>NC_041391.1:18019672-18026832 GCF_002162155.2 Triticum dicoccoides | reverse complement strand
TCGGTTACCACCATAACCACGGAACACCGAAAAATTTGAATGAAATTTAAATTTAAAATTTGAATTGATTTTTTTAAGGACAAATATACATAAGTTTTGAACACCTAATATTAACTGAGCTAGTCCTGGCGTAGATGTACTTGAACCCATGACGCGCAGTTGCTAGGCCATGATACAGATATATGTTTTTTCTGTTTTAAACAATATATAAAAAATATTTGAATTATATTAATTCAAATATGACTTATCTAAACTAATCATATACAATTATGTATCAATCTCGGGAAGAATTTTTGATAGATTATGAATATCCACTTTGTTTCTGTTTTGGAGTATGTTAAAAATATAACCACATGTACATTTGCAAATATGTCCTTATACTTTGTCAAAATCATAAGTAATTCATACTTGCATTTATTTTGTCAAATTTTATGTGTTTTTGGGTCAGAGTCTCGAAAGAATTCTGTTGGTATACTATGTTTTCAAATTTCAACAAACTAAAATGAGGTTTGCTTCAAGTTTGCTGAAACCCCTCTTGTTTTTACTTTTTTTGTATATTTTTAATTCCTTGGGTAATTGAGGCAAATTTAATATCTATTTGCATTAGAAAGTTTTAAGGATTTCATAAATGATGATTTTACACATGCGTTGCCACTCAGAAAGTTTCGGCACTTAAAGTGGGAATTTGTCACCACGGGTAATAGTTTTAGAATATTTTTAAATCTTGGGCCCAAAATGTGTTTTTCCATGTTTCTATGACCTGAGCCAACACAACCAAGAGGAAAGTCCCTTGTTCACCCACTTTCAAGGCCGGTCAAAGGGGTAGACCGTGTGGGGCCAACGGGCTAGGATATCGCCTGAAACAGGGCTTTGGATCATCACACTCCCTTCAAAACTTGCATGTGGCCCTACCATAGGTGCACAACTGTGGTTTGGGATGGATAGATCCAATAGACATCTGCCTAGTGTGACCACTTTCACACACATGCAGTGCCACTTTGGAATGTTCTGCACTTAGAGGGCGAAACTCCCACTTCAGGTAAACCGGAGAGAATCTTGTGAAACTACGGCTCAAACTTGGTTTTCCCTGTTCCTGTGGCCTAACCAAACACAAACAAGTAGAAAAGTCCATGGGTCAAATGTCGTTCGATGCCCGTCAAAAGGGCTAGATGACGGCGGTCAAACGGGTAAGGGTTAAGCAAATATATGGGCGGTCTTCGGACGGTCTGAATCCTACCCAAACTAGCAATGAGTCATAATATATGTATACAGGTGTGGTGAGACGTTTAAATAGTCAATACCAAACTCCGGAGTGTGCCCTGCTTCATGCATGGCACTAACTCCGAAGGAATGTGCTACACTTAGAGCGGGAAACTGGCACTTTGGCTAAGCTGGAGGGAATCTTGTGATAACTTGGGCTCAAACTTGTCTTTACATGTTCTTTGGAGTAATCCAACACAACCAAGTGAAAAAGTTCATTGGTGAAATGTCGTTCGACACGGAGCAAATGGCTAAACGTGCCAGCCAAACAGGCCAGGGTTAAGCCACAATAGTGTCTTTAGAGGGTCCTAATCCCACTAAAACTTGTCTTGTGTCCTAACATATGTATATAAGTGTGTTAGGAGGTTTAAATAGGCAATACTCGACTACCAGATGTGACCTGCTTCACGAGCGACACTAACACCAAAGGAATAATGTTCTGCACATAGAGGAGTAAACTGCCACTATGGGTAAACCGGGGGGAATCATGTGAAAACTTGGGATCAAACTTGGTTTTCCAGGCTACTATGGCCTAACTCAACACAACCAAGTATAAAAGTCCATGGGTCAAATGTCGATTGATGTCGGTCAAAGAGCTAGATGACGTCGGTTAAATGGGTGAGGGGTAGACCGCTCTGGGGTCTTCGGAGGGCCCGAATCAAAACATGCATTGTGTTCTAAAATATGTATATAAGTGTGGTGGGTGGTTTAAATAGCCACTACTAAAAAAACCTTATAGGTGGAGGCTTATCAATAGCGCGGTTCTGATGAACGCGCTACTGCTACTTTACAGTAGCGCGGGCCATACAAAGGTGCTACTGCTATCTCTTTAGCAGAAGCGCGGTTCGACCAAATATCACTACTGCTATGTAATCTACACCTTAGACAACATACTACGTATAGTAGCAGCGCAGCCCTCAGGAAACGTGCTACTGCTAAAGAGTTAGCAGTAGCGCGTTTTGCAGACAAACCACTGTAACTAAAGTTGTACTGTGCCTCATGATGGGCCCCACTTAGCAGCAGCATGGCATGCGGAACCGCGCTACTGCTAACTTTTTAGCAGTAGCACCGTTCTCTGACCCGCGCTGCTGCTAAGGCGCAGTAGCCACCTTCTCCATCCCTCTCTCCCTCACTTTGCTTCTTCCGCACTTGCTTCTCCCCTCGATTACTCTCTTTCTTCTCCTACCTCTCTTTCTCTCTCTTTAATGCCCCTATCTAACTACACCACCTCCATTAATGCAACCCCTTTCTATTTTCCTCACTTTTCCTCCCCCTACATGACCTATCTACCTCCCTAACTAGATCTATCCATGTAAAGAAGTAATCTTTGTCCACTTTCGATCACTAGCTAGGTGTGTGGCGACACTGACCACATCACTGTGCTCGATCTATCTTGAGATAGGTGAGTAAAAAATTGTGCTTTGCAAGAATGGAAATGTGTGTGTGTGTGTGTGTGTGTGTGTATGTGTGTGTGTGTGTGTGATATGACATAATCGAGGCGATATATCTGATGGAAATTGTGAGTGTGGCATGAATTGCCGCTGAATGTGCTTGCGTTGCTTATGTTTTGCCAAAATATTGATTTATTTCCGTTTCGGTGAATTTCGGGTAAACTCTATATGTCCTGTTTTTTGGGCGGTCGTGCCGAATTTTTGTATGACTTCGATGCATGCATGCGTTTTGATAGTAATTTTGCTTATTACTGTCATGCACACGATCATGATAGTCAGTAGAACAATGGTGGAAAAATGGTTGTGATCGGCGGTGCAGGACATGTATGAAAATAACCAGACAGAGATTTTCTGTCCGTGTCGAAGATGCAAAGCAGGAGTCTGGCTCGACCCCTCTATGGATGAATGTTTGAAGGCGCACCTACTCATAACTGATTTTATGAATGGCTATACTCGATGGATAAGTGAAGATGATGATGACCTGGACGCCGATGGGGTAGCCAGTCACGACATGGAGCCAGACAAAGAGATGACCGATAATGGTGGTGGAGAAGGGGCCGAAAAGGCGGCGGAGAACATGCCGAAAGGGTGGCAGGGAAGAGGCCAGAAATGGCAGCGGAGAAGATGCGGACACACCGCAGCCTTCGTCTCTACTAAGTTCAATCGTGCGGGACCTCATGTTCGACACCTACTTCGCAAGAAGATGAGTAGTGACAGAGCTGCTTCTAGAGAGGAGTCCAAGCAAGAGCAACTGGAGGTAGACACGAAGACTCCATTGTATGATGTTTGCGATCCCGAGGTGTCCCGCATGAGTTTTATGCTCTAACTTCTAAAGACGAAGGCTAAAAACAAATGGACCGATAGAAGCCTTGATGAGATCCCCAAGTATGTAAAGAAGGTTCATTTGTATTATGTAATTAAGTATATCAAAAACCATTACAAAACATCATGAATAGAGAAATGACCAAAGTAATACAAGTTCATCATCACATTATTAAAACCAAAGTACATTAGTGATCAAATGTTATTACTGCAAAAATAAATACATAAAGTTCATATATAGTTCTCATATATAGAACAACATGCAGCTCTCTAGAGCATCTAACTAAAACATACATTGAAACTAACATACAACTATTTAAAACATTTAAATGCAACAACAAATGCGATCAAAATCACAACTAAGGTAACAATTGATCCAACAACATAATGAAACCAAGGCTCGTTATCAAAGGCATATTGTCTAATATTTTTAATCTTCAAGCACATTGTATCCATCTGGATCTTGTGATTATCGAGGACATTGGAAACATGCAACTCCAATTCCATCTTCTCTTCTTCAACTCTTTTCCAATTTTCTTTCAAATAATTGTTTTCTTTTTCAACTAAATTTAACCTCTCGACAAGAGGGTCGGTTGGAATTTCTGGTTCACATACCTCCTAAATAAAGACATCTATGTCAAGTTGGTTGTCATAATTGTCATAAACACTAAATGAAACAAATAGTTATAAAAGATAATACACCACATCCGAATCATAGACCAGACAAGAGCCGACGGGGGCGGATACCAAAACCATGTCACTATATAATAACAAACAATAATAAAAGTAAGAAAATTATACAAGTATCTATCTAAATCATACAAGTAAGAATTTTTTCTTTTAAAAAAGGTAAGAACAAGAGGCCCACCACAGTGGTGCCGGCGACGAGATCGGCGCGGGCGGGCGACGGCGGTGAGGACAGGGACGGGACCGCACCCTACAAATGTGCAGACTCTAAGAAGTTAATTAGAGATCAAATTGTGCATATCTAAATCAAAAGAACTCCCACATACAATACTCCACTAAAACCCACAAACCACTCTACTTCTAGAGCATCTGAAATGAGCTAAACTAGCAGTGAGAGATGAAGCGATGAAGTTGCTAACCTTTTTGAACATCTGTGTAGTTGATGCACCGTCAAACCTAGAAAAATCTTTAGGAAAATGTAGCTTGGAGGTCGAGCTTGGAGAAGAGAAAGATTAAGTGTGGCTCAGGCATTTCATCGAACACCTCATGTCGTGGTGGGCACACGGCAGATGCCAAGGGATGGCTAAAGAGAAGAGGAGGCTCGAGGGCGCTGGTGGGCTCCAAAGGCAAGGTTGGCATGCGCATGCGCGGGACGCCGAACATACCCAGGTTCGGGGCTCTCCGGAGAGATAATACCCCTAGTCCTGCCGAGTGTGGTTGGATGATCGATAGTACAATGTTGCTCTTGGAGCTGTATGGAGGAGGAAGGAAGCTGGCCAAGGCTTGGGCTGCTCCTTCTCTCCGGTGTCGCCGTTGGGTGGCTAGTCCTATGCTTACTTGCTTTTCTCTTGTGTCTATTTCTTTTCCTGCTTGCCTCTCTCTGATCGTGGGCTTCCCGGGGGGTTTTATAGACCAACCCCCTGGGGGTACACTGGTAATGTTACAAATCGGTGGGTCCGTATTGTCGGTGTCCGGGGACCCAGGCTGGGTCCCACTGAGGGCTTGTGGTTCGCCGGGTTCCCCTAGGTGCGGGGCCACGCGCGCCTAGGGGGACTGTGCGCCGTCTTGTCGATCGTCAGGGTGTGGCCGAGTCGAGTCGTCTACAGTGGCTCTCCGTCAGGCCGCCGCTTGCTGCCGTCAGCGGTGAGGGCGGGAGCACTGTTGCCACGCCAGCCCCGGTCAACGGGTAGGTGAGGGGCACTGTTGCCACGCTCTGTCTGACCATAGGCATGGGCGGAAGCACTGTTGTCTTGGTCATCGGTGATTGAAGTCTCGTCCCATCGTACGGCCTGGATGGGATGGGAGCTGACCCGTGGCTGGGTTGCCGTGCACGCCATGGGTGGGGTCGACTTGTTGGGGAAGCCTTGGTTGTGCCGGGTTGGGTTGTCTTGCGCCAGTTGCTGAGGCCGGGTCGACGTACCTTGCCGGGTCGAAGAGCTTGGCCGGGTTGAGGGCCTTGCCGGGTCGAGCGACCCGGCCAGGTGCGTGCCGATTTGAGGGGCGATGCGGGCCCTGTTGTTTTTGCAAAGGACCGGGTTCCGTTGCCTTCCCGGGGTTCATCCCCCCGACAGTAGTCCCCGAAGCTGTGATGGTCCGCCGTCTTCGGATGGGTGGCCTTTGCAGTTTCCCCCTTGATCAAGGCGGATTCTGCGAGCACCGGGTCCGACAACACCCACTGTGTGCCAGTTTTCTCGGAAACTGGATCGCGGCATCCCGGCCGTGGCGGGAACCGAGGAGCTCGTCAAATCTTGGGGCAATCCCTCGGGCTTCGCACAAGCGCCACGTGGTGCCCGGAAGTCGGAGGGGCCTGACAGGCCACGCGCGTGACGGGACCGGGCGACAGGCCGGGGTCCGCCGCCGCGCGCCCTTGGTCCACATGCGTGGATTTGTTGCGGCGTCCGGGGGCCGGTTGCTCTTCCCCGGACAGTTACTACGCGTGTACGTGCACACTTATTACGGGGTAGTGGAACGGGTGAGTGCAGACGATCCCACTTCCCCACGTTTGAACTGAGGGTTATAAATTGAGGGGGGCAAGGGGGCGGCGGACATCATTCTCGCTCGCGGCCTCTTGTCCCCCTGCTCCTGCTCTGCTCTACGCCACCGACGCAAAGCTGTGCCTGTTGCCCCGAGCAGCGTTTCCTCCGTCGTCCATCTTCTTTCTCCTTTTTCTGTCCATGACGCTGCCGTCGGGCTCCTGGATGGGCTCGAACGTCACCACCGAGGATATCATCCAGCTTCGAGCATCACGGCGCCTGCCGCGGGAGACGGACGTCCGCGTCCGCCTGCCGCGCGGCGAGCAGAGGCCCCGGCCCGAGGGGCAGGAGTGCGTGGTCTTCCTCACACACTTTGAGCGCAGGTTTGGGCTGCCGGTGTGTCAGGACCCCGACTCGATGTCACATCGATCTAGCTGGTAACACCTCATATCACTTTGCGGCCTCACGCACGGTATTCCCACGGGTGTCGTCTTACCTTTTCCCGAGACCGTTTGCGCCTTTTGGCTCACGTATATGATAGTGTCGCTAGCATCCATATGATAAAGAGCCCGGGCTGACATGATTAGTCGTAAACCCAAAGTGGCACAGACTTACAGGGACAGGCATCCATGACCCAGCTTCGAACGTGTCGGTCATCAGCAAGTGGGTCCGGGCTGTAGCACTGGGCTAGCAGGACTCCGGTAAACCGGGCTGTAGCGGGCTAACAGGACTCCGGTACTCAAAGCGTGACATTTCCCCGAAGGGACAGACACAGGAACGAAGAAGGACACATGCCGGCCAGCCTAAGTGTTCCAGAGCAGTAGCAAGCTACCATGGCTCAGCGGCAACACTAGGAGACATTTCCCGGTAAGAGAGGCTACTAAAGATAAACAACTAGATAGTCAGATCCCACACATACCAAGCATTTCAATCATACACACAATATGCTCGATATGTGCAAATACAA
>NC_041391.1:17994539-18018375 GCF_002162155.2 Triticum dicoccoides | reverse complement strand
GATCTCAGTGCTTAAGGTCGGCTTCAATGAAACAACCCACCATGTACTCCTACATGGCCTCTCATCGATACCTTTACCAAATCGTGTTCACCACACCACTCTCATTACCGAGATAAACATTTCACTCTAGCCCATCACCCAGATGAACCAGACCTGACACGACTCTAAGCGTAGCAGGCATAGCAAGGTAGGAACAACACATACATATGGCTCAAACAACTCCTACACATGCTAGTGGGTTTCATCTAGTTACTGTGGCAATGACAGGTCATGCAGAGGAAATGGGTTCAACTACCGTAGCACACAGCAGTTTGAAACGCGTTGTCTTAATGCAGTAAGAGAGAGCAGGAGCGAGAACATGGGATTGTATCGATATGATCAAATGGTTGGTTGCTTGCCTGATGGTTCGATGCACGGATACGGTTCTTCGTTAGGGTAATCACGGTACTCCTCGGGGACAGAACCTGTCGCAAAGGGCATCGATACACAAGCATCACCAAACAATGTGCAACAATATGATGCATGCATGAAACATGGCAATATGAGTGTATTGGGCTAATGCAACTAAAGCCAGAAGGGTTTGAACAAATTTGAATCAAAGATTCAAATTCCAAATTCAAATATGGCCTTTTTAAGTGCCTTTCCTTGTTCTGATTAAAACATCAATTTAACTTGTTTGATCATGCATGAAAATAGTACAGATGGATAGATTGGATTTTTCTGATCATTTTTCATATATAATTTGTCCAATTTGGAGTTACAGAATAAAAGTTATGAATTTTTGAAGTTTAAATAATATTCTGGAATTTCCTGATTTAAATTAAATCCAGAAAATCAATTACTGCGTCAGCCTGACGTCAGTGTGACGTCAGCAGGTCAACGGAACTGGTCCAGGTCAAACCTGACAGTGGGTCCCGCATGTCAGGGTGATTATTTTAATTAAAACTTAATTAAAACTAATCCTGTTTAATTAACAGGGCTGGGCCCCACCTGTCATTGACTCAGGGGAGTCAACCAGGGCCCACCCGTGGTCAAACCCGAGTCGGCTGCACCGGCGTTTAGCCGCCGGCGAGCCCGACCGGCGGCGGAAGTGGTTTTGGTCATTTCGGCCACCAAATGGACTGCGGAGACCACCGGAGTGGAGCTGAGGCCATCCCGCAGCTCTTGGCGGAGCCCGTTGGGGTCGGGGTGGCCGGAGTCGACGGCGGCGAGCTCGGCTGCGGCCGCCGGGGTTCGGTCGTGCACGGGAACGGTGCTGGAGCTCGAAGTCGAGCAAAGCGAGGCGCTAGGGATGCTCTACGGGGTCTTGCGAACTTGTTGGACTCGCCGGGGTGACCAAATGGTCACCGGAGCTGCGTCGACGGCGAGCTCGGCGACGGCGGAGGTTCGGCCGTGGTGGGGAGGTGGCTACGGTGAGGGAACGAGGGGAAGGAGAGGGGGAAACGGTGGCGTAGCTCACCGCGGTTGTAGTGGGCGTCGAAGCGGGCTCGGGGACGCACTGGAGACGGCGAATTCGACGGCGATGGTGGTCGGAGCCCGAAGAGGGGAACGGCGACGTGGCGGCGATGCAGGGCTTCCGGGGAGCTGTGGAGCGGTGGGGAGGAAGAGGGGGTCGTGGCGGAGCTCCTGAGCTAGTCGGGGGAGCGAGGGGTGGTCGGAGACGGTGGCTATGGCGAACGGCGGCGAGTGTGGTGTTCGGCCGGGCGAGAGAGAGAGCGAGGGAGAGGAGAGGAGAGCCGGGGGAGAGTGAGAGAGAGCAGGGGGAGGGCGTGGCGTCGTCCAGGGAGTCGAGCGAGGAGGGGAGGCCAGGCAAGCAGGCGAGCAGGTGGCGTGGCGCGGTGGCCGTGCGCGCGCGCCGGCCACACTCCCCTCCCTCTGTCGGGGCGAAGACGACAGAGGAGGGAGGTGGGCTGGGCCGGCTGCCGGCTGGGCCAGCCAGCTGGCTGGGCCGCACAGTGGAGGAGCCCAGGTAAGCTCCTCCTGTTATATATTTTTCTGTTTTTGGTTTATTTAATATATCTGCAACTTTGTTGAATTAAATAAAATACCTGGGCAAGTTCAAAAATCACCAAACTATTCCTGGCCCATAGTTGGATTATTTCCAACATGAAACATTTTAGTTTGGAGATATTTGAGCATTTAAATATTTTATATTATTTTAAATGCCCAAATTCAAATATTTATGAATTAATTCAAAAACCCTAAGATGGCCTAGGAAAATGTGCACCACTTTTGGCAGAGGTTCTGAACCAAGACAAAAATGATGGGCATTTTAGAAGGGCATTTCAGGTTCATTGAAAATTATTTTAGTAAACCCTAGTTGGTTTCAGAGGGGACTGGGGGTTCTGTCATCCCCATTTCAAGTTTCTGATGAAAGAGTAAACATGATGCAACACTCTAATGCATGACTAGCTAGGTTGTGACAACTCACCCCCACTCAAAAGAATCTCGTCCCGAGATTTGGGTTCCTCCGGGAAGAAGGCGGGGTACTCGAGTCGAAGACGATCCTCCCTTTCCCAAGTTGCTTCATCCTCAGAATGGTGCGACCATTGAACCTTGAGAAACTTGATATTATGACGTCGGGTGGTACGTTCGGCCTGATCGAGGATACGAACGGGGTACTCTCAATATGTAAGATTATCTTGGAGATCAAGCGTTTCGTGGTCCACTTCACGGATAGGATCCGAGAAGCAACGCCTGAGTTGAGAAACGTGGAAGACATCGTGAACTCTGGAGAGGTGCGGAGGTAGTTCCAACTGGTAGGCAACTTCTCCTCGTTTGGCAAGAATGCGAAAAGGTCCAATGTAACGAGGAGCCAATTTGCCTTTGATACCGAAACGATGGGTTCCCTTCAGAGGGGTGACCCGAAGATAAGCCTTCTCGTCAACCTCGAAAGTCATAGCCTTATGTTTTCGGTCATATTGACTCTTTTGACGAGATTGGGCTGTTTTCAACTTTTCACGAACGATACGAACTTGCTCTTCTGCTTCCTGAATCATATCCGGGCCAAAGAATTGTCTTTCCCCGGTCTCTGACCAGTTAAGGGGTGTTCGACATCGTCGTCCATAGAGAACTTCAAAAGGGGCTTTACCTAAGCTAGATTGATAGCTGTTGTTATAAGCGAATTCAGCAAATGGAAGGCACTTCTCCCAGTCCATTCCGAATGAGATAACAGAGGCTCGAAGCATGTCTTCTAGAATTTGGTTGACGCGTTCCACTTGACCACTCGACTGAGGGTGGAAAGCGGTGCTAAAGGAGAGACGAGTTCCCATAGCATTTTGGAAACTTTCCCAAAATCGAGAGGTGAAAAGACTTCCTCGATCCGAGTTAATTTCCAAAGGAACACCATGAAGAGACACTAT
Organism: Triticum dicoccoides; assembly: GCF_002162155.2. Classification (NCBI taxonomy): domain Eukaryota; kingdom Viridiplantae; phylum Streptophyta; class Magnoliopsida; order Poales; family Poaceae; genus Triticum; species Triticum dicoccoides. The sequence goes on along the minus strand of NC_041391.1, from coordinate 18,015,013 downwards.
TCGGGAGATGTATAAGTCTGCCAGTTGACTAGCGGTTATACTCTCACGAACAGGTAAGAAATGGGCTACTTTGGAAAGACGATCGACCACGACGAAAATAGCATTATTCCCTCTCTTGGTCCTGGGAAAACCGGTAATGAAATCCATACCAATTTTATCCCATTTCCATTCAGGAATAGATAGGGGTTGAAGGGTGCCAGCAGGCCGTTGATGCTCTGCTTTTACACGACGATAGACGTCGCAATTAGCAATATACTGAGCAATTTCTCTCTTCATCCTAGTCCACCAGAACCTCTGGCGTAGGTCCTGATACATCTTAGTACTACCGGGATGAATAGTGAGAGGAGATTCATGAGCCTCCTTAAGGATCAACTGCCGTAGATGCTGGTTCTTGGGAACCACTAGACGGTTCTCAAAGTACACAACACCATGATCATTTGTGGAGAAACAACTAGCACCTCCGCTAGCAATGTTCTCCTTGATCTTAGCTATTCCCTTATCTCGCTTCTGGGCAGCAATGATTTGATCCGTAAGAGTAGGTTTCGCCACCAAGGTGGAGAGAAATCCTTGAGGAACAATGTGAAGGTTAAGCTTCCGAAATTCCTCATGGAGAAGCGGTTGACTTTGTTGTAACATCAGATTGTTACAATAAGATTTACGACTTAGCGCATCAGCCATGACGTTGGCTTTCCCTGGGGTGTAGGTTATTCCTAAGTCGAAGTCTGTGATCAATTCAACCCAACGTCTCTGCCTGAGATTCAAATCCGGTTGGGTGAAAATATACTTCAGACTTTGGTGATCAGTGAATATTTCGCAACGATTACCGAGGAGGTAATGTCGCCAGGTCTTAAGTGCATAGACTACGGCTGCAAGCTCTAGATCATGAGTAGGACAATTCTCCTCATGTGGGTGCAATTGCCGTGAAGCGTAGGCAATTACGTGTCGATCTTGCATGAGAATGCAACCTAGTCCTTGTCGCGAGGCGTCGCAGTAGATAACAAAGTCCTTAGAAAAGTCTGGCGGTACCAGTACGGGAGCAGAAGTCAGGCGTCTTTTCAGTTCCTGAAAGCTGTGCTCACATTGTGGAGTCCATTCGAACTTCTTATCTTTCTTGAGGAGTTCGGTTAGGGGTTTAGCAACCTTGGAGAAGTTCTCGACAAAGCGACGACAATAGCTCGCTAAGCCCAGAAAGCTCCGAACTTGCTTGACCGATTCAGGTGGAGTCCAGTTAAGGACGGCTTGAACTCGCTCAGGGTTAACAGCAATACCTTTACCAGATATTACATGACCCAGATAGGTCACTTCTGACAACCAGAATTCACATTTAGAAAATTTGGCATAAAGGCGATGCTCTCGAAGTTTCTGCAACACTAGCCTTAGATGTTCGGCATGTTCTTCCTCGTTCTTGGAGTAGATGAGTATATCATCGAGGTAAACCACGACGAATTTATCCAAATACTCCATGAAGATTGAGTTCATTAACCGAGAAAAGGTGGCTGGAGCGTTGGTTAAACCGAAGGACATGACGGTGTACTCGTATTGGCCATAACGAGTAACAAAGGCCGTTTTAGGAATGTCCCCGTTTCTGATTTTGATTTGATGGTAGCCCAACCTCAAATCCATTTTGGAGAACACTGAGGATCCAGCGAGCTGATCGTACAGGTCGTTGATCCTGGGAAGTGGATATTTGTTCTTGATTGTGACCAAGTTGACAGGTCGGTAATCTACAACCATCCGGTCCATACCATCCTTCTTCTTGACGAATAGGACGGGGCAAGCCCACGGAGAAGAGCTAGGTCGGATGAAACCCTTTTTCAAGGACTCATCGAGTTGTTTCTTAAGTTCGGCTAGTTCTAGGGGTGCCATCTTATAAGGTCTTCTAGCAATCGGAACGGTTCCTGGAATGAGTTCTATTACAAACTCAACATCCCTGTCAGGTGGAACACCTGGCAATTCCTCTGGAAAGACATCCGGGAAGTCACGGACTACCGGAACGTCCTCAAGGTCTGGCAAAGGGCTGGCGTTAAGAGAATATAATTGTCGCTTGGCTATTCGGGTCAAGACATTGACTATCTTCCCCGAAGGATGGGTGAGTTGAACAGTCCTAGAGAAGCAATCGATTTGGGCATGATGAGCCGACATCCAGTCCATACCCAGAATGACATTAATATCTAAAGATTTAAGGGCTATCAAAGATGCAAGGAAAACAAGTCTGTCGACTTGGATTTCATTCCCATGGCTTACTCTAGAAGTTTGCCATTTGGATCCCGGAGTTTGGATTACCATAGAGGTTGGCATATCACCGAATGCGATGTTATGCAAGCGAGCATAATTTTCAGATATAAAAGAATGAGAGGCTCCTGTATCGAAAAGAACAGATGCCGGGTGGCAGTTAACAAGAAGCGTACCGAGAACGACGTTGGGATCCTCTTGAGCTTCTTCGGCAGAGATACAGTTGACATGGCCACGCGAAGCGGTGACCGGTTTAGCATGAAACACTTTCCCTGTCGGCTTGCCACGGCCAACAGCTTTAGCAGATTGATTCGGGTTGGTCTGGGAACACTCACGCATATAGTGACCAGATTCCCCACACTTGAAACAAGTCACGGAACTGGTACGTGGAGGAGCATTGTTAGTTGGACCCCCATAGGGCTTGGCTGGAGCAGACTGTTGAACGGGGCGAGGCGCCTGGAAGGATGGCCTCGGTGTGAACCTGGGTGGCAGGGCGGTGTTGGGTACCCACACGCGGCGCTTCTGAGGACCAGCACCGGATGAGGAACCCGTGTCACGTCCATGCTTGCGTGTTGCGTCATAGTCAGTCTGACCAGTTTCAGCACTGATGGCTTTGTTGACAAGTTTCGAAAAAGATGTGCACTCATGCAGACGGAGGTCACGGCGAAGCTCAGGACTAAGGCCCTTACGGAACCTTGCTTGCTTCTTGGCGTCAGTAGACACTTCCTCAGTTGCATATCGGGCGAGATTACCAAACTCCCTGCTATAGGCATCCACAGAAAGTCGGCCTTGGGTGAAACTACAAAATTCTTCACGTTTACGGTCCATGAGACCCTCCGGAATGTGATGTTCACGGAAAGCCTCGCTGAACTCAGCCCAAGTAGTGACATGGCCCGCTGGGCGCATAGCTCCATAATTCTCCCACCATAGACTGGCGGGGCCTTCAAGATGATATGCAGCAAAGGTGACCTTGTCAGCCTCCGCTACCAGCACGGAACGCAGTTTATGGGAGATACTGCGAAGCCAGTCATCAGCGTCGAGAGGCTCGACGGAGTGGTGGAACGTGGGTGGATGCAATTTGATAAAATCACTGAGTGACACCACGTTAGCCCTCTGATGGTGTGCTGTATTCTGTTCAATACGCTCCAACAAACGGTTCGTCTCCCGCTTGTTTCTCTCAGCTTCCATCATCACCTCGGCTAGTGAAGGAGGATGAGGCAGATTTACATCCCTGGCTTCACTGCCTTCGGCCTGCTCTTGAGAAGCAGGGTTAGCGCGCGTGTTGACCATCCTAGGTAAACAAGACAATGATTTAGTCAGGATGATAAAATTCCGACATAGGGTAGAAATGTAAGGAATAACTCGAAATGCAAGATGATCATCCGTATGACATGGTAGATACAGAAACTGCTTCTTTATTCCATCGTCATACACACCATACAGGGTTTAGTACAAGACCAAACAAAGTACTATTACGGTGAAAGAGGATTACATCTCATCGGAGGCATTCCAAGCTCCTATACATTATTTCTCTACACCTCCAGAAGGAGTACAAACTAGGTCATATCCCACGAGTCACGCGGGACGATAGACGACACAGCTAGTGCAAACTAGTGATACTACCACTAACTCAGACCGATCCGTAGTAGTCCTCGTAAAAGTCACCTCCATAGCCTGGGAGTTCAACATGATCATCCGGAAACAGACGGTCTCGCGGAGCTTGTGGACCATAGGGGCTAGGATGAGGCCTTGGACCAACAAACGGTGGCCTGCGGGGACCGCGAGGTGGGGTGATGCCTCCTACATCACGCCAAACCATCACGTCTGGCAGAGCAGATCTCACAGGATAGAGATCGCGCATATCTGAATATCCAGCTTGCACCGCCGGTGCGAACCGAGTCAAAGTGGCCCAGTGGTCAGCACGGGTGTTGAAGAGCTCTAGCCTTAAGGCCCGATTTTCTCGGTCCTTATCCTCGAGCATCTCAGCAGTGGTGCGAGTCCGTGAATCCTCCTGAGTGGGGTCAGCATAGATAGCCTGGAGATACCCTTGTGCTCCCGGAAGTGATCCTGGCATATACCGGAAATCAGAGTCCCGAAATATACCAGATCTAACTCGCATAATGGTCATCATAGAGTAGGCGGCGTCCTGCACAGCCATCTCAATGGTAACCCCGAGTCCATAGGAGCAGTGAAGAGGCTCGGTGGATCCAGGATAAGATGGAAATATCCTGACAGTGCAGAGATACTGGCTCTGATTAAAATCTCGGAATTGCTCTTCGACCGTGTACTCGGGATACCAGCGATATCCAGCCTCAGTCATTACCCTGACCAACTTAGCAGTATGGCCGGGTACATCTAGGCATCGAGTCAGGCGAACCACTTGATTGAGGTCGCGAGTGGCCATCTGAAAGCACAATCATAATGCAAGGGCATTAGAATTTCTAGCAAAATTTCGGCAGCATAACAGCTGTAAATGCTCAAGAAGGATTTTGAGACATTTGACAAAGGATTTCATACACACTCAACATCATCATATCAAAGTTCTGAATCCATTCTGGCAACATAATGTGGTAGTAGAACTGAACTAGGCTGGTAACCATCAAACTTATAAGGTACTACTGATTAGTAACTCGTGATCCTGATAGAGAGAACAGATCCTAATTCCTTAACCCCCGGTGGAAGAATGGACTGACTCAGATCAGAAAGTCATAAGGTAAGGAGTAAAAAGAGCCTTACGTTCCATCCCACAAACAATTCCCCTACATATAACTAAAGAATTTCTAGACTCAACATCGACCAGTTTGGCTTGGAGAACCTACAGGCAGTCCGGCTCTGATACCAACGCTGTCAGGACCCCGACTCGATGTCACATCGATCTAGCTGGTAACACCTCATATCACTTTGCGGCCTCACGCACGGTATTCCCACGGGTGTCGTCTTACCTTTTCCCGGGACCGTTTGCGCCTTTTGGCTCACGTATATGATAGTGTCGCTAGCATCCATATGATAAAGAGCCCGGGCTGACATGATTAGTCGTAAACCCAAAGTGGCACAGACTTACAGGGACAGGCATCCATGACCCAGCTTCGAACGTGTCGGTCATCAGCAAGTGGGTCCGGGCTGTAGCACTGGGCTAGCAGGACTCCGGTAAACCGGGCTGTAGCGGGCTAACAGGACTCCGGTACTCAAAGCGTGACATTTCCCCGAAGGGACAGACACAGGAACGAAGAAGGACACATGCCGGCCAGCCTAAGTGTTCCAGAGCAGTAGCAAGCTACCATGGCTCAGCGGCAACACTAGGAGACATTTCCCGGTAAGAGAGGCTACTAAAGATAAACAACTAGATAGTCAGATCCCACACATACCAAGCATTTCAATCATACACACAATATGCTCGATATGTGCAAATACAACAAAGCATCACAACATGACTCTACGACACAAGTACTTTATTTAAGGCTCAGTGAGCCATACATAACATACACAAAGGTACGGGTCTCACGACCCAACATACAAGTCATACAGTCATACAAACCAGCAGCGGAAGTAACTTGTCTGAGTACAGACAACTAGTAAAATAGAAGAGGCTTGGAAAGCCTAGCTATACTACGTGGTCCTTCACAAGCTCAGGGTCACCACCTGGGTCTTTAGCCTACTCGTTGATGTCAACGTCTACATAGAACCCATCAGAAGGGGTTGCAGCGTCTTCTGTAAAAATGTAGATTATAGCAACATGAGTACAAAGGTACTCAGCAAGACTTACATCAGATCCTACATACATGCTTAGTATCAAGAAGGGTTGGTGGAGTTATTGCAGCAAGCCAGCTTTGACTCTTGGCTAGACTATCCTACGATACTCCAACTTGAAATGGTTTTGCGCACACGAGTCCACTACTCACCACCTCAATACACTACCGAGGATCCACCTCCGTCTTCCTACGGAAGAGCCATCCTCGGCACTCACACTTATCTTGAGGCTTTTAACAGTTTCCATTTACTTGTCTATGAACTGTATAGGCAACCAAGTAGTCCTTTACCGCGGACGCGGCTATTCGAATAGATTATGATAACCCTGCAGGGGTGTACTTCTTCATACATGTTTCCACCACTTAGCGTCTGCACACGACATGTGCTCGGCAGACTTCAAGCGAAAGCCGACGTGGGTGTAGACCACGACCTACCTAAACACTTAAGCCTCTAGTCCAGGTTTATCGCCTATTCAGGTTCCATCCGCAGGGAGTCCGGCCGAGGTTTCCCATACGGCCCCGAACGATGTGAACAGGGTTCCCGTGATACCTAACGGGTATTCGGTACACCGTGCCACGTACCTACCGCATCACAGCCCACCCCTACGGTCAGCGCTGTCCACGGCCTCCAGTAGGCTACAAACACCAGAAACTACTTGCAACTCCTGGACAGAGAGCTAGGGTGAATAAGAAGTCGAGCGGGGTCATATTTCAGGGCCCAATGCATGGTAGTAGCTGTATCTTAAATCACGCATACAGATCTCAGTGCTTAAGGTCGGCTTCAATGAAACAACCCACCATGTACTCCTACATGGCCTCTCATCGATACCTTTACCAAATCGTGTTCACCACACCACTCTCATTACCGAGATAAACATTTCACTCTAGCCCATCACCCAGATGAACCAGACCTGACACGACTCTAAGCGTAGCAGGCATAGCAAGGTAGGAACAACACATACATATGGCTCAAACAACTCCTACACATGCTAGTGGGTTTCATCTAGTTACTGTGGCAATGACAGGTCATGCAGAGGAAATGGGTTCAACTACCGTAGCACACAGCAGTTTGAAACGCGTTGTCTTAATGCAGTAAGAGAGAGCAGGAGCGAGAACATGGGATTGTATCGATATGATCAAATGGTTGGTTGCTTGCCTGATGGTTCGATGCACGGATACGGTTCTTCGTTAGGGTAATCACGGTACTCCTCGGGGACAGAACCTGTCGCAAAGGGCATCGATACACAAGCATCACCAAACAATGTGCAACAATATGATGCATGCATGAAACATGGCAATATGAGTGTATTGGGCTAATGCAACTAAAGCCAGAAGGGTTTGAACAAATTTGAATCAAAGATTCAAATTCCAAATTCAAATATGGCCTTTTAAAGTGCTTTTCCTTGTTCTGCTTAAAACATCAATTTAACTTGTTTGATCATGCATGAAAATAGTACAGATGGATAGATTGGATTTTTCTGATCATTTTTCATATATAATTTGTCCAATTTGGAGTTACAGAATAAAAGTTATGAATTTTTGAAGTTTAAATAATATTCTGGAATTTCCTGATTTAATTTAAATCCAGAAAATCAATTACTGCGTCAGCCTGACGTCAGTGTGACGTCAGCAGGTCAACGGAACTGGTCCAGGTCAAACCTGACAGTGGGTCCCGCATGTCAGGGTGATTATTTTAATTAAAACTTAATTAAAACTAATCCTGTTTAAATAACAGGGCTGGGCCCCACCTGTCATTGACTCAGGGGAGTCAACCAGGGCCCACCCGTGGTCAAAGTTAATGTCGGCTGCACCGGCGTTTAGCCGCCGGCGAGCCCGACGCGGCGGCGGAAGTGGTTTTGGTCATTTCGGCCACCAAACGGACCGCGGAGACCACCGGAGTGGAGCTGAGGCCAACCCGCAGCTCTTGGCGGAGCCCGTTGGGGTCGGGGTGGCCGGAGTCGACGGCGGCGAGCTCGGCTGCGGCCGCCGGGGTTCGGTCGTGCACGGGAACGGTGCTGGAGCTCGAAGTCGAGCAAAGCGAGGCGCTAGGGATGCTCTACGGGGTCTTGCGAACTCGTTGGACTCGCCGGGGTGACCAAATGGTCACCGGAGCTGCGTCGACGGCGAGCTCGGCGACGGCGGAGGTTCGGCCGTGGTGGGGAGGTGGCTACGGTGAGGGAACGAGGGGAAGGAGAGGGGGAAACGGTGGCGTAGCTCACCGCGGTTGTAGTGGGCGTCGAAGCGGGCTCGGGGACGCACTGGAGACGGCGAATTCGACGGCGACGGTGGTCGGAGCCCGAAGAGGGGAACGGCGACGTGGCGGCGATGCAGGGCTTCCGGGGAGCTGTGGAGCGGTGGGGAGGAAGAGGGAGTCGAGGCGGAGCTCCTGAGCTAGTCGGGGGAGCGAGGGGTGGTCGGAGACGGTGGCTATGGCGAACGGCGGCGAGTGTGGTGTTCGGCCGGGCGAGAGAGAGAGCGAGGGAGAGGAGAGGAGAGCCGGGGGAGAGTGAGAGAGAGCAGGGGGGAGGGCGTGGCGTCGTCCAGGGAGTCGAGCGAGGAGGGGAGGCCAGGCAAGCAGGCGAGCAGGTGGCGTGGCGCGGTGGCCGTGCGCGCGCGCCGGCCACACTCCCCTCCCTCTGTCGGGGCGAAGACGACAGAGGAGGGAGGTGGGCTGGGCCGGCTGCCGGCTGGGCCAGCCAGCTGGCTGGGCCGCACAGTGGAGGAGCCCAGGTAAGCTCCTCCTGTTATATATTTTTTCTGTTTTTGGTTTATTTAATATATCTGCAACTTTGTTGAATTAAATAAAATACCTGGGCAAGTTCAAAAATCACCAAACTATTCCTGGCCCATAGTTGGATTATTTCCAACATGAAACATTTTAGTTTGGAGATATTTGAGCATTTAAATATTTTATATTATTTTAAATGCCCAAATTCAAATATTTATGAATTAATTCAAAAACCCTAAGATGGCCTAGGAAAATGTGCACCACTTTTGGCAGAGGTTCTGAACCAAGACAAAAATGATGGGCATTTTAGAAGGGCATTTCAGGTTCATTGAAAATTATTTTAGTAAACCCTAGTTGGTTTCAGAGGGGACTGGGGGTTCTGTCATCCCCATTTCAAGTTTCTGATGAAAGAGTAAACATGATGCAACACTCTAATGCATGACTAGCTAGGTTGTGACACGGTGAGCACCTTCTTCCGCGTGTTCCTGGAGTTCTTCGGGCTCCAGCCGCATCATCTTGGCGCTGGCGCCATCGTCCAGCTTTCCGGCTTCGTGACCCTGTGCGAGGGGAACCTGGGGGTCGAGCCCACGATCGACCTCTGGTCGCGCTTCTTCTCCTTGAAGCAGCAGGGCCCATCGGTCGGCGAGTTCACCGACTACGGCGGCGCCGTCATCTCGAAGCGGCCGGGGGCGGATTTCCCCAAGATCCCGCTGGAGGATTCTGCCAAGAAGTGGCAGAACTCCTTCTTCTACGTCCGCAACCTTCGTGCGGACCATATCAATCTTCCACTCTTCGCCATCGCGCCGCCGCGGGCGAAGACGAACTGGGGCTACTCGCTCCAGCGCCCGTCGCAGGAGATCGTCAACCTCTGCGAGCGGGTGACGGTGATGAGGACGCAGGAGGGGCTCACCTGCACCGACCTCCTTGCCGTGTTCATCACGCACCGGGTCCTTCCACTTCAGAGGCGCTCCTGCCTCATCAGCGAAATGATCGTCTTCAGGACCCTAACCGCATGGGGTCGACACGGCTGTCTGTGGAGCAGGTCGCGTGCGGCATGAACGACATCTCCAAGGCCAACCTTGGAGAGGGCTGGCGGTTCGGCAAGGTGCCGTACGGCCAGTCGAACCCGACGCCGCAGGTGAGTGTCTGGTCTTCTCACTTTGCTGTTGCGCACCTTCTCATTCATCCTGACGCAACGCGGGAGATACTTCTGAACGCAATTCGGCATCCTTACGCCCGGGCTCCGTCGCAGGTGGCGCCTATGGCGCCAGAGGAGCCCGCGGCCCATGGCGGCGAGGAGGTAGCCGAGTCCGACACCGGCGCTGGCGTCGCGCAGGTAAGTCCTGTATCTTTCTTTCTTCATGTGTCTTGAATCACTGATCATGTCACGGTGAGGGCGATGCTGACACCGGTCGTTGGTGTAGTGGAGTTGGGCGGGGGAGGCGGCGATGCGGGCGGAGCCGGGTCCTTGCATGGGGCGGCGCCGAGCCGCCCGCATGGAAAAGACAATGTCGCGCCGCGACCCCGGGCCCCGAAGCGTGCGGCGGACCCGGCCGATCCTGGGAAACCGGCCAAGAGGAGGCGCGACGGGAGACCGACCCCGGTCCCGGTCTTGACGGGGTAAGTTTCATCTTCTGCACGCGTCCGGATTGTTGATCCGGTCTTGTCTTCTTTTTGACTTATTCTGCCTTCTTCTTCATCGCCAATCGCGCTGGCGAGGGAGGCGGCGGAAGCCGCAGCCGCCGAAGGGGCTGCGTTCCGCAGGAGCCGGTCTGACCTCGCTGACCAGGCCGAGGTGGAGGGACGGGCCGACTCGGACCTCGGCCTGGACCCGAACGACGCCGAACCCTTGGCCTGGCTGGACAGGAACCGAGCCGATGCAGAGCTGGAGGTGGCATCGGTCCAGGCCTGGACCGACGCGGCGGCGGTGTGAGCGTGAGCCAGCGCGGAGCCGGCCTGGCGCGAGATTCCGGAGGGCACGGTGGTGGCGGCGACGGTCTTTGAGCCGTCGTCAGCGAGGAAGCGCAGCCGTGGAGGCAGGGCTGAGGTGGTGATCCTCAACCAGGAGGTCGTGGAGGTGGGGGTGATACCCAGCCGCGGGCCGATGTGGTCGTGTGCACGGGGGCTGATGGTGGTGGAGGCAGCACCGTTTTGGAAGAGGCGCCGTGGGTGGCAGTGCTGGAGGCGCCACTGGTGTTGGAGGAGGCACCACAGATGGTGGTGCCAGAGGCCACCCCGGCAGCTAGGCCGGTGGTGGCGCCGCAGGCCGTCCCGACGTCCGGGTCGGTGCTGGCGCTGGGAGGGGCGTCGGAGGAGGTGTTGGCCGCATCGCGAGCGGCCAGCGGGGAGCACGCCTTGGTGCCCCGGCAGGGAGGACGCCGAGCTGCCGCGCCGCAGCCGGCGCGGAGCAGGGGCACCGTTGTTTTTGGGCGGGCAGATGGACCGGCTCGAGGCCTTCGCCCAGGCCAAGGTGGAGCAGACGCGCGATCTGGAGCCGCCATTCTAGCAAGCCTTCTTTTTTCTTGTAATTTCTTCTTTGTGGGGGCGCGCCAGCGCACCCACTGGGTGTAGCCCCCGAGGTTCGGGTCAATTACGTAATAGTTGGGTCGAATCTTTAGAGCGTTGGCCTTGTTTTGACTTCTGTCTTTTTCAGCATCTCGACGCCTTCCGGGTTGCTGCTTTCAACCGTCTCATGGGCAAGCACGGGGAGCTCAAGGAGTAGCTTGCCGCCAAGGAGGTACCCTTGTGCTCTTTTCTAGTGGGGGCGTGATACGTCTCCAACGTATCTATAATTTTTGATTGTTCCATGCTATTATATTACCTATTTTGGATGTCTATGGGCTTTATTTTACACATTTCTGGGCTATTATATTACGCCTTCCAGGAATATCAAACGGAGTCCAAACGGAATGAAACCTTCGGGAGCGTGATTTGGATGTCTATGGAGCTCACGTTGCTGTTTTTTTCCTATTCCAGTATTTCGAAGAAATGGAATATCAAACGGAGTCCAAAAGGAATGAAACCTTCGGGAGCGTGATTTTTGGAATGAACGTGATCGAGAGGACTTGGAGTGCAAGCGAAGAAGCAGCCGAGGTGGCCACGAGATAGGAGGGCGCGCCCACCTCTCCTGGGCGCGCCCCCTATCTCGTGGGCCCCTAGGGCGGCCACCAACGTACTTCTTCCTCCTATATAAGCCTACATACCACGAAAACATCCAGGGAGCCACCAAAGAAATATTTCCGCCACCGTAACCTTCTGTATCCGCGAGATCCCATCTTGGAGCTATCGCTGGTGTTCTCCCGGAGGGGGATTCCACCATGGAGGGCTTCTACATCAACACCATAGCCCCTCTAATGAGTTGTGAGTAGTTTACCACAGACCTTTGGGTACATAGTTATTAGCTAGATGGCTTCTTCTCTCTTTTTGGATCTCAATACAATGTTCTCCCCCTCTCTTGTGGAGATCTATTCGATGTAATGTCTTTCTGCGGTGTGTTTGTCGAGATCCGATGAATTGTGGGTTTATTATCAAGTTTATCTATGAATAATATTTGAATCTTCTCTGAATTCTTTTATGTATGATTGAGTTATCTTTGCAAGTCTCTTTGAATTATCGATTTGGTTTGGCCTACTAGATTTATCTTTCTTGCCATGGGAGAAGTGCTTAGCTTTGGGTTCAATCTTGCGGTGTCCTTACCCAGTGACAGAAAGGGTTGCAAGGCACGTATTGTATTGTTGCCATCGAGGATAAAAAGATGGGGTTTATATCATATTGCTTGAGTTTATCCCTTTACATCATGTCATCTTTCTTAATGCGTTACTCTGTTCTTATGAACTTAATACTGTAGATGCATGCTGGATAGCGGTCGATGTGTGGAGTAATAGTAGTAGATGGAGGCAGGAGTCGGTCTACTTGTTACGTACATGATGCCTATATACATGATCATGCCTAGATAATCTCATAATTATTCGCTTTTCTATCAATTGCTCGACAGTAACTGTTCACCCACCGTAATACTTATGCTATTTTGAGAGAAGCCTCTAGTGAAACTTATGGCCCCCGGGTCTATCTTGTATCATATAAGCTTTCAATCTACTTCTATTTGCATCTTTACTTTGTGCATCTATATTATAAAATACCAAAAATATATTTATCTTATCATATTATCTCTATCAGATCTCACTTTCGCAAGTGGTCGTGAAGGGATTGACAACCCCTTTATCGCGTTGGTTGCGAGTTCTTTGTTTGTTTGTGTAGGTACGTGGGACTTGTGAGGAGCCTCCTACCGGATTGATACCTTGGTTCTCGAAAACTAAGGGAAATACTTACGCTACTGTGCTGCATCACCCTTTCCTCTTCAAGGAAAACCAACTCAAGCTCAAGACGTAGCAAGAAGGATTTCTGGCACCATTGTCGGGGAGGTCTTCGCTCAAGTCAAGACATACCAAGTACCCATCACAAACTCATCTCCGTCGCATTTACATTATTTGCCATTTGCCTCTCGTTTTCCTCTCCCCCACTTCACCCTTGCCGTTTTATTCGCCCTCTCTTTCCCAATCTCCTCTCTTTTCCGCTTGCCTTCTTTCTCCTCTCTCTTTCGCTTGCTTATTTCTGTTTGCTCGTGTGCCTGTTTGTCCTTACGGCTTTGCCTAAGAGTACCGACCTCCTTCTTAGGAGGTTCGAAGAGATTGAATCGAATATTAGAAGCTTTATGAATTTGCAATTTGAGCATAATAATTTCTTCAGAAAAGAGCTTAAAGAACAAAAAGATTTTTTGGGTCTTATGAATAAGGAGTTGATGATATGAATAAAGAATTTTATGGTGTGAACTCTCAAATTACCCGGCTTGAAAAGGCTATAGCCCAAATTTCTGATAAGCAAGCCACCTTAGTCAATAAGATGTCTGCTAAACCAGAAAAGTTAGATGAAAATAATGATGAAGATCTTAAAGTTATTGATGTGTCCCCTATTAGATCTTTGTTTTGCAATATGAATCTTGATAATAATGGGACTGGAGATGAATCAACTTTATTTAGAAGGCATCCCAAGAATTCGGAGTTTTTAGATCTTGATGCTAAATTTGGTAAAAGTGGGATTGGAGAGGTCATGACTTTAAATAGTATTGAACCCACTATCTCAGATTTCAAGGATTTTGATTATGATAATTGTTCTTTAGAAAGTTGCATTTCCTTGTTGCAATCTGTTGTTAATTCTCCTCATGCTTATAATCAAAATAAAGCTTTTACCAAACATATTGTTGATGCCTTGATGCAATCTTTTGATGAAATACTTAATTTGGAAGTTTCTATACCTAGAAAACTTAATGATGAGTGGGAACCTACTATAAAGATTAAAATTAAAGATTATGAGTGTTTTTCTTTGTGTGATTTGGGTGCTAGTGTTTCCACGATTCCAAAAACTTTATGTGATATTCTAGGTTTCCATGATCATGATGATTGCTCTTTAAATTTGCACATTGCGGATTCCACCGTTAAAAAGCCAATGGGAAGAATCAATGATGTTCTAATTGTTTCTAATAGAAATTTGGTGCCCGTTGATTTTATCGTTCTTGATATAGATTGCAATCTTTCTTGCCCTATTATTCTTGGTAGACCTTTGCTTAGAACGATTGGTGCGATTATTGATATGAATGAAGGGAATATTAGATTTCAATTTCCATTAAATAAAGGCATGGAGCACTTTCCAAGAAAGAAATTCAAATTGCCTTATGAATCTATCATGCGAGCTACCTATGAATCAAGTGCAAAAGATGGCACTACTTAGATAGATCTTCGCTTTTATGCCTAGCTAGGGGCGTTAAACGATAGCGCTAGTTGGGAGGCAACCCAATTTTCTTTGTGTTTCTTGTTTTTGTTCCTGTTTAGTAATAAATTTTGCATCTACTTTCTGTTTAGATATGTTTTCATGTTTTATTTAGTGTTTGTGCCAAGTAGAACCTATAGGATAACCTATGATATGAGTTGATTTGATTCGGCTGAAAAACAGAAACTTTGCGCTCACGAGGAAAAATTCGATAAATCACAGAAACGAGATTTTGCATTGATTCTTTTTGCTGCTGTTCAATAAACAAATTTTTTAGGACTTCCTATTTTTTTAGGATTTTTAATGTTCCAGAAGTTTGCGTTAGTTACAGATTGCTACAGACTGTTCTGTTTTTGACAGATTCTGTTTTTCGTGTGTTGTTTGCTTATTTTGATGCATCTATGGCTAGTATGTAAGGGTATGAACCATAGAGAACTTGGAATACAGTAGGTTTAACACAAATATAAATAAATAATGAGTTAATTACAGTAGCTTTTGTGGTGGTTTTGTTTTCTTTCACTAACGGAGCTTATGAGATTTCCTGTTGAGTTTTGTGTTGTGAAGTTTGCAAGTTTTGGGTAGAGCTTTGATGGATTATGGAATAAAGGGTGGCAAAAGCCTAAGCTTGGGGATGCCCAAGGCACCCCAAGATATTCAAGAACAGCCAAAAGCCAAAGCTTGGGGATGCCCCTGGAAGGCATCCCCTCTTTCGTCTTCGTTCATTGGTAACTTTACTTGGAGCTATATTTTTATTCGCCACATAATATGTGTTTTGCTTGGAGCATCGTGTATTATATTAGTCTTTGCTTTTTAGTTTACCACAATAATACTTGCTGTAACACACCTTTTGGGAGAAGCCTACTTGATCGAAATTTACTAGAATACTCTATGTGCTTCACTTATATATTTTGAGCTACATAGTTTTTGCTCTAGTGCTTCACTTATATCTTTTAGAGCACAGCGGTGGTTTAATTTTGAAGAAATGTTTGATCTCTCATGCTTCACTTATATTATTTTGAGAGTCTTTTAGAACAGCATGGTATTTTCTATGGTTATAAATTGGTCCTAGAATGATGAGCATCCAAGTTAGGTATAATAAAAACTATCATAGGAAGTGAATTGGATGCTATGATCAACTTGATACTTGATAATTATTTTGAGATAGGGAGGTAGTGATATTAAAGTCATTATAGTTGGGTGATTATGAATTTAAATAATGCTTGTATTGAAGTTAGCAAGTCCCGTAGCATGCACGTATGGTTAAAGTTGTGTAACAAATTTGAAGCATGAAGTGTACCTGGCTTGTGCATCCTTATGAGTGGCGGTCGGGGACGAGCGATGTTCTTTTCCTACCAATATATCCCCCTAGGAGCATGCGCGTAGTGCTTGTCTTTTGATGACTTCTAATTTTTTGCAATAAGTATATGAGTTCTTATGACTAATGTTGAGGCCATGGATTATACGCGCTTTTACCTTTCCATCATTGCTAGCCTCTTCGGTACCGTGCATTGCCCTTTCTCACCTTGAGAGTTGGTGCAAACTTCACTGGTGCATCCAAACCCCGTGATATGATACGCTCTATCACACATAAATCTCCTTATATCTTCCTCAAAACAGCCACCATACCTACCTATTTATGGAATTTCCATAGCCATTCCGAGATATATTGCCATGCAACTTTCCACCGTTCCGTTCATCATCATCATGACATACATTACTTTTTGTCATATTGCCATTGCATGATCATGTAGTTGACATCGTATTTGTGGCAAATCCACCATGCATAATTTTTATACATGTCACTCTTTATTCATTGCACCATCCCGGTACACCGCCGGAGGCATTCATATAGAGTCATATCTTGTTCTAGTTTCGAGTTGTAATTCATGTGTTGTAATCAACAAAAGTGTGATGATCATCATTATTAGAGCATTGCCCAAAAAAAGGACAAAAGAAAAAAAAGGAAGGCCAAAGAAAAGAAAAAAAAGAAAAAAAAAGAACAAAAAATAAAGGGGCAATGCTACTATCTCTTTTTCCACACTTGTGCTTCAAAGTAGCACCTTGTTCTTCATGTAGTGAGTCTCATATATTGTGCTTCAAAGTAGCACCATGTTTTCATGTAGAGAATCTCATAAGTTGTCACTTTCATACACTGGAATTTTTTATTATAGAACTTGGCTTGTATATTCCTACGATGAGCTTCCTCAAATGCCCTAGGTCTTCGTGAGCAAGCAAGTTGGATGCACACCCGCTAGTTTTCTTTTGTTGAGCTTTCATTCATTTATAGCTCTAGTGCATCCGTTGCATGGCAATCCCTACTCCTCATGTTGACATCAATTGATGGGCATTTCCATAGCCCGTTGATTATCCTCGTCAATGTGAGACTTTCTCCTTTTTGTCTTTTCCACACAATCCCCAATCATTATTCTTTTCCACCCATAGTGCTATATCCATGGCTCATGCTCATGTATTGCGTGAAGGTTGAAAAGGTTGGAGATTATTTAAGTACGAAACAATTGCTTGGCTTGTCATCGGGGGTATAGAAGTTGGGAACATCATTGTGTGACGAAAATGAAGCATATCCTAACTATATGATTTTGTAGGGATGAACTTTCTTTAGCCATGTTATTTTGAGAAGACATGATTGCTTTTATTAGTATGCTTGAAGTATTAATATTTCTTTTGTCAATATGAAATTTTATTTTGAATCACTTGGATCTGAACATTTATGCCACAATAAAGAGAAATTACATTGAGAATTATGCTAGGTACCATTCCACATAAAAAAATTTATTTCTATCATTTACCTACTCGAGGGCGAGCATGAATTAAGCTTGGGGATGCTTGATAAGTCTCCAACGTATCTATAATTTTTGATTGTTCCATGCTATTATATTACTTGTTTTGGATGTCTATCGGCTTCATTTTACACATTAATATCATTTTGGGACTAACCTACTAACCGGAGGCCCAGCCTGTATTGCTGTTTTTTTTCCTATTCCAGTATTTCGAAGAAAAGGAATATCAAACGGAGTCCAAACGGAATGAAACCTTCGGGAGCATGATTTTTGGAACGAACGTCATCTAGAGGACTTGGAGTGCAAGCCAAGAAGCAGCCGAGGTGGCCACGAGATAGGAGGGCACGCCCACCCCTCCTGGGCGCGCCCCCTGTCTCGTGGGCCCCTTGGGTGGCCACCGACGTACTTCTTCCTCCTATATAAGCCTACATACCCCGAAAACATCCAGGGAGCCATCGAAGAAATATTTCCACCACCGTAACCTTCTGTATCCGCAAGATCCCATCTTGGAGCCGTCGCCGGCGTTCTGCCGAAGGGGGATTCCACCATGGAGGGCTTCTACATCAACACCATAGCCCCTCCGATGAGTTGTGAGTAGTTTACCACAGACCTTCGGGTCCATAGTTATTAGCTAGATGGCTTCTTCTCTCTTTTTCGATCTCAATACAATGTTCTCCCCCTCTCTTGTGGTGATCTATTTGATGTAATCTCTTTTTGCGGTGTGTTTGTCGAGATCCGATGAATTGTGGGTTTATGATCAAGTTTATCTATGAATAATATCTGAATCTTCTCTGAATTCTTTTATGTATGATTGAGTTATCTTTGCAAGTCTCTTCGAATTATCAATTTGGTTTGGCCTACTAGATTGATCTTTCTTGCCATGGGAGAAGTGCTTAGCTTTGGGTTCAATCTTGCGGTGTCCTTACCCAGTGACAGAAAGGGTTGCAAGGCACGTATTGTATTGTTGCCATCGAGGATAAAAAGATGGGGTTTATATCATATTGCATGAGTTTATCCCTCTACATCATGTCATCTTTCTTAATGTGTTACTCTGTTCTTATGAACTTAATACTCTAGATGCATGCTGGATAGCGGTTAATGTGTGGAGTAATATTAGTAGATGCAGGTAGGAGTCGGTCTACTTGTTACGGACGTGATGCCTATATACATGATCATGCCTAGATAATCTCATAATTATTCGCTTTTCTATCAATTGCTCGAGAGTAATTTGTTCACCCACCGTAATACTTATGATATTTTGAGAGAAGCCTCTAGTGAAACCTATGGCCCTCGAGTCTATCTTTTATCATATAAGCTTTCAGTCTACTTTTATTTGCATCTTTACTTTCTGCATCCATATTATAAAGTACCAAAAATATATTTATCTTATCATATTATCTCTATCAGATCTCACTTTCGCAAGTGGCCGTGAAGGGATTGACAACCCCTTTATCGCGTTGGTTGCGAGTTCTTTGTTTGTTTGTGCAGGTTCGTGGGACTTGTGAGGAGCCTCCTACTGGATTGATACCTTGGTTCTCAAAAACTGAGGGAAATACTTACGCTACTGTGCTGCATCACCCTTTCCTCTTCAAGGAAAACCAACGCAAGCTCAAGATGTAGCAGGGCATGCCAGCGCACCCACATGGTGTAGCCCCCGAGATTCGGGCCAACTGTGTAATAGTTGGGCCAAATCTTTAAGTCTTGCCTTTTTTCTTCTGCTGAATCCTTCTTCTTTGCAGCCGAGGTGCTGTCCTGATGGACTCGTCTACTCCGGGCTGGTCATCACTATGACCGGCTCGTTGCCAACACTGGCCTTCTTGGCATCGAGGCGGCGCAGGTGAGGGCGGAGGCGTCCGTGGCCCGACGGTCTCTTGATGAGGCCAACCGGCTGCATGAGCAGCTGGCGGGTCACAAGAGCCGCCTCGAGGCCGAGGTGGAGCTCCTTAAGGCGGAGGCCGCCAAGGTGGTGGAGACGCAGCACGCCCTGGTCGACACGGACCAGCAGCACGGCCAGCTGGCCGATGACAAGGGACGGCTCCAGGCCGAGGTGGATCGCCTGCGGGAGCAGGCCACAGCGGCTGAGGGGGCCCGTCAGAACGACGCCCGTCGCCGCGAGGCGGCCGAGAAGGCGGCCGAAGACAAGGACGCCGAGCTGAAGGCGGCCCTTGCTAAGGCGGCCGGTCTGGAGAAGGCACTCGGGGAGCGCGACCGTGCCATCAAACGGGAGTGGCGTGGTACATTACTTGAGGCGCAACACCTAGAAGAGTCCTTCTCCAGTAAGTGCTTTTTCTTGTAGATTGCCGGGTCGGGATCCGGCCTTTCTTCCTTGTTGTTCTTCTTCTAACTTGCTTCTTCCTTTGCGACAGAGGCCTTCCCAGAGAAGCAGCAGCTGGCGGAGGAAGCCGTCCGCTATCAGCGCGACCCGACCGGCATTGCTGGGTCTAGGACGGATCCGCGGACGGCCTGGACCTTCCCGGAGATCATCGCCGCCGCTGAGGCCCACCTGCGGGTCTTTGGAACGCAGATGGAGCGACTGTCCGGGCCAGCACTGCGATGACGGAGGCCCTGTGGCCGGATTCCGTCCATCCGCGCAGCTTCTCGCGCCTGGCGCGTTGGTTAGAGATGGGTCCAGACCGTCTTGGAGATGGGTCCGCATCCGGATCTTGAGTTGGATGCGCTGATGGGCCAGCGGGCCGGCTCGGAGCAGTTGCTGGGGGAGCAAGCCGGCCAGATCGCCTCTCAGGCCAGCTACATCGCCGAGTTCGCCTTCCACAACAAGTTCCATCCGGAGTGGACGGAAGATGGCAGGGCCGTGGACGGCGAGGACTACGGCTTGCTTCTCCATGATCCGTAGGGGAGCTCGGAGGAGACGGGCGTCTATGGCGACGCAGATGCCGAGCAGGACACAGGTGCCTCGCTGGACCCGGAGGCCGCCAGGGGAGAGCCGTCGACGTCGCGACGCGGCGCTGGAGATGCCTGAGACACTTTATGTAGAATCTGTTAAGTAGCAGGTCCACCCACCCACTGGGGGTTTTAGGGTGTAATGAACTCGGGCCGTAGGCCTTTTCTTAAATATTTGTGTGTAAATGTCGTGAATTGCTTTTTTGCTCTTTGCTTTCCGCTTTTATGAACCGATTTCATGCGCTT
>NC_041391.1:17946752-17994371 GCF_002162155.2 Triticum dicoccoides | reverse complement strand
GTGACAAGGAGTTCGATTCTTCGAGACGGGCACGCAGGATTTGGGTCCTTAGAAGCGTTGAGCGCGCGCAAAACACCCAGTGGGCCGGCTGGCGGCAATCCGGCGAAGCCGGTTGGTGAGCAGCCGGTCGTGCGGCTACTCTTTTGATGAGCAGCGGGACGGGTTGATCGACCCGGCAGCCTTTGACTTAGTGTATGAAGCGTAAAGGAGCTTTGGCCCGTCGTGCTTGCCCGCCGATAGCCAAAGCTGGAACTGTGGTTTTAGGGCGAAGTGGGGGACCATGGCATCCCAACTTTATTAGGAATCACCAAGTAAGGCGGTGGGGTGGCAACCGAGCCGGCCTGCCCCCGAGCCCCGACGCTGAGCGAGTCAGACCGGTGGCCGAGTTTAGTGGTATAGTGATGCAGGAAAATAGGGACGCAATAAATTGGTCGACAAAAGGCAGCCCCCGAGTCTCGTTCGGGGACCCCATAGTCTCATGCGTTTACAAAAGGTGACGATACATACACTCATGCGGCTAACTGTAAAACGGGTGGAGGAGTTCCGCGTTCCACAGTCGGGTTGTTTCTTCGCCGGCGGTGTCCTTCTTGTGCTTCTTTGACTTGCATGCGTCGATGAGGTAGTAGGTGCTGCGATCGCGCAAGGCCCTGCTCACGATGAATGGGCCCTCCTATGGGGGGGACAGCTTGTGCTGGCCTGCCTGCTCTTGGACGAGTCGGAGGACGAGGCCGCCCTTGCGGAATGCGAGGGGCTTGATCTTCTTGCTGTGGTAGTGCCTCAGGCCTTGCTGGTAGAAGGCCGAACGGCTGAGCGCCAGAAGGTGCGCTTCTTCCAGCAGGTCGACGCCATCTTCACATGCCTCTCTGGCTTCGGCTTCGGTGTACATCACGGCGTGCGGCGAGTCAAACTCGACATCGGTCGGGATGACGGCTTCAGCTCCGTAAACGAGGAAGAACGGGGTAAACCCGGTCGACCGATTCGGCGTGGTGCGCAGACTCCAGAGAACTGTTGGCAACTCGTCAAGCCAGATGCTAGGTGAGCGGAGGAGTGGCTCGATGAGTCGCGGCTTGATGCCGGACATGATGAGTCAGTTGGCCCGCTCGACCTGCCCGTTGGACTGCGGATGTGCCACAGAGGCCAGGTCGAGGCGGATGCCAGAGACAGAGCAGTATTGCTCGAGCGCGCCCTTGGCAAAGTTAGTGCCGTTGTCGGTGATGATGCTGTTCGGCATGCCGTAGCGCACCGCTATGTCCTTGATGAACCGGATGGTTGTTGGCCCGTCCAGTTTCTTGATAGGTCTTGCCTCGATCCACTTGGTGAATTTGTCCACTGCCACCAGCAAGTGCGTCATGCTGCCTCGAGCGGTTTTGAAGGGTCCCACCATGTCGAGTCCCCAGACTGCGAAGGGCCAGGCGATCGGTATGGTGCAGAGTGCTGACGCCGGTTGGTGGCTGCGTTTGCTGAAGCGCTGGCACCCCTCGCATTTGAGAACGAGTGACTCGGCGTCTTCGAGGGCCGTGGGCCAGTAGAAACCATGGCGGAATGCCTTGGCCACCAGGGATCGTGATGCAGCGTGGTGCCCGCACTCGACCTGGTGAATGTCGAGGAGGATGTCGATGCCCCGATCCTGCTCGATGCAGTGCTGGAACACGCCGGTGGAGCTGCGGTTGACGAGCTCGTTGTTGATGATGTTGTAGGCGGATGCCCGACGATGTACTTGCCGAGCTTCGGTCTCGTCCATGGGGAGAACCCCGTTCTCCAGGAATTCTGATATTGGGAGGGCCCAAGATGGGGCCGTGACCACGGCGCAGACGACCACCTGGGTGGGTCCCGAGTCGGCAGCCCCTGGGCCGGGTTGAGCAGCCCCCGGGTTGGGGATGGCGACGGCCGGGTCTGGGGTGATGGTGGCCGGGTTGAGCTGAGCAGCCCCCGGGCCGGGTTCAGCGGCCCCCGGAACGGCTTGAGGTGCGGTTGGGTCGTCTGGAACGTGGATGGACTCGGAGTCCGGCGATGGCTTGACGGACGGCTTGCGCAGGTGCTCGAGGGAGACGCCGGACGGGATGGCTTGACGTGATGAGGCGGTCTTGGCGAGCGTGCCGGCTGCTTCATTCTCCGCGCGCGGGACGTGGAGGAACTCGCATCCCTCGAAGGATCCGGACAGCTTCTGGACGAGGAAGCGGTAGCTTGCCATGTTGGAGTTGCGGGCGTCCCATTCGTCGGAGCACTACTGCACCACCAGGTCCGAGTCACCGTAGCACAAGATGCACCAGATGGTGAGTTCCTTGGCAAGCCAGAGGCCGTGCACAAGGGCTTCATATTCGGCGACGTTGTTGGAAGCGGCGAAGTGGATCTGGAGCGCGTAACGGAGCCGGTCGCCCTTCGGGGATGATAGTACAATGCCGACCCCCAAGCCGAGTCGCATCTTGGATCCGTCGAAGTGCATGCGCCAATGCGTCGAGTCGGGAGGCGGCGGCAAGTACTGGGTCTCGGTCCAGTCGACGAGGAAGTCGACCAAGGCTTGAGACTTGATCGTGATGCGGGGCTCATAGAGGATGGTGTGGCCGGCTAGCTGGATCGCCCACTTGGCGACCCGGCCAGAGGTGTCCCGGCACCCGATGATTTCTCCGATGGGAGCCGTGCTGACGACAGTGACGACGTGCTCTTGGAAGTACTGCTTCAGCTTCTTGGCGGTGAGGTACACGCCGTAACACATCTTCTGGTAGTGTGGGTAGTTCTGCTTGGAGATGGAGAGCACCTCGCTCAGGTAGTAGACCGGGCGCTGGACGGCCTGGATCTTGCCCTTCTCTGGTCGCTCGACCACCAGCACCGTGCTGACCGCCCGCGAGGTCGCGGCTACATAGAGCAACAGCGGCTCCTTTTCGGTTGGCGCGGCCCGGACTGGTGCGGTGGAGAGCATGCGCTTGAGGTCTTGGAAGGACTCGTCTGCCTTGCCGTTCCACTCGAACGGGCTTGTCTTCTTCATCAGCTGGTACAGGGGTAGCGCCCTCTCGCCCAGCCGGCTTAGAAACCGGCTGACCGAGGCCAAGCATCCGGTGAACTTCTGGACATCGCGCAGCTGAGCCGGCTTGCGCATGCGCTTGATGGCCTGGATCTTCTCCGGGTTCGCCTCGATGCTGCATTCCGAGAGAAGGAAGCCGAGTAGCTTTCCGTCCGGGACGCCGAAGACGCACTTTTCTGGGTTAAGCTTGATCTTGTATTCGCAGAGGTTGGCGAATGTTTCCTTCGAATCGTCGAGGAGCGTGAGGTGCTGCTTGGTCTTCACCATGATGTCGTCCACGTACACGTGGATATTGCGACTGAGTTGCGGCAGCAGGCATTTCTGCATGCATCATTGGAAGGTGGCGCCGGCGTTCTTCAAGCCGAACGACATGGTGCTGTAGCAATACGCCCCGAAGGGCGTGATGAAGGACGTCTTCAGGGCATCGGCCGGGTCCAGCTTGATCTGGTGATAGCCAGAGTAAGCGTCCAGGAAGGACAGGAGCTCGCACCCGGCGGTCGAGTCGATGACGTGGTCGATCCGCGAGAGAGCAAATGGATCCTTGGGATAGGCCTTGTTGAGGCTGGTGTAGTCGATACACATGCGCCAGGTCTTGTTCTTCTTCGGGACGAGGACTGGATTGGCCAGCCACTCAGGGTGAAATACTTCCATTATGAAGCCGCCGCCAAAAGCTTGGCGACCTCTTCACCAATGGTTCTTCTCCTCTCTTTTGAAAATCATCGGAGGGGTTGGCGGACAGGCTTGGCGTCCTTGCGAACGTGAAGTTTGTGCTCGGTGTACTTCCTCGGGATACCCGGCATGTCCTTGGGGGTCCATGCGAAGATATCCCGATTCTCACGGAGGAAGTCAACAAGCTCGCCTTCCTATTTGATGTCGAGGCGGGCGCTTACGACAACGTACTTGCTGCAGCTGGGGTCTTCTGGGTTGAGCTTCACTTTCTTGGTCTCCTTGGAGGGCTTGAAGGCGGCCTCGTCGGCCGGGTCCTGGGTCGGGATCGACATAGCGGAGGCCTCGCCAGCCAGGGCGACGATCCGGTCGAGCTGGCGCCGCTCCTCGGCAATGACCAGTGACTCGGCCAGCTTGGCGCCGTCTCGGGTGCACTCCAGGGACTTGCGGTAATCGCCGGTGATGGTGATGAGACCCTTAGGACCCGACATCTTCATCTTCAGATACGCGTAGTGGGGAACCGCGATGAACTTGGGGAGCGCGGGCCGGCCCAGCAACGCGTGATATGCGCTGGACAGGTCCCCCACCTCGAACCAGACCGGTCTGCGTCGGAAGTGGCTGATGTTGCCGAACAGGACATCGAGCCGGACCCGGCCAAAGGGAGAGCAGGAAAGGCTGGGTACGATGCCGTGGAAGATCATCCGGGTCGGCTCCAGGTCTTCGGCCTTGAGGCCGAGCTTAGTCACCATGTCGCGGTAGAGGATGTTGATGCTGCTGCCGCCGTCGATGAGGACTCAGGAGAACTTGCATGTGCACCGCGCGATGATGGTGGGGTTGAGGACGAGGGCGTAACCACCCGGGCTCGGCATGACTGCCGGGTGATCCTCCCGGGTCCAGGTGATCGGGCGATCCGACCAATGCATGAACTCCGGCTTGGCCGGGACGACGGTGTTCACCTCCTGCCGAAGGAGGCGCTCGCTATGCTTGTCATCGCCGAGGGTGGTGAAGACGATGTAGGCCGCGTTCTGGTCCGGGTAGGCGTCGTTGCGCATCATGCCGTCAGCTGGAGGCGGCGGCGGAGGCGGAGCCGGCTGTCCCGCGCCAGGGGCTGGAGCCGGAGGAGGCGGGACGTCGCCCCTCATGATATGCTTGGTGATGGCGCACTGTCGAAGCGTGTGCGTGGAGGGTTTTGCGCCGCTGTGGTGCTTGCAGGGAGCGTCAAGCATCTGCTCGAAACTCATGGCTGGTTGCCATGCCATCTTGCCGGTCTGCCGGCGCTTCTCCGCCGGGTCTGCCGCGGGCTTGGCGGCCGCGACGAGCCGGTTGTCGTGACGCTGTGCCGGCTGGTCGGCCTTGCGCTTGTTGTTCTGGTGATGCTGCTGCCGGCTGCTTTCGCCAGTCGGCTCCGGAGGGGGAACCGGCTTCGCCTTGCCAGCTTCATCCAGCGCCACCTCGATCTTCATGGCGGAGTCGGCGTTGGCGTATTTTTCCGCCATCACCATGAGCGTGGCCATGGTGGCCGACTCGGAGCGTAAGAGCTTGTGCTTGAGGAGGGTGCCGTCTCGGCACCCACTGACGAAGTACTGGATCGCCTGGACTTCATGGATGCCCTCGCAGCTGTTTCGGAGCTCGATCCAGCATACGAGGTACTCATGACCGGTCTCTGTCAGCCCCTGCACGCACATGGCGAGCTGGCTGGGGCGACCGAGTCGCTTGTAGGTCCCAGTTAAGTTGCGGATGAAGGCTTCCTCGAAATCCACCCACGTGTTGATGCTGCCCATCGGCGGGTTGTTCAACCATGTGCGGGCCGACCCTTGGAGCATGAGCGGTGCACAGTGCACGGCGAGATGACGGTTGGCACCGGTGATGCCAATGGCCGTGGTGTAGTCGGTGAGCCAGTCTTCCGGCTTCATCGTCCCGTTGTACTTGGGGGTGTCGCGGGGGAGCACGAACCCTTTGGGGAAGGGCTCTTCCCGGATGCGTGGGCCGAAGCACGCCGGCCCGATAGCGCCGCTCTCCTCCACCTCTAGGGAGCGAGCGAGCTGATCGAGGCCATGGCGCGTGTCGGCGTTGTCGATGGCGCGCGGGCCGAGTCGACTGGCAGCCAGGCCCCGAGGGGTCGGGTCGGTTTGAGCCGGATGCCGGCCATGCTGGCCGGGTCCGTGCTGGGTCTCCGGGGCGGGCTCGTCGCCCGGGTCGTCGGCGGCTGCGGTGGCCGGTTTGCGCTGAGTCCGGGCTTGGCCGGAGTGCGCCTTGCCGGGCGGCGAGGAAGCCGTGTGCAGGAGTTCGTCGGGCCCGCCAAGGCGGGCGGAGCCGGATCCCGCCGGTTTGGCGAGCTAGTTGAGGCGATCCTGCTGGGTGTTGGCTGTGTTGAGGAGCTCACGCATCCGCCCGATGCGCTCCTGCAGCTCTTCACCCGTGAGCCGGTCCAGGCCGACTGTGGCTGCCTCGGCAACGTGCATGTTCTTCACTAGGGTCTCGTAGACGGTTCGAACGGCGCCGAGGGCCCGACCGATCGCTCCTCCCCGGGTGCGCACATCGGCGACCCGGCTTGGCTCGACCGCGGCGGGCGTGAGTCCGTGGGCGGGCTCCAGCTGAGCAGCCTCCAGGCCACGCTTGGTGGTGGCGAGCATCTCGGACAGGTCCGGCATCTGCTGGCGCCTATCCTCGAGGTGGGTTCGCGCCTCGGCAACGTTGGTGGCGTCGACGTAGGTGCCGATGGGGATGCGAAGGCTCTACATCACGACACGCAGCGGATCGGACGACTCGGTCCGTTCCGCAGCGGCCCTGGCTTCTGCGGCCTTCCTCGCCTTGCTCGACGAGGACGAGGCGCCATCGCCGGTGACGAAAACCTCCACATGGACGTCCATTGCCCCGGCAGCAATGCCGCTGCCGAGGGAGAGGGGAGAGTCGGAGTAGCTGAGCACCTCACTGGGGCACTCGTCGGTTGCGAACGCATCGGAGATGCGCATCGCGGCAAAGGAGGCGGCGAGCGCGCCGACAACGTCGTCTGCCAGTGCGACGGACTCATCGGAGTAGGAGAAGGGCCCCGTCTGAAGTATGCTCCCGGCCAGCTCCTCGAGCTGCCCCACGATGGGCGCCAACTATCGTGGTGGGCGCACGGCAGATGCCAAGGGATGGCTAAAGAGAGGAGGAGGCTCGAGGACGCTGGTGGGCTCCAGAGGCGAGGTTGGCATGCGCGGGCGCGGGACGCCGGACATACCCACGTTTGGGGCTCTCCGGAGAGATAATACCCCTAGTCCTGCCGAGTGTAGTTGGATGATCGATAGTACAATGTTGCTCCTGGAGCTGTATGGAGGAGGAAGGAAGCTGGCCAAGGCTTGGGCTGCTCCTTCTCTCCGGTGTCGCCGTTGGGTGGCTAGTCCTATGCTTACTTGCTTTTCTCTTGTGTCTGTTTCTTTTGCTGCTTGCCCCTCTCTGATAGCGGGCTTCCCGAGGGGTTTTATAGACCAACCCCCCGGGTTTATAATGGTAATGTTACAAGTCAGTGGGTCCGTATTGTCGGTGTCCCGAGACCCGGGCTGGGTCCCGCTGAGGGCTTGTGGTTCGCCGGGTTCCCCTCGGTGCGGGGCCCCGCGCGCCTAGGGGGACTGTGCGCCGTCTTGTCAATCGTCAGGGCGTGGCCGAGGTGAGTCGTGTACAGTGGCTCTCCGTCAGGCCGCCGCTTGCTGCCATCAGCGGTGAGGGCGGGAGCACTGTTGCCACGCCAGCCCCGGTCAGAGGGTAGGTGAGGAGCACTGTTGCCACGCTCCGGCTAACCATAGGCATGGGGCAGAAGCACTGTTGTCTTGGTCATTGGTGATTGAAGTCTCGTCCCATCGTACGACCTGGATGGGACGGGAGCTGACCCGTGGCTGGGTTGCCGTGTACGCCACGGGTGGGGTCGGCTTGTTGGGGAAGCCTTGATTGCGCCGGGTTGGGTTGTCTTGCGCCAGTTGATGAGGACGGGTCGACGTACCTTGCTGGGTCGAAGAACTTGGCCGGGTTGCGGGCCTTGCCGGGTCGAGCGACCTGGCCAGGTGCGTGCCGGTTTGAGGGGCGATGCGGGCCCTGCTATTTTTGAAAAGGATCCGGGTTCCGTTGTCTGCCCGGGGTTCATCCCCCCAACACCTCATGTGCATAGGAGGTGAGAACAGAGAGTAGCACACACCTACATACGCTGGCCCGCCAAAAAACAGAGGAGTGAGCGGGCGGGCACGAGCATATATAGGCATTCTTTTAGTCCTGGTTGCTGTCTAGAACCGGGACTGAAGACTGACCTCTGGTCCCAGTTCCAGACACAAACCGGGCTAAAGGGGTTGCGCCAGGAGCCATGCCCTTTAGTCCCGGTTGGTGGCTGAATCCGGGACTAAAGGTCCCAGCCGAACCGGGACTGGTGCCTGCCGAGGCCCGAACGGCGTCCTGGCCGCTCGAACCGGGACAGTTGCTCTGGTCTGGCAAAAACCAAAACCATGTTTCCTACTAGTGACACTAATACCAAAGGAATGCTCTGCACTTAGAGCGGGACCGCCACCAGCGATAAACCAGAGGGAAATTTTCTGAGAAGTTTGGCTCAAACTTGGTTTAACATTCCTATGGCCTGCGCTAAACCTGGTTGGGGATTGGTAGGTTCTTTTTGCTATTTCTCGGTTTTTGATTGACTCGTTCGCTTCAGTTTTCCTTTTGACTCGTGACTATTCACTTCATTGACAGGGAGAAGCAGGTATGTACTCCCTTCGTTCGACGAGTAAATCGGAACGGAAGGAGTACTAAGAGGGTGTTTGTTTTCAGGGACTTAAAGAAGTTCTTATAAATCCCATCTAAACCAAACAGGAGGGACTTATAGGACTTAAAGTGGGTATTTGAGACTTATGAAATAAGACTCTCAAGAAGAGTCTTATAGGGACTTATAGTTGTAATATGGTCTTATAGGGACTTATAAGTCGCAGGAACCAAACAGATATGGACTTTTTAGGGACTTGAGACTTATAAGTTAGGACTAAAAAAAGTCCTAGGACTTATGAACCAAACAAGGCCTAAGTAGGGGTTGAGTCACATGACTTTATTGAAGAAAAAAAGGAAAAAGATGATGTGGCATGGCTGTTCCGGTGGATAGGTTGTACGTTAAGATAAAAAAATAGTAGAGATGAGTCTCTTAGGTATATAGGATAGGATGCTATGTTCTTTGTTGTACTTCGTTTTAGAAGGAGGCTGTAATTTTATACATCTCGTGAATAGGTTGCAACCTCACATTTAGTAAAGTCTCTATTCTTAAATAGTTGCAACCCACTATCTATTTTTCCTCCTCATGAAACTATGTTAAATCATCAAGTCATGCATGTGGTCATAAATTACAATTTGTGCATTAAATCTATTCATGCGCGCATGCCACCTCAGCAATCATGCATGGATTTGTTTCACTAATTTTTATGAGCAACATAGGCTGTCATGTTACACATTTTTGTAGCATGACCTGCATATATTCGGACGTTTAACGCTTGGAGCAAATATATGTAGGTCATGTTACACACTTTTGTTAGATATTACACCCCGTTTGACTCAATTCAATAGATTACTTTTTTTTGTATAAAACTTTGTCACGTGGTTCATATAATTTATTTTTTTCAAAATATATTTTGAGAGCATTCTTAGTTTTTGGCTTTCAACATCTATTTATGCATCAGTTCTGCCAAGGTTCCTGTAGCAACATGCGGGGCATCATTTATTTACTAAGGCTACTCATAGTGGGGAGTATCATATACTGGTATCATGTACTTCCTCCGTTTTAAAATAGATGACTCAAGTTTGTACTAAATTTAGTATAAAGTTGACTCATCTATTTTAGAACGGAGGAAGTATATGATACTACCTTCATGGTGTATAGTATCATAGATAATCATATTTATTACCATGCATGACATAAAGTAGCATAATAGACGTAAAATCTAGAAGCCAACTGGCAGCACTCTTGTCTACTGCTTTCTTGTTGGGAACATAAAGAGCTCGGACAGGTGGTCCAGCTACCTGCGTGGACCACTATTATATTTAAGGAGCATATTTCTTGTTGGGAGCTTGCTAATTAAGTAAGGACAGGATTCTTCATTTTGGTCCAACTTCTAGTTGAACTGCCACCGAAGGAAGGACATGATTCCTCTCTTTTGGAACTTCCAGTTGGAGCATTGTGTAGGGCAGTGTTGGGTGCTTGCTAATTAAGGCAACCCAAGGACATGGTTCTTCTTTTTTGGCTCATTGCAACCCAAGGACATGATTCCTCTCTTTTGGAAATCCCACTGTCGAATGGAGCGAATCAGATTTTATTTTCAAAAAGGAGGATTACCGGCTTCTGCATCAAGCCATGCACATAACTATTTATTGTAACGAATAGAGTGCCAAGGTATGAATAACATCTCGAGTAACTAATTAAAAACAATAATGTATCCCAAAAAAAACAAGAATTTAAACAAATGGTCATAACCGGTAAAAATAGGACCATGCCTAGACACATATATCATTATTTGACTACCATCCAAATCGATTGCATGTAACCCATGCTACCATCTCCCGTAAGTTGCACCCAAAGGTCATAACCTCCCTCACTTTCACATGGTGTGGTGATGATCCATCCAGGTGTCAGGTAGATAACCTATAAAAAATTTATGATATTTGTCATGTTAAACACACAATAATTTTGACAGTTCTATATAGTCCAAAGTAATGCACATATTCTCACGCGAGTCTGTGCGGTTTGATTGGTCTCTACCCACCTAATCAGGTACCAAATAGATGAGCTGAATTAGATGAAGGTTTCTGTGCTTGGAGCTTTAAAAATATATTATTCACCGTAAAATTGAGAAGAAGATTCGTATGGTCCTACCTTCACTATTATCCTTTGGTAAACAAAACGTACCGAAGTAGCTCTCATCTCACGCATGATTGTTCAAGAGCAACCAAAGGGGAATAAATGTATGCAGGCGATGCCAATATCATAGCTACTTGAGAAAAAACTTTTGGCATATATGTAGTGTCAGAATTATTTTTTGCTGAAGGGCCCGTATCATGCCCCTTTTCCTTTCCTCTTTATTCCGCGTTTCTCCTTTTTTTCCCGATACCAAACCCAAACCTAGCTGACCCATAGTAAACAGAAACCTACAGGTTATAGGACTTAGACTACAAACCGGACTCAGCATAAATATATGCTTTGACAAAGGGTAAATTTATTAACTCAAAATGAAACATCAACAGAATACAAAACAGAATGGGACATATCCAACTTCTACATAACTAGAATGCACACAACCAATGCCGACACACACACACACACACACACACACACACACACACACACACACACACACACAGAGACCACGCCGGCAAAAGGGAAAGTCATACAAGACGAAAACTATGCGAGGAAAAATAAAAACCTCGAAAGTAATCAAAACAATGATCGACAAACTAGAACATCAGCCATAGCCGCACCAACCATCTACTGACACCATAAGAACATTGGCGTTCTTCAACAACAACTCTTTTAGGGAGGGAATGACACTCAAGTGTCGTCGTCACCGGATCCAACCACTAGAGACCAGATCTAGGTTTTCACACTGAAAAACAAGTCTGAGCATATTCAAGCAATGCCTTGAATAATGTAAGGACAGAAAACATCGTCATTGCTAGGCATAACCCACTTAGATCAAACCTAGGTTTTCGGCCTAGAATTCGAGACCGGATACTCAAGAAGCGTGACCAAATCAAAGTCAATTATGTGTTGTCGCCATTACTTTTTCGCAATCCCAACAACTATATGCGATCTAGCATAGTCCAAACAGGACCACTAATATTACTAATTCCTACTCACGTATACAACCAAGACAACTATTAGCATTAACCAGAAAAAGATTATTCTTACAATATAGAATATGTACTACCTTTTCCAAAGGCTTCAAAAATTGAAGGGAAAATAAAGGAGCAGTGATGTTGGCCTTGTGGAGGTTAGTTAACTAATCATCGATAGCACCCGCCAATAGACTGTCAACTGAATCAAGGAAAGAAATTGAAGCGAGTACATTTGAACGCACATCAAGGAAATGGATCATTAAAAATGAAAAGGAAGGGGGAAGTCATCCATAGAAAACTAGCTAGGCAGTGGTAGACACCGGGCTTTACGGGGAGTTGATGTCTGCTTCTGGGGTCGGCGGTTCCGTGCTGCACCATGCGTCCCCAGACATGTTCTCACCGGGATCCACGCCGATGCTGATGTGGGAGCAGTAGTAAGTGGATGCTTGAGCAGTCTTATTGTGCACAGAGTCTATCTCGACGATGAGGGTGCCATTCACCACCATCATCCCTTCAGGAATGCTGCTGGTGGTGCTGTAGAAAAAGTCCGTGTAAGCCTTGTCCAGATAACCAGGATTAGGGTGCACATGCACATATATCCATGTCACGGACTGCTGCTGCAGGGCAATGTTGTCGACGTTGGGACCTACGTCGTCGAGCTCGCTGGTGACAAAATATTCAGCGTCCTGAGATTTATTGACCCTGCCGTACAAGTAGGCAGTGATGTTGGTGTAGTAGACGGCGACGCGGCCGCTGGGGTTGCTGATCTGGAGGACGAACCGGAAGGTCAGATTCCGATGGGAGGTGGCCCGCTCCACGACCACCTTCCCTCCGACGAACCTGATAAAAAGATGGTCGGAACGGAGAAGCACAGTGGCGTGCGCGATGACCGCGACGATGAGCGCGGTCATAGCCAAGGCCACCATGTAGCGCACGGCGTCGACCCACCGCCAACGGACCTTCTGGCCGTCGACCTCCTTTCCCGCCATGCGTGCTGCGACCTGCGAGCGAACTAGCTAGCTAGCTTTGATTGCTCTGCTGCTGCGCGCGTTTCTGTGTCTGCGTAAGCATCTAGGCATGGGTAACGTCTTCACCTCGCCTATCTATTTATGCACCCTCTGCCTATACAAGATTCGATACGTACGTACGTAAGCTGACATTCTGTATTACAGACGTAAGTACGTACATATTTCCATTAGAGATGTACCACTATGCCATGTGATACGTACCTTATGTTAAACTGTATATGTATACGTAGACTTGTATATATACCTTGTACTTGTACTCTTTAGTACTTATATATAATGACATAGCCACACTCCCTTAGAGTGTCGAGCAGTTGCCAAATATTTTCGTTATAGCACCTTAGAGAATATGTACGTACGTTTTCCTATAGTACTCCCTCTGTTGCTAAATATATATATATATATATATATTCAATTCATACTACATACAAAACAAAAACAAAATGAATGAATCGATGCATTAAAATATATCAACTTACATCGGTATGTAGTCCGCATTAAATGAAATCTCTAAAAAGGCTTATATTTAGAAACCCTCGAACATGAAAGCAGGTTCCAACTCCAGCGTCACACTCAACCCAATTAATTGAAGTTAATTGCAAGGAACTACCACACTTCGGCACGTTGTAACGAGTCAGACCGTTATATAACACGTAGGCTTAGAGTTGGTACTGCATGGCAAAAAAAAGTGATTAGTGATACTGACTCGTTACAACGTGCCGAAGTGTGGTAATTTCATGCAATTAACTTCAATTAATTACGTACGCCACGACGACTCTGCTCTCACACGGGTCTCAACACTTAAATACTAGGGGAATATAAGCTAGCAAGCTTGCTAACTCAACCCATTCCTTCATCTTCATCCTAGCTAACACCGGCCCGCACCATATGGCTGTGGCGACTCATCAGAGGAAATCATGGACTGCCAGCGATTACATCCTGGCTGCTCTTGGTTGTTGCCTCGCCGCTGCCGTCATCGTCATCATCGTGTCCGCCATCCTCAGCCCGGGGCGCATCATCTTCTCCGTCACCCACGCCTCGGGCTCGCGCAGCAACAGCACTGGCGGGGTGAACCTGAAGCTCACTGTCTCCGCCAACAGCACCAGCCACCGTGCGATGGTGAAGTACAGCAGCTTCTTTGTCATGGTAGGCAACAGCGACGACCCCACACCGCAGATCATCACGCACGCCCAAGTAGACACCAGCAACTTCCTCAAGGATGACTACCTGTCGGCCCCGAGCGTGATCAGCATCAACGTTAACGCCTCGGTTTCTGACTTCACCGGCCACCTGCTTCCCCGCACCGTGGTGTTGACGACGCAGGTGCGCTTCAAAATCGGGGTGGCTACCACCAAGGTGTACTACATCAAGGTGTTCTGCCCTGGCGTAGTCTTCCCTGTAGAGGGGTCCAGGTCCCCTAACACATGTGACGGTTAATTACATATGTACTGTAGCAGATTATGCATGCACATACCTACTCATGATTTCTATGCGTTTCTTCCTGTGGATCTGCAATTCTGCACTGCTAGCTATCAAGTGGTTTGTAGTGATTTTTTCCATACTCTGGTTGTATTCTATTACTCCTAATGTAGGACAGAGGCCCTTGTAGTTTGATTTCGAAAGTTTATCTTGCTTTCTCGAAAGCTTTATGATGACACCTACAGGACTATTTTTGAAATGGGACAATTGCATTTTTGCCATCCGTGGTTCTTACCCGTGAGGTTTGCCCTTACTTTTCGAGCCTTCTCTGTTTTACCATTAGATTTGTCTCCAAGACCGTCTGCATACCCTTCCGTTACGGTTCCATCCTGTCAGCGCTGTTTTACCGTGTTAGGGCGCAGTTTTCGACACTTTTTGCCCCTGGTTAAAAAAAGAAAAAATAAAAGAACTCTCCCTCTCTCTTTTTAACACGCGGAACCACCTGGAAAAACAAAACAAAAAACATGGGAAAGGCCATCCCACCCCACCCAACTACCTTACAAGTGAGACCCATAAAAAACAAAACAAAACATAATAGCAAGTGGCAGTGCCAGCAAACAACAGCACGCCGCAGGCCTAGAAGAACCCCTTTCCTGCCACGCCGAGAAACCAGCGAGTTCATCTTGTCCCCGCGGTGCTTCGCGACCACTTCATGGACGGAGGCGTCCAGGACGACCACATGAATCAGTAAAGTTACTAAGCTCCCACGAATTGGAACGATCAGCGAGATTGCAGGTTGAGTTTTGCTTCTTTTCACGTCGGTGGTCTGTTTTTTCTGCCCACACGGCTCGTTTCGGTTGGCTCGTACAGTTATTTGCGTTTATTTACTGGGCCACCCACGTCAGGGTCACGCTTCGATGTGGACCCGTGGCACTGCACGAAACCGACGTTCCGGTCTGGTCAAAGTCTTCACGCCGCTTGAGAGAGGAAGGCCAGCGTCAGACAACCTGTGGTTGGCTGAGGGGAATTGATTCGGAGGAGGTAGCAAGGGCTTCGGTGGTCCTCGACGGCGGCGCCGCCTCCGGGTGACCACGGTTAGTCCTCTATCTCCTTCTCCTCCGACCACCTAGGGTTAATGTTACGAGCGAGCCACTGGTGCTGCCGCCGGCCACCACGCATCGGAGATGGTCGCTGTTGTTTGCATCCCTGCGCCACCGCGCGCTCGTGCGCTGCCGCCGCTCTGGCTCGTGTGCCGTCGCTGCTGCGTGCTGCTCATACGTCGTCGCTGTTGTGTGCTGCTTGTGTGCTGCCCCAGATGAAGTGGCTGTCCCGGGAAGCAATATCTGGCTCCATCCCGTTCTTGCCGATGTTGCTTATGTTATTGTTGCTTGCTGTTGTGTGCTGCTTGATTGTTCGTTCATGATGCAGACCATTCAGATGAATTGCCGTGACGGGCAGCAACAAGGTGCCGCGGTGGGGTGTACTAGCATGAAGTGTTGGAATAATTATGCATCTATAGGATGCCATCAGTAGAAATTGATTGCAACTAGAACACCTAATTGACATGAACAGAGAAGGGTTTAGGGTTTCTTTACATGTCACGGGAGTGGACATGATCGCCTGCTCGGTGCAGGCGTGATGCAGGGGTGATGTAGTCGAAGTAGATGTTCTCCTCGACGTCCTGATTCCTTTAGGACGCCACCGGGACTGGCCGGGGACGGCGGCGGCGGCAGGCTTAGGTCTTCCCGTCGCTGCAGCGCTCTCCCTGATCGGATGGGGTGATAATATCGGTAGGAGAGAAAACCGTACGTCAATTATGATCGCGCAGGTGGTCAGCTTTCTCCCGTATCCTTTTATATGGCGCTGGCGATAGGGGACCCAAAACCTGAGTTGGTTTTTGGGCGCCCCCGATCAGGGCGCATTAGTTCTGATCGAGGCTCACGTACGTTGGTACGTGGACCCCTTCACTTATCGTTATCCCTTCTTTCTTCTTTTTCTTCTGTTAGACTAATAGATCTAATCTGGCTTGTTAAGCCGTCAGATCAAAACCAACATTCTCCCCCTTAATCGTTAGGCTTAACTTCATTCGCCCATTCTACATAGAAATGATGTACCAAAGTGAGGTGTTACAACAGCTCGAAACGCCATAGAACCTCAACACTTACAGCACACCCGCCTATTTCGAAATGGAAAACATTTTGCTAATTGGGGAGTGGTTTATTTTAATGGTCCTCTTATTCCAGAATCATCAGGCTTCCAGTAGTCCCATGCCGGCAACATGCTCACGAAAAATACTGGGTGGTAAGCCTTTTTTTAGCGGATCCGCAAGCATATGCTTCGTTCTTATATGTTTAATCAACTGTTTGATCCTGGATTCTATCTTTCACAACATGATACTATATGTCAATGTGTCTGGCAGCATTACTTGACCTGTTGTTACTCGTATAGAAAACTGCTGGTTCATTATCGCAGTACAATAAAATTGGTTTAGATATGTTGTCAACCACTTTAAGTCCGGGAATAAAATTCTTTAGCCATACAGCCTGCCCAGTGGCCTCATAACATGCTACAGATTCTTCTTGCATCGTAGATCCAGCAGTCAACGTTTGTTTGGAGCTTTTCCACGATATAGCTCCTCCCGCGAGTGTGAATATATAACCTGACGTGGATCTCATACTATCCACACACCCGGCAAAATCAGAGTCTGAATAACCAACAATTTCTAGGTTATCAGTTCTTTTATATGTAAGCATGAAATCTTTAGTTCCTTGCATATAACGCAAGACTTTCTTTGCGGCCTTCCAGTGGTCCGGTCCTGGATTTGATTGGTATCTGCCAAGCACCCCGGTTACAAAACATATGTCTGGGCGTGTACACACTTGAGCATACATGATGCTTCCAACAGCTGAAGCATAAGGAACCGACTTCATCTGATCAGTTTCACATTGGTTCCTCAGACATTGAAATGTCCCAAACTTATGGCCCTTAACTATAGGAGCAGGTGAGGGTGAGCACTTATGCATATTGAATTTTTTTCAGTACTCTCCCAAAGTATGCCTTTTGAGATAGTCCTAACGTTCCTCTGGACCTATCTCGATGAATCTCGATGCCGAGGACATACGAGGCTTCACCAAGATCTTTCATATCAAAACTGGATGACAGAAAATTCTTGGTCTCATGCAGCATATCCTTATCGCTACATGCCAATAATATGTCATCAACGTATAGGACTAAAAATGTGAACCTACTGCCTTTAAACTTAACGTATATGCAGTTGTCCACAACATTTTCGATGAAACCAAAAGTTTTGATAATTTTATCAAACTTGAGGTACCACTCTCTTGAAGCTTGCTTCAAGCCATAAATTGATTTCTTTAGACGACATGCTAAATGTTCCTTCCCTTCCACAACAAAGCCTTCTGGCTGAGGCATGTAAACGTCTTCTTTTAAGTCACCATTTAGAACTGCCGTTTTAACATCCATTTGGTGTAGTTCTAGGTCGTAATGAGCTACTAATGCCATTATGATTCTAAAAGAATCCTTGGTTGACACAGGAGAGAAGGCTTGCTTATAATCAATGCCTTCTCTATGTGTATACCCTTTTGCAACTAGCCTTGCCTTGAACCGTTCGACATTCCCTTTGGAATCATACTTGATTTTGTAGACCCAATTGCAGCCTACTTTCTTAGCTCCATCGGGAACTTCTACTAAGTCCCAAACGTCGTTTGAGCCCATAGACTTCAACTCGTCTTCCATGGCAACCAACCACTTGGACGAATTTTCGCTTTTAATGGCTTCCTTATAAGAGGTTGGATCCTCCACCTTTCCCAGATCATTCATATCCTCAAGCAAGTATGTGATATAATCATCTGATATGGCCTTCTTTCTCTCACGACGTGACCTGCCCACAGGAGGAGGTGGTGGAGGAGCATCATTGTTCTGAGGGTCATCTTCATTACCCAACTGGTGATCCTCTTCAGCTTCTGGATTTACATTAGTTTCAGGATCACCATCAGCCTCACGACCTGAAGTACTAGATTGTGGATGAGACGTCACCATAGTTTGTGGTGGCAAAACAATCTCTTGGATGGTCGGGGTGAAGGAAATATGCCCTAAAGGCAATAATAAAGTTATTATTTATTTCCTCATATCATGATAAATGTTTATTATTCATGCTAGAATTGTATTAACCGGAAACAATGATACATGTGTGAATACATAGACAAACATATAGTCACTAGTATGCCTCTACTTGACTAGCTCGTTTATCAAAGATGGTTATGTTTCCTAACCATGGACAAAAGAGTTGTCATTTGATTAACGGGATCACATCATTAGGAGAATGATGTGATTGACATGACCCATTCCGTTAGCCTAGCACTTGATCGTTTAGTATGTTGCTATTGCTTTCTTCATAACTTATACATGTTCCTGTAACTATGAGATTATGCAACTCCCGTTTACCGGAGGAACACTTTGTGTGCTACCAAACGTCACAACGTAACTGGGTGATTATAAAGGTGCTCTACAGGTGTCTCCAGAGGTACATGTTGAGTTGGCATAATTCAAGATTAGGTTTTGTTACTCCGATTGTCGGAGAGGTATCTCTGGGCCCTCTCGATAATACACATCACTTAAGCCTTGCAAGCATTGTAACTAATGAGCTAGTTATGAAATGATGTATTGCGGAACGAGTAAAGAGACTTGCCAGTAACGAGATTGAACTAGGTATTGGATACCGACGATCGAATCTCGGGCAAGTAACATACCGATGACAAAGGGAACAACGTATGTTGTTATGCGGTTTGACCGATAAAGATCTTCGTAGAATATGTAGGAACCAATATGGACATCCAGGTTCCGCTATTGGTTATTGACCGAGAATAGTTCTAGGTCATGTCTACATAGTTTTCGAACCCGTAGGGTCCGCACGCTTAACGTTACGATGACAGTTTTATTATGAGTTTATAAGTTTTGATGTACCGAAGTTTGTTCGGAGTCCCGGATGTGATCATGGACATGACGAGGAGTCTCGAAATGGTCGAGACATATAG
Source organism: Triticum dicoccoides (assembly GCF_002162155.2). NCBI lineage: Eukaryota > Viridiplantae > Streptophyta > Magnoliopsida > Poales > Poaceae > Triticum > Triticum dicoccoides. Next base: position 17,975,355 of record NC_041391.1, on the reverse strand, counting down.
ATTGATATATTGGACGGATATATTTGGATACCGGAAAGGTTCCGGATGAGATTGGGAATATACCGGAGCTCCGGGAGGTTACCGGAACCCCCCGGAAGTATATGGGCCTTATTGGGCCTTAGTGGAAAGGAGGGAGAATGGGCAAAGGAGGGGGCGCCCCCCCAAGCCCAATCCGAATTGGGAGGGGGGCCGCCCCCCCTTTCCTTCTTCCCTCCCCTCTCTTCCTTCCCTCTCCTACTCCTAATAGGAAGGGCGGGGGGGCAAACCTACTTGGAGTAGGTTTGCCCCCCTAGGGCGCGCCTCTCCCCTTGGCCGGCCCCATCCTCCTCTCCCCCTTTATATACGGGAGAGGGGGGCACCCCTAGCACACACAAGTTGATCTACGGATTATTCCTTAGCCGTGTGCGGTGCCCCCCTCCACCATATTCCACATCGATCATATCGTCGCGGAGTTTAGGCGAAGCCCTCCGCCGGAAGAACATCATCATCGTCACCACGCCGTCGTGCTGACGGAACTCATCCCCGACGCTTTGCTGGATTGGAGCCCGGGGAACGTCATCGAGCTGAACGTGTGCTGAACACGGAGGTGCCGTACGTTCGGTACTTGGATCGGTCGGATCGTGAAGACGTACGACTACATCAACCGCGTTGTCATAACGCTTCCGCTTACGGTCTACGAGGGTACGTGGACAACACTCTCCCCTCTCGTTGCTATACCATCACCATGATCTTGCGTGTGCGTAGAATTTTTTTTAAATTACTACGTTCCCCAATAGTGGCATCCGAGCCTAGGTTTTTTGCGTTGATGTTATATGCACGAGTAGAACACAAGTGAGTTGTGGGCGATACAAGTCATACTTTGGTTCAGCGGTATTGTTGGATGAAGCGGCCCGGACCGACATTACGCGTACGCTTCCGTGAGACTGGTTTTACCGCCGTGCTTTGCACACAGGTGACTAGCGGGTGTCTGTTTCTCCAACTTTAGTTGAACCGAGTGTGGCTACGCCCGGTCCTTGCGAAGGTTAAAACAGCACTAACTTGACAAACTATCGTTGTGGTTTTGATGCGTAGGTAAGAACGGTTCTTGCTCAGCCTGTAGCAGCCACGTAAAACTTGCAACAACAAAGTAGAGGACGTCTAACTTGTTTTTGCAGGGCATGTTGTGATGTGATATGGTCAAGACGTGATGCCATATTTTATTGTATGAGATGATCATGTTTTGTAACCGAAGTTATCGGCAACTGGCAGGAGCCATATGGTTGTCGCTTTATTGTATGAAATGCAAACGCCCTGTAATTGCTTTACTTTATCACTAAGCGGTAGCGATAGTCGTAGAAGCAATAGATGGCGTAAACAACCACAAAGCTACGATGGAGATCAAGATGTCGCGCCGGTGACGATGGTGATCACGATGGTGCTTCGGAGATGGAGATCACAAGCACAAGATGATGATGGCCATATCATATCACTTATATTGATTGCATGTGATGTTTATCCTTTATGCATCTTATCTTGCTTTGATTGACGGTAGCATTTTAAGATGATCTCGCACTAATTATCAAGAAGTGTTCTCCCTGAGTATGCACCGTTGCGAAAGTTCTTCGTGCTGAGACACCACGTGATGATCGGGTGTGATAGGCTCTACGTTCAAATACAACGGGTGCAAAACAGTTGCACACGTGGATAAACTTGACGAGCCTAGCATATACAGATATGGCCTCGGAACACGGAGACTGAAAGGTCGAGCGTGAATCATATAGTAGATATGATCTACATAGTGATGTTCACCATTGAAAACTACTCTATCTCACGTGATGATCAGACATGGTTTAGTTGATTTGGATCACGTAATCACTTAGATGACTAGAGAGATGTCTGTCTAAGTGGGAGTTCTTAAGTAATATGATTAATTGAACTTAAATTTATCATGAACTTAGTACCTGATAGTATTTTGCTTGTCTATGTTTGTTGTAGATAGATGGCTCGTGCTGTTGTTCCGTTGAATTTTAATGCGTTCCTTGAGAAAGCAAAGTTGAAAGATGATGGTAGCAATTACACGGACTGGGTTCGTAACCTGAGGATCATCCTCATTGCTGCACAGAAGAATTACGTCCTGGAAGCACCGTTGGGTGCCAGGCCTGCTGCTGATGCAACTGACGACGTTAAGAACGTCTGGCAGAGCAAAGCTGATGACTACTCGATAGTTCAGTGTGCCATGCTTTACGGCTTAGAACCGGGTCTTCAACGACGTTTTGAACGTCATGGAGCATATGAGATGTTCCAGGAGTTGAAGTTAATATTTCAAGCAAATGCCCGGATTGAGAGATATGAAGTCTCCAATATGTTCTATAGCTGCAAGATGGAGGAGCATAGTTCTGTCAGTGAACACATACTTAAAATGTCTGGGTATAATAATCACTTGATTCAACTGGGAGTTAATCTTCCTGATGATAGTGTCATTGACAGAATTCTTCAATCACTGCCACCAAGCTACAAGAGCTTCGTGATGAACTATAATATGCAAGGGATGGACAAGACTATTTCCGAGCTCTTCGCAATGCTAAAAGCCGCGGAGGTAGAAATCAAGAAGGAGCATCAAGTGTTGATGGTTAACAAGACCACCAGTTTCAAGAAAAGAGCAAAGGGAAGAAGAAGGGGAACTTCAAGAAGAACAACAAACAAGTTGCTGCTCAAGAGAAGAAACCCAAGTCTGGACCTAAGCCTGAGACTGAGTGCTTCTACTGCAAGCAGACTGGACACTGGAAGCGGAACTGCCCCAAGTATTTGGCGGATAAGAAGGATGGCAAAGTGAACAAAGGTATATGTGATATACATGTTATTGATGTGTACCTTACTAATGCTCGCAGTAGTACCTGGGTATTTGATACTGGTTCTGTTGCTAATATTTGGAACTCGAAACAGGGACTACGGATTAAGTGAAGATTTGCTAAGGAGGAGGTAACGATGCGCGTGGGAAATGGTTCCAAAGTCGATGTGATCGCGGTCGGCATGCTACCTCTACATCTACCATCGGGATTAGTTTTAGACCTAAATAATTGTTATTTGGTGCCAGCGTTGAGCATGAACATTATATCTGGATCTTGTTTGATGCGAGACGGTTATTCATTTAAATCAGAGAATAATGGTTGTTCTATTTATATGAGTAATATCTTTTATGGTCATGCACCCTTGAAGAGTGGTCTATTTTTATTGAATCTCGATAGTAGTGATACACATATTCATAGTGTTGAAGCCAAAAGATGCAGAGTTGATAATGATAGTGCAACTTATTTGTGGCACTACCGTTTAGGTCATATCGGTATAAAGCGCATGAAGAAACTCCATACTGATGGGCTTTTGGAATCACTTGATTATGAATCACTTGGTACTTGCGAACCGTGCCTCATGGGCAAGATGACTAAAACGCCGTTCTCCGGAACTATGGAGCGAGCAACTGATTTGTTGGAAATCATACATACTGATGTTTGTGGTCCAATGAATATTGAAGCTCGCGGCGGGTATCGTTATTTTCTCACCTTCACAGATGATTTGAGAAGATATGGGTATATATCTACTTAATGAAACACAAGTCTGAAACATTTGAAAAGTTCAAAGAATTTCAGAGTGAAGTGGAAAATCATCGTAACAAGAAAATAAAGTTTCTACGATCTGATCGTGGAGGAGAATATTTGAGTTACGAGTTTGGTTTACATTTAAAACAATGCAGAATAGTTTCGCAACTCACGCCACCCAGAACACCACAACACAATGGTGTGTCCGAACATCGTAATCGTACTTTACTAGATATGGTGTGATCTATGATGTCTCTTACTGATTTACCGCTATCGTTCTGGGGTTATGCTTTAGAGACGGCCGCATTCACGTTGAATAGGGCACCATCAAAATCCGTTGAGACGACGCCTTATGAACTGTGGTTTGGAAAGAAACCAAAGTTATCGTTTCTTAAAGTTTGGGGCTGCGATGCTTATGTGAAGAAACTTCAACCAGATAAGCTCGAACCTAAATCGGAGAAATGTGTCTTCATAGATACCCAAAAGAAACTATTGGGTACACCTTCTATCACGGATCTGAGGGCAAGATTTTCGTTGCTAAAATTGGATCCTTTCTAGAGAAGGAGTTTCTCTCGAAAGAAGTGAGTGGGAGGAAAGTAAAACTTGATGAGGTAACTGTACCTGCTCCCTTATTGGAAGGTAGTTCATCACAAGAACCGGTTCCTGTGACAACTACACCAATTGGTGAGGAAACTAATGATATTGATCATGAAACTTCAGATCAAGTTTCTACTGAACCTCGTAGGTCTACCAGAGTAAGATCCGCACCAGAGTGGTACGGTAATCCTATTCTGGATGTCATGTTACTTGACCATGATGAACCTACGAACTATGAGGAAGCGATGATGAGCCCAGATTCCGCAAAATGGCTAGAGGCCATGAAATCTGAGATGGGATCCATGTATGAGAACAAAGTATGGACTTTGGTTGACTTGCCCGATGATCGGCAAGCCATTGAGAATAAATGGATTTTTAAGAAGAAGACTGACGCTGACGGTAATGTAACTTTCTATAAAGCTCGACTTGTTGCGAAAGGTTTTCGACAAGTTCAAGGGGTTGACTACGATGAGACCTTCTCACCAGTAGCGATGCTTAAGTCTGTCCGAATCATGTTAGCAATTGCCGCATTTTATGATTATGAAATATGGCAAATGGATGTCAAAACTGCATTCCTGAATGGATTTCTGGAAGAAGAGTTGTATATGATGCAACCGGAAGGTTTTGTCGATCCTAAGGGAGCTAACAAAGTGTGCAAGCTCCAGCGATCAATCTATGGTCTGGTGCAAGCCTCTTGGAGTTGGAATAAACGCTTTGATAGTGTGATCAAAGCATATGGTTTTATACAGACTTTTGGAGAAGCCTGTATTTACAACAAAATGAGTGGGAGCTCTGTAGCATTTCTAATATTATATGTGGACGACATATTGTTGATTGGAAATGATATAGAATTTCTGGATAGCATAAAAGGATACTTGGATAAAAGTTTTTCAATGAAAGACCTCGGTGAAGCTGCTTACATATTGGGCATCAAGATCTATAGGGATAGATCAAGACGGTTGATTGGACTTTCACAATGCACGTACCTTGATAAAGTGTTGAAAAGGTTCAATATGGATCAGGCAAAGAAAGGGTTCTTGCCTGTATTACAAGGTATAAAATTGAGTCAGACTCAATGCCCGACCACTGCAAAAGATAGAGAGAAAATGAAGGGAGTTCCCTATGCTTCAGCCATAGGCTCTATCATGTATGCAATGCTGTGTACCAGACCTGATGTGTGCCTTGCTATTAGTTTGGCAGGGAGGTACCAAAGTAATCCAGGAATGGATCACTGGACAACGGTCAAGAACATCCTCAAATACCTGAAAAGGACTAAGGATATGTTTCTCGTATATGGAGGTGACAAAGAGCTAGTCGTAAATGGTTACGTCGATGCAAGCTTTGACACTGATCCGGACGATTCTAAATCGCAAACCGGATACGTATTTTTATTAAACGGTGGAGCTGTAAGTTGGTGCAGTTCTAAACAAAGCGTCGTGGCAGGATCCACATGTGAAGCGGAGTACATAGCTGCTTCGGAAGCAGCAAATGAAGGAGTCTGGATGAAGGAGTTCATTACCGATCTAGGTGTTATACCTAGTGCATCGGGACCAATGAAGATCTTCTGTGACAATACTTGTGCAATTGCCTTGGCAAAGGAATCCAGATTTCACAAGAGGACCAAACACATCAAGAGACGCTTCAATTCCATCCGGGACCAAGTCCAAGTGGGAGACATAGAGATTTGCAAGATACATACGGATCTGAATGTTGCAGACCCGTTGACTAAGCCTCTCTCACGAGCAAAACATGATCAGCACCAAGACTCCATGGGTATTAGAATCATTATTATGTAATCTAGATTATTGACTCTAGTGCAAGTGGGAGACTGAAGAAAATATGCCCTAGAGGCAATAATAAAGTTATTATTTATTTCCTCATATCATGATAAATGTTTATTATTCATGCTAGAATTGTATTAACCGGAAACAATGATACATGTGTGATTACATAGACAAATATATAGTCACTAGTATGCCTCTACTTGACTAGCTCGTTTATCAAAGATGGTTATGTTTCCTAGCCATGGACAAAAGAGTTGTCATTTGATTAACGGGATCACATCATTAGGAGAATGATGTGATTGACATGACCCATTCCGTTAGCCTAGCACTTGATCGTTTAGTATGTTGCTATTGCTTTCTCCATAACTTATACAAGTTCCTGTAACTATGAGATTATGCAACTCCCGTTTACTGGAGGAACACTTTGTGTGCTTCCAAACGTCACAACATAACTGGGTGATTATAAAGGTGCTCTACAGGTGTCTCCAAAGGTACATGTTTAGTTGGCATAATTCGAGATTAGGTTTTGTCACTCCGATTGTCAGAGAGGTATCTCTAGGCCCTCTCGGTAATACACATCACTTAAGCCTTGCAAGCATTGTAACTAATGAGCTAGTTATGAAATGATGTATTACGGAACGAGTAAAGACACTTGCCGGTAACGAGATTGAACTAGGTATTGGATACCGACGATCGAATCTCGGGCAAGTAACATACCGATGACAAAGGGAACAACGTATGTTGTTATGCGGTTTGACCGATAAAGATCTTTGTAGAATATGTAGAAACCAATATGGACATCCAGGTTCCACTATTGGTTATTGACCGAGAATAGTTCTAGGTCATGTCTACATAGTTCTCGAACCCGTAGGGTCCGCACGCTTAACGTTACGATGACAGTTTTATTATGAGTTTATAAGTTTTGATGTACCGAAGTTTGTTCGGAGTCCCGGATGTGATCACGGACATGACGAGGAGTCTCGAAATGGTCGAGACATAAAGATTAATATATTGGACGGATATATTTGGATACCGGAAAGGTTCCGGATGAGATTGGGAATATACCGGAGCTACGGGAGGTTACCGGAACCCCCCGATAAGTATATGGGCCTTATTGGGCCTTAGTGGAAAGGAGGGAGAAGGGGCAAAGGAGGGGGCACGCCCCCCCAAGCCCAATCCGAATTGGGAGGGGGGCCGCCCCCCCCCCCTTTCCTTCTTCCCTCCCCTCTCTTCCTTCCCTCTCCTACTCCTGATAGGAAAGGGGGGGCCAAACCTACGTGGAGTAGGATTGCCCCCTAGGGCGGGCCTCTCCCCTTGGCCGGCCCCCCCTCCTCTCCCCCTTTATATACGGGGGAGGGGGCACCCCTAGCACACACAAGTTGATCTACGGATCGTTCCTTAGCCGTGTGCGGTGCCCCCCTCCACCATATTCCACCTCGGTCATATCGTCGTGGAGTTTAGGCGAAGCCCTGCGCCAGAAGAACATCATCATCGTCACCACGCCGTCGTGCTGACGGAACTCATCCCCGACGCTTTGCTGGATTGGAGCCCGGGGAACGTCATTGAGCTGAACGTGTGCTGAACACGGAGGTGCCGTACGTTCGGTACTTGGATCGGTCGGATCGTGAAGACGTACGACTACATCAACCGCGTTGTCATAATGCTTCCTCTTATGGTCTACGAGGGTACATGGACAACACTCTCCCCTCTCGTTGCTATACCATCACCATGATCTTGCGTGTGCGTAGGAAGTTTTTTGAAATTACTATGTTCCCCAACACGGGGATGGAACACACACCCGTTTCTCCTCAAGATTGATCTCCCTTATTTCGGTGGCTTCGTTATCCTCAAAAAATACTGCTTGTCGAGTCTCCACATACTTGGTGGTGTGACTTGGACAATAGAAATGATATCCTTTTCCCCTATGAGGGTATCCAATGAAGAAACAACTAACTGTCTTTGGATCTAATTTCTTAAATTGTGGATTGAAAATTCTAGCCTCAGTGGGACAACCCCATACACGTAAATAATTCAAACTCGGTTTCTTTCCCGCCCACATCTCGTAAGGTGTGTTCGGTGCTGCTTTAGTGGGAGCGAGATTTAGCACATGTGCGGCTGTCTTTAATGCCTCCATCCATAGGCTGACAGGTAAACTTGCATGACTGAGCATGCTTCGCACCATGTTCATAAGTGTGCGGTTTCGGCGTTCGGCCACGCCATTTTGTTGAGGTTCACCAGGCATTGAATACTGGGCAACAATTCCATTCTCAGAGAGAAACTTGGAAAAAGGTCCTGGAATTTGCCCATAAGGAGCATGCCTACCATAATACTCTCCCCCGCGATCTGATCGTACAACTTTTATTTTAGCGTTTAGTTGGTTCTCAACTTCAGCTTTGAACACTTTGAATTTGTCCAAAGCTTCCGATCGATCACGTATAGGATAAATGTATCCGTATCGAGAGAAGTCATCTGTGAAGGTAATGAACGAATCAAAACCATCCATAGACTTAACATTAAGGGGTCCACATATGTCAGTGTGTATGAGTTCAAGGACACCCGTGGCTCTTACCGCTCCTTTCTTAATCGTTTTTGCGTATTTACCTTTTATACAGTCAATGCATTTGTCTGCATCAGAGAAGTCTAACGGAAGGAGTGCGTCATTTTTAATAAGTCTTTCAATTCTCCCCCTCGAAATGTGCCCTAAACGACGGTGCCACAATTTCGAAGAGGTACTCATACCCTTCCATTTCTTCTCAATATGACATACATCACTCACATGCAGGATAAAATCTTTCAATGATAACATATATAATTGGCCTCGTCTGACGCCGAGGCCTACGTTCTTATTACAATAATTCAAAACAAACATTTTGTTCCCAAACTTGCTCTCAAACATGTTATCATCTAGGCAAGAGACAGAAATCAAATTCCTACTTAAGGTAGGGACATAAAGAACATTATTTAAATGAAGACGGAAGCCAGTGTGGAGTTCTAAGGTGATTGACCCTATGGCTTCAACATCAACTTCGACTCCATTTGCCACCTTAAGTCTTCTTGCCCCCTTTGCCATGGTTTGGATTATATTTGAGTCCTGCATAGAATTGGCAACGTGAGAAGTTGCACCTGAATAAATCCACCAAGAGGTACTAGAGTAATCAATATATAATATTTCATCAACGAAAGTAATTTCATCAGTACCTTTCTTCATCAACCATTTGAGAAATTCTGGACAGTCTTTCTGATAATGACCCTCATGCTTGCAAAAGTTGCACTTGTTTTCTTTAGGCTTATCGTCCACCTTCTCCTTTGCTTTATATGAGTTTGATGAATGTTTCTTAAAGAACTTCTTTTGTGGCTGTTGCTTAGAAGAGCTTGCTCCATCATGTTTTCTCTTGGAGGAGCCAACCAAAAAGGCTTGGTCCTTTCCTTGCCTCTTAATCCTCTCTTCTTCCTCAACAATTCTTGGAGATATCTCCGCGACTGTCCATTTCTCTTTAAGAGAGTTATAGTTAATCTTAAATTGATCAAACTCTTCAGGGTGGGAGTCCAAGATCATTATGACAAGGAGATTGTCATTGAGCTCACATTGTAATGCCTTCAATTTGTTACAGGCATTCACCATCTTTAAAATGTGAGCCCTGACATCACCATCATTATTATACTTCCCAAGGAGCTTGTGAAAAAGTTCATGTGCATAAACCTTGTCGGAGCCTTTGAATTGCTCCTCCAGGGCTGCCATGAATTCCTTAGGAGTATCTTTCTTGGGTAGTGCCCCAATTATGCCAGGTGAGATGGATGATCTCATCACAAGCATAGCAATGTGATTTGACTTTTCCCATATTTCCATTTTGGAATCATAAGTTTTCTTTAGTTCAGCATACCCCGTGACACCAGCAGTTGGAGCCACGGGTTTATCCTCCCGTAAAGCATAATCAAACTGATGGATGGCTAGGCATAATTCCATCGAGTTCTTCCAACGAGGGAAGTTACTACCTGTCAACGGTTCGACGGTAAACGCAGCGGAAGCTGTAATGGACATGAAAGAGTTTTATGAGTAATTGACATGAATATGAAATTTTACGTTGGCAAAATAAAATAGACATGCCATGTATTTTATTTTAACTCCATGTCAAAACACCGTTGGGCAGAAAAAACATGGAATTAAAATATCATAAGTGATGACTCATAATAATAAAACAACGTTGATCTGAATTAAAATAAGAGTCATTTCATTCTCAATTTAGACATCAACATAAGAAAAATATCATTTTTTTATGTCTAAAAAAATAAAATAAATATTCATCATGTAAAACACATAATAAATCCTGGATAAAATATCTCGTTGGTTCAATTTTACACAGAATAATAGCATGATTTAATTCATTATTATCTCAGATTTTTTCTGGCTAAAACAGTGCGAAAACTTAATTGTATTAAATGAAAATGCACTGGAAAAGACAGAAAATGGCCAAAATTTATTTGTGTCCGAAATACCCCATAGTTACACGTTAAAAAGGGGGGCCAGCCCAGCAGCAAGACACGTAAAAAAACATAGCTGGACTGTAACAACCTGGGCCGTAGCCCACGGCCGAAAATGGCCCATCAGCGCCCGATGGCCCAGCTCGGAGCCACGCGATGCTCTCACTCGTCGGATCAAACCGACGGCGAGGATTGCCCCGCAGCTGAGCAAGAACAGTGGCCCGTCAAACCCTAGGTCATTTCCCCTTCTCCCCCGCATTTCACGCTCCCGAGAGCGGCGACGGCGTTCGACGGCGGCCCGAGGCGCGGCGGCTACGCTCGCCGGAGGAGCATGCAGCGGAGTCATTCCCGCGCGCTTCTCCGTCGAGCGTGGCTCCAGCGTCCGTGCGCATGGCACATCAAAGGGGGGCAAGATGGGGCGCCGGCAAGGCGCGGACGTATTCCGCGCGTCGCCCAGGGCACGACGGCGTCGCGGCGTCTCCGCCCTCGCACAACGGTGGGCGTTGTGCGGGCCCCGAAGGGAAAAGGCGGCTACGCGACGCATTTGGTGAGCATTTCATCTCATTCTCCTTCAATTCGTGTACATCAATGCTTGATTTGGTGAAAACAGTCCTAATTGAAGAATTAGGGTTCTACCGAAATTGGGGATTGTTTCTAGGGTTCTTCAACATGGGGGTTTGCTACTGTTGATGTACTATGTACCCCTCTGCATTCTAATTTGATGATGCATACGGAACAGGACTTAAACATGATCAATTTTAATCAACATAACATGAAGGTGATCATTAGATCTTAACTTAGATTAAGTAAAATTGATGAACATAGGTGGCAGTACTGATCCGTAGCAAATTATAATTCAAAACATGATTAACAGTGGGCAATTGACATCAACATCAAAACAGTAGCAATCAAACTTGATCTACTTAGGGCCTAAACTTGAGATTGATTTACTATAGGGATCTAAAAGCAATCAAAATTGGCGTCTGATACCATTGTTGGAATAATTATGCATCTATAGGATGCCATTAGTAGAAATTGATTGCAACTAGAACACCTAATTGACATGAACAGAGAAGGGTTTAGGGTTTCTTTACATGTCACGGGAGTGGACATGATCGCCTGCTCGGTGCAGGCGTGATGCAGGGGTGATGTAGTCGAAGTAGATGTTCTCCTCGACGTCCTGATTCCTTCAGGACGCCACCGGGACTGGCCAGGGACGGCGGCGGCGGCTGGCTTAGGTCTTCCCGTCGCTACAGCGCTCCTGATCGGATGGGGTGAGAATATCGGGAGGAGAGAAAACCGTACGTGAATTATGATCGCGCAGGTGGCCAGCTCTCTCCCGTATCCTTTTATATGGTGCTAGCGACAGGAGACCCAAAACCTGAGTTGGTTTTTGGGCGCCACCGATCAGGGCGCATTAGTTTTGATCGAGGTTCACGTACGTTGGTACGTGGACCCCTTCACTTATCGTTATCCCTTCTTTCTTTCTTTTTTCTGTTAGACTAATAGATCTAATCTGGCTTGTTAAGCCGTCAGATCAAAACCAACATGAAGCAGCAAGGGCCTGCGGCTGGGAATAGTACGGCTGCACCTGCAGGGAGCAGGGAATGCCATTTTTTAGGGTGCAGAGAGTGCCTAGCCGGCAGGGAGGAAGCTAATTCATGAGGCAACGTGGGAATTTTGGAAATCTAAGGTGACCAGATCCTTTCTTCAGTCAAACCTATACAAATGGGAAATGGCAAGTTGGTCACTGGTTTTAGGCTATTTTTAATTGCAATTGAAATGATTGATTTTTAGGAAAAGATGGCAAAAGATCAAAGTGCAAAGTCATGTGTGTCAAATTAACAAATACTCCCTCTGTATCCAAATATAAGACGCTTTTGCAATTCAATTTGAACTGCCAAAATGACTTATATTTTGATACAGAGGAATATAATGTAAGGAGTGGAAATTTTTAAAGTCCAAAATAACAAGCGGCTAAAATTAATTCGCCCTTCGAGAGGAGGCGCGGGTTTTAGTGTGGCTGGTGGCATGCCATCATTCTGTCCATGCTCTGTCGCAGCATCGCCCATGTCTTCGCATGTTGCTTCTGCTTCTTGCTCCGAACCACCGACCGACCGGTTGGCCTGATGAACCATCCATCTTCTCTTCCCTCTTGGCGCCATTCTATATTTGCTAGAGATTTTGATTGTACATGTTATCATCTATTGGGTGTTTGATAAATCGTCTACAATATTCCCAATCTCTTTCTCATCTCCAGCGATGGTGACACATAGGGAGCAGGTGACACTAGGAGTTACAGGAGGCCAATAATGCCCTCGCCGTAGGATGCGCCCCGGTTTGGTGGTGCTAGACGGGGATGTCTGCCGCCTCCAAGGTTTGATCCTCTTCCTCAAGCCGGCCACGGTCTGCATCACATCCAACCCTCCTCCCTGGCAGCCTGATTTAAAATTGGATACCGCTCATTCTGGGGTTGATTTAAATTTCAAAAAAGTATATTGTGATTCGGTTTCCGGCAATATTTTCATTTTGGCCACTCACCTTGCCAGTGCTAATCTCTACTCGGTGATGCAGCAAACGAAGGAGAGTACCAGTCTGCAATGCAATGTCAGTTTAATTAGCACGCTTGGAAGTGTCTTCATGGACATACCGTGGAAACTGCCAGAGCTGGACTGTCATTGAAATCTGAATGCGGAACCGTCCTGAAGCGCTCTATCAGTATATCGAGCCAACATATAGTTATGCAAAACTTCTCCAGTTCAGATCCTTCCCTATTTCTCTGGTTCCTCCTTATTTCTGATGTTGGGCAATGCACTTCAGGGTTTTGGTGAATTGCTAACGTTCCAATCCTTCAATTCCGACAGAAGATTTTTTGAGAATTTCATTCAATCAACTGGTAATACGGTAAAGCGAAAAAATGATTTTTTAGTGTTTCTCAATATATGCGCTGTAACAGCATGTTGATTATTGTGCAAAAAAAGAACAAGGATGCACTTAACCGTTAGCCTCATAATCCAAAGTTTTTTTTTTGAAATTAACCTTTTTGTTATTAGTATTCCTCAAGCAATGTGTAGTGTATGTACACATCTCAATCATTAATCCCAGTATGTTCTACAGATGTGTTTGTTCATCCGAATTTTTTGGCAGATTAATTAACCATTCTTTCTCTTTTTTATTGAGAGGTAAGTAATGTTTTTTCTTGTTGAAATCTGCAGCCCTCTACCCGCAAAAAAAATCTGCAGCCCTCATAATTTATTTATGGTCTGCAATAGACTATAGTGGACCAGCCATGACCATTGATAATCTGACTTTAAGCACAACTACAGTATATTGGTTATTAGTTGTGTGGATAAACTAGAGTTCATTACACTGATAGTTTCTTGCAACCATATTATCACAAAGTATCCTGTTGTGGCTTATTTACCTGAAACTAGCTTCTCATGAATTATCCTTTTAGTAACATTCTTCCAACTTATATGCATTGCAAAAAGGAGCAGTCCTCGTTTAGTATTTCTAAAGCATGGTTGTGAAAGATAATATAACCTGGACAAGAGATAAAGTCACTCCTAGATAAATGCTCTGCACCTAGAATTGACATGGAGTTCTTTTATTCTACTATATAAAATTACGTACTCCCTCCGATCTATAATAAGTGTCGCAATTTTGAACTAAGGTTGAACAAACTTCAGTTCAAAACTGCGACACTTATTTCAACCTTAAAATTATGTATACAAGAGTATTTAAATTAACAATCTTAATTTATCCTTGCCGTGAAAATAAAATATTGGTGACGATGTCAAGGCAATATAAGCTTTACTCTGAATTTCTAAGTATAACATTTGGTGATAGTTTTAACAACCGAGTAAATATTGATGCATCAATCTTTGGACTCACTTTTGAGTATGTATAGTAGGGAGGAGTGTTAATTATGCCTTAAATGTTTCCTTCGCTTATAATGCTTCATGGAATTTAGCATAAATAGCTGGACAGCTGGTCATGTTCTTCTAGATTATACGGTCATAGTTTCGCCCAATGTTTATTCCTGCAACTACTTTAGCAGAAATAGCTGGACAGCTGGTCATGTTTATCTAGATTATATGGTCATAGTTTCGCCCAATGTTTATTCCCGCAACTACTTTAGCAGAAAATAGTCTCTAGCTATATATCGCTGACTGCAATAATGAAAATATTCCACTTTTTGATTAGTACATTTGTCAACTTGCCATTTTGATTATGTGGTACTTTTATTCCTCTTGCCACTATAAATGCTTGTAAGAGCTTCGGCTGACTATTCATTTCTCATATAATCACTTATACACCAGTAATCTGGTTATTAGCATCACTGAAGCCATAGAAATTAAGCCTAGATTCCTTTCTGTATTTCAAAGTGATCTATTGTTTGATGCAATTTGGAAACCGTAGCATTTCAGAGAAGTGTTTTGCTATCTCTACCATCACTGAACTAATGTGCTTATTTTTACAGACTAGGATCTCACGCATGACATCTAGGATGTCGTAGGAACATGTCTTCGAACAAGATGGATAGATCAAATGGGAAGGTCTGAAGGTGTAGCTCAAGTGTATCGTATTTGGCTCCAAAACATGTCAAGGAATATCGATTTTATTATTATCTATATTTTGTTATGAGCTCACATGATGAACACTTGGATTGCTTATGAAAGCTGCAAATTTAACCAAGTCTGTGAAGTGTATGTGTACTACGTATGAACTGTTGGTAATGATGGAAATGTTTGGGAAGGCTATAAACAAACCTTGTTGATACCATTGGGCTACTTTGAATTTTTTTTGAATCATAGATATACTGTTTTTTAGCACTGTAGTCCCCCAGTTCAAGTTCAAGAATAAAAGTGAAGACAACAAAGAAAAACACCCATTTAACTAAAAATCAGCCAAACTCATGGTTTTTTATGTGAAACCCACAACAAAGCAACCAATTGCAACATCTCGCGTATAAAGAAGTGCGTAATTCATGATGACTAACCGAAGAACGGCGCGGCAAAGCGCGTGTCACCCTCTAGTGGCATCCATGCCCCCGAGCTCCATCCTCTTCATAACCGTCGTTCTGTGTGGACAACGGTGTTTACATGACCGCTACACATGTCCAGAAGATTCACATCGGTCCCTTGACCCTCTCGACGCAAGGAATTGGTGTGGGATGCAAGGAATCGGCAAGATGGACTTCTCCCTCCGCCTACGATGAAGGTTGCCACCACCTTGATCATCTCCCCCAACGGCCCCGTGCCTCCCCTGCATCTTCCTCGTATCCATGCGGTTCTCCCGAAGTTGTGTGCGTTATCCTATATGAGCCATGCATCCTCGAGTTGTTGTCCCCGCTTTGCCATGCTCCCATCTCTCATTGCGCATGGTTATGTGATTATGGTGAGCCCCTCGTGCTTCTCCCTCCCTCTCCCCGAGCCTCCCCATGCCTTCTAGTTTGCTACCCGCCCCCCACTGCCACGTCAGAGCTGACACTCCGGTCACTCTGCAAGGGTGAAATATACCACATGGCCCGCCTCGACGCTCTCGTCCCGCTCTGTTGTCACGGCCATTCATATTGCCTATGTTCGCCTCCGGCTACCATAGTCCGGTGAGCTTGTTGTCTATTCTCTCTTACACATGTAAACCGATCGGTGGGCCCGACTCTGTGGTACTAGTGTAGTTAGAATAATGAACTGTTAATGCACACTAGTGCACAACCGGGCTATAGCTCCGGTTCATAAGGGCCTTTAGTGCCGGTTCTGTAACCGGCACTAAAGGGAGGGGATTAAAGGTCCCCCCTTTAGTACCGGTTCTGCACGAACCGCCACTAAAGGGCCACCACGTGGCACGAGCCAGGGCCGGGTGTGGGGAGATCTTTAGTACCGGTTGGTAACACCAACCGGTACTAATTTTTTTGGGGTATTGGTTTTATTATTTATTTTTCCTTTAATTTCGTGTTTTCCATTTAACTCTTTTTCGTTTGCTGGTATTTTACGATACTACATATTGTACACGTTATGCATATCTATAAATAGAATTTCTCGTAAAACCGATCATATATATATATATATATATATACAGTTTTTCCTACATGTTGCCTTCAGAGCCAGTGGCATTTGCCTTGGTGCCGTCGGAGCAAGATGACAATTGGAAATGGTTCATTGGGCGGTAGCTCGTAATAGAATTCCCCTTTGGGATCTATGACCTCGTCGAGCAAAAATCTCGCTATTTCCTCTTGAAGTGCTCGTATGCGCTCCACTGGTAGGAGCTTCTCCGGCATCGATTTTAACTGTTAAGAAAGAGATCAATATGCATGTGTATTAGTTATGTGACTAGATATTGATAATGATGTAAAAAATTGTGAATATTGTTCTGTCAAACGTACCCATAGCTGTCTATCAGTTTTGATCCTTTTGGACGTCATCATGCAAATGTTTTCAAAAATATAGTATACATACACATCAGTCCCCGACGCCTGCTTCAGGGCCTTTACGAGAATAGAATTTAATTAGATAATAATTAATCAAGCATGATAATTAATGGTATTGAAACTAGAATAAAGAGATGCATGGTAGCTAGCTAGTACTACTTAATTAATTATACCTTAGGTCAAAACCAATACAGCTTTTCTAACCTCTTTCGAATTCCTGAACTTTGCCCAAGCCCTGCCCGCCGGCAAAGAAAATGAATAAACGAGTTATTAAATAGTTGATATCAGGAAATGACGAACTAAAGAGGCCGACATATAGTTAATAATGATTGAAATTACCTGTTGACTATCCCCTTCACGGTTGAGTAGTCTCTTTTTTTAAGTAGTTAGTCCAGTACTTCAACTGTTCCTTCGTCAACTTTAATGATTAACAAGATCTAATGGTAACTGCATGCACACACACATTTGCATGTCTTAATTAAGCGGGCATGTGCATAACACTCATCATTGGTAGTAATAATTATTAACATCTAGCTAGCTAGTAAGTAAAAACAGAATTTGTAGTACAAGACAGTATGACTCACAGGAAATTATAAGGAAGTAGTATATGTTCATTGATATCGAGGCGCTTCAAGAACTCTAGCATGTTTTTCTCTACTTCTGCTCGATACCATGGATATGTCCATGTTTCTTCATTAATTGTATTTGGGTCAATGAACCCAATGACATAGTTTCATACATCTTCATACTGCATAATATCACAGAAAAGAATATAGTGAGGATAATTATAGGTAATTAATGATCGATCAATGAGCACTGCAGTTAGCTTGAGACTTAAATTACAGAAAGGAATCACTTACAGACAATAGCAACTGACGAGATATTTGTCGAGTGAGTCTTGATTGAATAACTGAAATAGTTATGAATACTCAACGGACAGAGCTAACTTATGGAAGCAATTCTCTTCCATGACTTTCACCATGAGGGACTCTCGATTGGTACTCTTGGTAATTTTCATGTACCAATCATGCAATTCATACATTCTCGTTGGGAGGTTCTTGACCTCCTCAGGCTTGACCAAAGGTTGGCCGCGGACATATTTCCATTTTAAGTCGTCCTCTCTAAGCAGAGGCATGGGCTCAATCTCGAGGAGTTGTCCAACAGTGATACCGAGCATTTCAGACTGCCTTCTATGCTTGTCGGTTATTACCCAGCTGACCGGCACCGGTACTCTCGTGTTGGTACAACAAGTCGGGCGATCGATTGCGCCACCTGTTCTCCTAGCTGGGGAACAGTTTTCCTGCATTTTTGGCCAGCTGCTTGGCTCGAGCTCGAGCTCGACTCCTTTTATCGTTCTCGATGTGCCTTCCTGATTTGACGCTCATAGTCTGAGTCAACAGGCTTGGGAGCTGGTGGTTTAGCCATACGAATAAAGTGGCCAATCTTATCCTCGGGCACTTTCTCCCTTGGCGGCGGTGGCGGTTTTGGTCCAAAATGGGCGTCCACTTGGGCCTTCACTATGGCTTCGTTTTGCTCCTTGGTCATGTCGTAAGGCCTCTGCGGAAGAGGCACGAGGCTTGGACCATATTGAAATCGCTTGCCTCGCCTATACCTACTGTACTACCTCGACTTGTAGCACTACGCACCATAGCTGCGGCGGCTCTCTTCCGCGATTGCTGAGGCAGCGGAGACGGCTGACGCGGTGTCAGACTTGGAGGAGGAGTGGAATGCGTTGGTGGACTCAGAGGAGGAGGAGTGGCCTCACGCATTGGCTGAGTTGAAGCAGGAGGAGTGGCTCACGCGTTGGCTGAGTTGGAGCAGGAGTAGTGACCTCACGCGTTGGCTGAGTTGAAGCAGGAGGAGTGGCCTGAAGCTGTGTCGGACTAGGAGGAGCGGGAGCCGTCTTCTCCTCGTCACCTCCTGGGATGCCAAGCTCTAGCTGACGCGGTGTCGGTGGACTTTGAAAGATTATGCAATCCTTTTCCCATAGGATGATACAATGTATGACCTCTCCCAGTGTGTGCTCCTCGTCACCTCTAGGAATGTCAAGCGCTAGCCCCGAATATTGGTCCACCACCTCATCAACCACGACACGAGCATAGCCGGCTGGAATCGTTCTGCAATGCTAGGTTGCTCCGGGGGGATTTGTATAAGCAACGGCGGCCGTTGCCTTCATGGATATGTTCTTTATTTTGAAGTGTAGCTCATAGTTAGTGTTCTTCATGATGTCATCCACAGGGTATCTATCCAGTAGTGTGTCGCCCGGGGCAGAACCCACGCTGCTTCTCGGCATGGATGGGACGGTGCTATCCAATGCTGGATCATTCGCTAGCTGTTGCCGCTGCTGAGACCCCCTTTCCTGGCTAAGCGAGTCAATCTGCTACTGCTGCCACTGCAATTTGAGTGCCAAGTCCGCATGCGCTTATTCTAGGCCTTGAAGGCGTTCTGCCTCCTGCTTCCTCTGCTCGTCCTCCAGCTTCTTCTTCTTCTCCTCCTCCATCTTCCTTCTCGCACGGCTTTTGTAGTCGGCGTTCCAGTCAGGAAAGCCCTCATACCACGGAATAACGCCCTTGCCTCGTGTTCTTTCCGGGTGTTCAGTATTTCCCAGGGCCAGCTCTGCACCTGGGGGGCCAGCTCGATGTAACTGGAGTGACCTGTGCAACCAGCATCTCTTGCTCAGACTTATCCCACTTAGGCATTGCCACCGCGTAGCCACCTGGCCCCAGCCTATGGAATTGCTCCTTTTTTGCGGTATTGGTCTTGTTTTTTCTGGACCGTTCCTTAGATAATTCTGATTCCTTGAATTTCATGAAAGCGGCCAGTGTTCTCTTTGGTTCTCCAGTGTTTCCTTGAATTCTAGAGTCTTCTTTCCTACTCTGACGTAGTTATTCCATACAGTTTTCTTGTGGTTGTTGAATGCAATTGACATATTCCTAAGAGCAGCGTCCTTGACTTTCTCCACATCTGCAACTGTGAAATGATCTGGTAGGGTGTAATGTTCCATGAGATTTTCCCAAAGCATAGTTTTTGCTCTGTCGTCGACAAAAGTAAGATCTGGACGGGGCTTTGATGGCTCTTTTCATTCTTGAAGGGAGATCCGGAGTTTGTCCTTCAGAAGAACTCTGCACTGACGAACGAACTTGTTCGTAATGTTCTTAGGCGCTATTGGTTCGCCATTAGTTTTGATGGCATCGATGTTGTACTTTACGCCGTCCTTCAACTTTTTGCCCGGGCCTCTCTTTCTGCCTGTAGAAGATTTGCTCGATCTAGAGGGCTGAAAGAAGAATGATCGATTCGTTAATATATATCTTCAAATCATTTAAAACATGTGAGATCACCAGATGCCTGCTTATATAAATATACCTCGCCGGTCTCTGTTATTTCAAGATCAACATTTTCTTCGCCAATTTCAAGATCAACATTTTCTTCGCCATCATAATCATAGTCGTCGTCCATGACTTCATCAATTCGGTCGTCGCGATCGAATATCAGCTCATCATCATCCTCCCCGGTATTGTTAAGATATTGGGAGCCTTCATCTTCTTCATTTGATCATCTAGCCCGCGAGGGGAGCGTATGATCTCGAACAGGGCCTCTTCTCCCTCTCTGCCGGTATTGTCCGCCATAGCTTTTATTTAACTAATCCAGAAAAAATATAAAACAATTTAGTATTCAAATTACAATGCATGCATGCAATCAATAAGAAAATCCTAAATCATAGTACATAATATGCATCGTCTTGAATAATTATGATCTCGAATACATCATCTCGTATATTATATATCGAATACATCACTAGCTAGCTAGCTAATAAAGATCGAATACTACAGAATAATCTAGGCCACTCGCGATTCCTGAGGCGCGGGCGGTGGACACCCAAAGAGAAGGAACCATCACAGGATCGTAGCTCCGGTGATCTCCCTAAAGACTCTGCCAGGTATTGGAGAACCTGACGTCCATAGCAGTCATGTAGCGACGGACGTGCTCGTCCTCCTCCCTGACACGGCGACGCACCACCTCCGGCGGGGCCGACTGTTAATGCACCGTTATGTGGTAATGTAGCCACTAACCATGGGCCCATGTTGTGTAAACAAATTAATTAATTTATTCTAGAGGGGGGGGAGAGAAAGAGTCGGCTGTTTTTTCTTTTTTGGCTGGTCCAGCATGCAAGAGGATGGAGAGAATTTATTTTTTATTTTTTTCTAGCCGATCCCACATGTGCGTGTGAGAGAGAGTCTGCATTTTTTTCTCCTTTTTAACAGAACGGTATTAAAATAATCTGAGAGACAGATATAAGGTGGCGGCGACCTTCATCGTGTCAGAAGGGTATTAAAATAATCTGAGACACAAATATAAGGTTAAAACTGAGCTGTCACGAAAAGTAAGGACATACCCCACGGTTAGAAACCAATTAAGGAAAAAAATGGAATTGACCGTTTTGAAAAACCCAATAATAATGTATATAAACCATATACACCTAGAATTGAAGCACCACTTATACCACTGAAAATTTACGTTTATGTCAGACACATAAGTAAGTCCAGTCTAGAGTTTAATCATGTCGAGGGAACCAAATAACCATGCAACCCCAAACACAATCTCTTTTAGTACATGTTAAAAAAATAATTAGCTTTCCATTTTTATTATATGTGGTAAAGAACAATGAGAAAGTTCCATTTTCGTGCCTGCTCAGTTCACGCTTGATTAGCTTTCCACCTTCTTTTAGTACTTATTTATAAATACATTAACTTTCCATTTTTAGTGCATACATAATATGTTTGTACACTTGTGATTTTTTTGTTAAATATTTTTTTGACTAGTAAGATTTTCGTAGAAATGGGTTCATAAATAGCCTGTGCATAAAATGCCAACAATCATGAGTAGCCAAGTACACGTACGTAACCTATAGAGCAGAGCCAGCTTATGCGTACATATAGGCTAGACCCAGCTGCATAGCTCTTTGCTAAATGCTATGTATTTTGTTCTACTCTATTTTAGAAAGACGGTGTGTTTTCTAAAGATCTGGTGAATCGAGAAGCCCGCAACTGAAGCGGTGCAATCTTACTTTGAGTAAATTACTAAAGATTGGATGTCGAAATCGAAGCTGGAAAATAGACGGAGAATCGAGAAGCCGGCAACTGGCAGCTATACCTCCTGTCCGCTGCTTTCTTGTTTGGAAGAAAAAGAGCTCGGACAGGTGGTCCAGCTATCTGCGTAGAACACTATTTAAGGAGCATATAACACTGTTGGGAGCTTGCTAGTTAAGCAAGGACAGGATTCTTCTCTTTTGGCCCTGCTTCCAGTTGAACTGCCACCCAAGGAAGGACATGGTTCCTCTCTTTTGGATGAAGGTTTCGTGTCCTTGGAACAAATTATACTCTTTGCTGCAAATTTGGAAAGAAGATTTAATTTGGCAAAGAAATATAAAAGGGGAATAAATACCAAAGTCCGAGGCACGGGAACGTATCCAAGTAGCTCTCATCTCACGCATGATCGATAATCGTGGTGCCATGCAGGATTGCATGCACATGTACTGCATCTGCACTCAGCCTTTCGTATGCAAGATCCAGCAAGCGTTGCCATGCATGCACGTGATGCCAATTATAGTTTAGCCAATAAATATTAGCATTTACTTATATCTACTTCCTCCGCTCCTAAATATTTGTTTTTTTTAGAGATTTCAAATGGGCTACCACATACGGATGTATATAGACATATTTTAAAGTGTAGATTCACTCATTTTGCTCCGTATGTAGTCACTTGTTGAAATCTCTAGAAACACAAACATTTAGGAATGGAGGGAGTAGATCAGCATTTTGGCAAGCCCACACTTTGTCTTGCCACACCTATTAAAATTCGGGCAATAGGCAGAAAACCAAGCATAATTTGCCCCATTTGTTGGCTTGTCAATGTTTCGCTTCTCTCTTGAGCTTTTCACTCTATATGATTTCAGTAGGACTCGCTCAAATTTAGCTCATGTCACAGAGAGATTTCATGGCCGGCTGTCATTCCCACGACCCAGTCATTCAAAAAAAAAATGTTTGGCCCAGCCCAAGAAAATGTTGTCCTGGATCAATAAAGGAAGCTGTGTAGCTGGCGAAATCTACTCCACGACTAACGCGTGGAATAGTCCGGATTACTGTTTTTCTTTCTTTTCTTCTTGTTCCTATTCTTTTTATTTTTATCATTTCCCCCTTTTTTGTTCCAGGTTTTTTATTTAACTTTTATATTTTTGCAATTTGTTTTCACCTTTTTCTCTCAAACAATGTTTATGATTTTCTCTCTCGTTTAAATGAGCATATATTCACAAGTGTATGAGATTGTTTTAATGTATAACTTTATGAAACATGGTTTTAGTACATCAAGTGTTTTTAAATACACGATGAGCATATTTTTTTCAATAACCAACAAACAACTATATGTGCCCACTAAAATTTCCTTCAGTTTCTGCAATATATTTGTTTATTTTCCAAAACTTGTTTACACTTCTGTGCGCGGTGCACCAGGCGTGTAATAAGAGATCCCTTACGGCAGAGCAGAGCATATCAAGAGGTCCTATTCTATACTTTGTGCGACAGTTTGCCGCTACAACGCCCACGAGGTTTCTAGATGGGCTGGCCCAATAAGCTTTGTAAAATTAATTTTATTTCGTATTTGTTATTTAGTAGATTTTAAATTTGTTAAAATCAGCTGAAACATAAAAATATAGAAAAAAATGTCAACATACCCCAATAAAAATGTTCATATCTACAATAATAATACCGGTTGATGTTTAAAAAAGTTCATGTATTTTAAGAAAGTTCATATGTTTTTGAAAAACATTCATGTACTTGAAAGACGAAACATGAGTAGGAAAATGTCCATTTGTTACAAAAAGTTTATGTATTTTGAAAAAAGTATTCATACCCAGATACGCACACACACGACCCAGCCAAGCTAGCTACATAACAACCTGGAATAAACATTAGGCGTTGGACTAACCACTTAGATTGTAGGATTTGGACATATCTTCGCGAGAATACAAGACTACGCTACAACGCTTACCCACAATAGGGCCCAGAAGCGGAAAACTTAGGCCTGAGAAAATAGGGCATGCACCTATGTGTTTATAGGAAGCCAATTACAACTAATTGTCCTACTGTAAGTCAATTAGTTTCAGTCGGCCTACTGTAAGCCAATTAGTTTCGGAGTGGGCAGGAGCCCGATCGGTTATCTGTTACCCGACAGTGTACTAATCAGCCTACTCTTGGCCGACTGGATCACCAGATGGCTGACTATGTATTATTTTTAAAAAAGTAAAATTTGGCTTAATATTTCTAAAAATTAGTTAAAAATGTATTATTTAAAGAAATAGCCGAATTTATGTATAGAAAATAAAAAATGATAAAAAAGTTTATAACCCGGTGGACCGGCCAATGTGCGTGCAGTCCGGGTTATGGAGTCTATTTGACGCAAAGGAAATGTCATCGCCGATGTTATTGTTTGGCCAATAAAGATTAGTATTCACTTAGATCTAAAGCTTTCTCTTTGACAAATCATGCACCATCATTTTGATCAATCCATAATGAAGAAGAGCACTCCTTGTCTACTTTGATGTCCGATTGCTGATGAATCCAATGTAGAAATTTAAAGGACTGACTTTCATGACATACTAATTCTTAGATAATGGAAGAAGTTTATTACTCACGGTCTCTCCATGTGAAGATGCACACGACCAACAAATCCAACAAAATACACAAATGGCCATAAGCGAAACCGCAGGTCAAAAATCCAATAAATAGCATCAGAACACTTAAATGCAAGAAGTTTATCCTATGCATGGAAGAGTTTAGTTGTTAATCAATTATATGAAAAAAAAACTTAGCACCAACAAACTAAGGTCAACTCTAACCGATCCCTGGTCCAAGTCCTTGTTCCACTTGTGGTATTTATTTATTTTTGAATGAAAACAGTAGGAGAGTTTTCCTGCTGTAATTATTTTTATCAAATTGAAGTTTTCAAATACGAAAAGGCTACGAAACAGAACAGGACCAATCGGAAGAAATAATCGAGCACCTGACATGTTTCAGTGTCAGCTCATCTACTGCGGTGGAACACGAGCAGGTGGACTGCCGCAACCGACCATTGTTTCATATATCACCTTGTATATGTTTATGGACCAAATGTGGTACCCCAGGCCTATATAAGGGGAGGACCAAGGATGAAGGGAGGACAAGCAAACATACACCCACAACACCACATGCCACTACAAACCAAAGCCTAGTAGCGGAAGTATGAAGAATAGTTAGGAGTGTTCGGGCATTCTAGCTAGTACGCAGACCAATACTGGTCTCACCCCGACCACCACCATTGTCACACTTAGGAACTTGTACTCCCTGTTGGGAATGTTGCATGGAATTTCAAAAAAAAAATGCACACGCAAGATCTATCCATGGAGATGTATAGCAACAAGAGGGGAGAATATGTCTACGTATCCTCATAGAGCATTTAGTGGAAGTGTTTGTCAACGCAGTTGATGTAGTCGAACACCTTCATGATCCAACCGATCGAGTACCGAACGTACGACACCTCTGCATTCAGCACACGTTGAGCTCGGTGACGTCCTCGTCTTCTTGATCCAGCAAGACGGACGAAGTAGTAGATGAGTTCCGACAGCATGACGGCGTGGTGACGATGGTGGTGATGCTATCTCCGCAGGGCTTTGTCTAAGCACACCGAAAATATGACCAAGGGACGAAACTATGGAGAGGGGCGCCGCACACGGCTAAGAGATTGTCATGGGGTGTGTGGCGCTGCCTCCTCACATATATATATATAGGTGTGGGGGAGGTGGGGCGGTAGGCAGGGCGCCCCCAAGGTGGTCGGCGGCCACCCTTGGCCCATGCCATGCCGGACCCTCCCCCCCCCCCAATCCTTCTAGGCCCACGGGAGGAAGGTAGGGGGAGGTGGCGCCCTCATTTCCTTTCTCTCACGAGGTGGGAAAGACAGGAGGGGCCAACCCACCCCCTTTCCTTCCCCTTGTGGTCTGGTGTGTTCCCCCATTTGGCCCATTAAGCCCATATAGCTTCCCGGGGCTTCCCGGAACCCCTTCCAGTGATCCGATGATTACTCGATACCTCCCGAAACTCTTCCGGTGTCCAAATAACATCGTCCCATATATCAATCTTTACCTCCAGACCATTACAGAGCTCCTCTTCATGTCCGTGACCTCATCCGAGACTCCGAACAACATCCGGTCACCAAATCAAATAACTCATATAACACTATATCGCCAACAAACGTTAAGCATGCGGACCTTACGGGTTCGAGAATGATATAGACATGATCGAGACGACTCTCCGGTCAATAACTAATAGCGGGACCTAGATACTAATATCTGTTCGTACATATTCTACGAAGATCTTTATCGGTCAAACCTTTATGACAACATATGTACTTCCCTTTGTCTTTCGGTATGTTACTTGCCCGAGATTCGATCGTCGGTATCTTCATACCTAGTTCAATCTCGTTACAGGCAAGTCTCTTTACTCATTCCGTAATACATCATCCCGCAACTAACTCCTTACACTAGTAGGAAACAGGGCTTTCGTTCGGGCCTGGCCAGCCCATTAGTCCCGATTCAGTCAAGAATCGGGACCCATGGGGGCATTCGTCCTGGTACGTCAGCCCAGGGGGCCGGCTGGGGCCTCGTGGGCATTGGTCCCGGTTCGTATGGACCCATTTGTCCCGGTTCCTGGCACGCACCGGGACCAATGGTCCTCTCTCCTGGCCCACAGCCATTGGTCCCGGTTCATGGCTTGAACCGGGACAGAATGCTGAGCTTTAGTCCCGGTTTCTATCACGAACCGGGACAAATGAGTTGCCTATATATACCCCATCGCCACAGTAGAGCACTCCACAGTCCTCTGTTTTTTTCTGGCTGGCGAGGGGAGGGCATTTGGGTGCTCTAGCTCACCTCCTATGCACACGAGGTGTTCGATGAAATGTCCGAACCACGCTAGTTAATCGTTCTCCTCTCGAAACTCGACCTCGGAGCTCCATTTTCCCCGAGATTTGTCTAGGTTTAGCGGTCCGTCACGTCCCGTTCCCATCTTCACCGCCGTCGATCGCCCGCGCTGATCTCGTCGCCGGCACCACCGTGGTGAGCCTCTTGTTCTTATCTTCTTTCTGAAAGAAAAAATTCTTACTTCAGATAGATACTTGTCTAATTTTCTTACTTTTATTATTTCTTGTTATTATATAGTGCGATGGTTTTGGTATCCGCCCCCGTCGGCCCTCGTCCTGTCTATGATTCGGATGTGGTATATATTATCTTTTGATTACTATTTTGTTCATTTATTGTTTATGACAATTATGCCGACCAACGTGACATAGATTTTATTTATCTAGGAGGTGGTTGAACCAGAAATTGCAACTGACCCTATTGTCGACAGGTTAAATTTAGTTGAAGAAGAAAACAATTACTTGAAGGAAAAAATAAGAAAAATTGAGGAGGAGAAGATGATATTGGAGTTGCATGTTGCGGATGTCGTCGATGATCATAAGATCAAGATGGATGCAATGCGGTTGAAGATTAGAAAGATTAGAAAATATGCCATTCATACCGAGGCTTGGTATCATTATGCAGTTGGATCAGTTGTTACCTTGGTTGCAATTATGATCGCATTTGTTTTTGCATTTAAATGTCTTATATAATTTCAATGTATGGTTTAATTAGATGCTCCGGAGAGCTATATGTTGCACATGCTATGTGGGTGAAAACCCTTTGTAACAGACGAGTTTCCGTATGAAACCCTAATACTTCGAAAGAGATTGTTCGTTTTGTACACGAAGTGCATCCAGTTTTTATCGTAACCCTCTCTACTTTCCTTCACTTGCTATGTGGGTGAAATGATGATACCATGCCAACTTGGAACCTATTCAGAGTTCATTTCAAATGATTTTCAATTTCGTGGTCTTATAGCTCAAAATAATTAGTAAATGCATGAAAAATAACAAATGAAGTCAGAAAGGGTTGTAAATTGATGATGTGGCTTTGAATGGTGCATTTTGAACACAAAAAAACTATGGAGTTCAAATAAGTTGAAAAAATGAAATCCCTTTGTAACAGATAAGTTTCCGTATGAAACCTTGATACTTCTAAATAGATTGTCCATTTTGTACACGAAGTGCATCCAGTTTTTGCCGTAACCCTCTGTACTTTCTTGCACATGCTATGTGGGTGAAATGATGATACCATGCCAACTTGGAACCTTTTCAGAGTTCATATCAAATGCTTTTCAATTTCATGGTCTTATAGCTCAAAATAATCAGTAAATGCATGAAAAATAACAAATGAAGTCAGAAAGGGTTGTAAATTGATGATGTGGCTTTGAATGGTGCATTTTGAACACAGAAAAACTATGGAGTTCAAATAAATTCGAAAAAATGAAATCCCTTTGTAACAGACGAGTTTCCTTATGAAACCCTGATACTTCGAAAGAGATTGTCCATTTTGTACACGAAGTGCATCCAGTTTTTGCCGTAACCCTCTATACTTTCTTGCACATGCTATGTGGGTGAAATGATGATACCATGCCAACTTGGAACCTTTACGGATTTCATATCAAATGCTTTTCAATTTCATGGTCTTATAGCTCAAAATAATCAGTAAATGCATGAAAAATAACAAATGAAGTCAGTAAGGGTTGTAAATTGATGATGTGGCTTTGAATGGTGCATTTTGAAGACAGAAAAACTAT
>NC_041391.1:17946246-17946632 GCF_002162155.2 Triticum dicoccoides | reverse complement strand
TTCAACATAGAAAAACAAGGAAGTTCAAATAAGTTCAAAAAAATGAAATCCCTTTGTGACAGACAAGTTTCCATATGAAACCCTGATACTTTGAAAGAAATTGTCCGTTTTGTACACGAAGTGCATCCAGTTTTTGCCGTAACCCTCTCTACTTTCTCGCACATGCTATGTGGGTGAAATGATGATACCATGCCAACTTGGAACCTTTTCAGAGTTCATTTCAAATGCTTTTCAATTTCATGGTCTTATAGCTGAAAATAATCAGTAAATGCATGAAAAATAACAAATGAAGTCAGAAAGGGTTGTAAATTGATGATTTGGCTTTGAATGGTGCATTTTGAACACAGAAAAACAATGGAGTTCAAATAAGTGTAACAGACGAGTTT
>NC_041391.1:17930037-17945888 GCF_002162155.2 Triticum dicoccoides | reverse complement strand
TCTTATAGCTGAAAATAATCAGTAAATGCATGAAAAATAACAAATGAAGTCAGAAAGGGTTGTAAATTGATGTTGTGGCTTTGAATGGTGCATTTTGAACACAGAAAAACTATGGAGTTCAAATAAGTTCAAAAAAATGAAATCCCATTGTAACAGATGAGTTTCCATATGAAACCCTGATACTTTGAAAGAGATTGTCCGTTTTGTACACGAAGTGCATCCAGTTCTTGCCGTAACCCTATCTACTTTCTTGCACATGCTATGTGGGTGAAATGATGATACCAATCCAACTTCGAACCTTTTCAGAGTTTATTTCAAATGCTTTTAAATTTCATGGTCTTATAGCTCAAAATAATCAGTAAATGGATGAAAAATAACAAATGAAGTCAGAAAGGGTTGTAAATTGATGATGTGGCTTTAAATGGTGCATTTTGAACACAGGAAAACTATGGAGTTCACATAAGTGCAAAAAAATGAAATCCCTTTGTAAGAGACGAGTTTCCGTTTGAAACCCTGATACTTCGAAACAGATTGTCCGTTTTGAACACGAAGTGCATCCAGTTTTTGCCGTAACCCTCTCTACTTTCCTGCACATGCTATGTGGGTGAAATTATGATACCATGCCAACTTGGAACCTTTTCAGAGTTCATTTCAAATGATTTTCAATTTCGTGGTCTTATAGCTCAAAATAATTAGTAAATGCATGAAAAATAACAAATGAAGTCAGAAAGGGTTGTAAATTGATGATGTGGCTTTGAATGGTGCATTTTGAATGCAGAAAAACTATGGAGTTCAAATAAGTTGAAAAAAATGAAATCCCTTTGTAACAGATAAGTTTCCGTATGAAACCCTAATACTTCTAAATAGATTGTCCGTTTTGTACATGAAGTGCATCCAGTTTTTGCCGTAACCCTCTGTACTTTCTTGCACATGCTATGTGGGTGAAATGATGATACCATGCCAGGTTGGAACCTTTTCAGAGTTCATTTCAAATGCTTTTAAATTTCATGGTCTTATAGCTCAAAATAATCAATAAATGCATGAAAAATAACAAATGAAGTCAGAAAGGGTTGTAAATTGATGATGTGGCTTTGAATGGTGCATTTTGAACACAAGAAAACTACGTAGTTCAAATAAGTGCAAAAAAATGAAATCCCTTTGTAACAGACGAGTTTCCGTTTGAAACCCTGATACTTCGAAACAGATTGTCTGTTTTGTGCACGAAGTGCATCTAGTTTTTGCCGTAACCCTCTCTACTTTCTTGCACATGCTATGTGGGTGAAATGATGAAACCATGCCAACTTGGAAGCTTTTTAGAGTTCATTTCAAATGATTTTCAATTTTGTGGTCTTATAGCTCAAAATAATTAGTAAATGCATGAAAAATAACAAATGAAGTCAGAAAGGGTTGTAAATTGATGATGTGGCTTTGAATGGTGCATTTTGAACGCAGAAAAACTATGGAGTTCAAATAAGTTGAAAAAAATAAAATCCCGTAGTAACAGATAAGTTTCCGTATGAAACCCTAATACTTCTAAATAGATTGTCCGTTTTGTACACGAAGTGCATCCAGTTTTTGCCGTAACCCTCTGTACTTTCTTGCACATGCTATATGGGTGGAATGATGATACCATGCCAGGTTGGAACCTTTTCAAAGTTCATTTCAAATGCTTTTCAATTTCATGGTCTTATAGCTCAAAATAATCAGTAAATGCATGAAAATGAAAAATGAAGTCAGAAAGGGTTGTAAATTGATGATGTGCCTTTGAATGGTGCATTTTGAACACAGAAAAACCATGGAGTTCAAATAAGTTCAAAAAAATGAAATCCCTTTGTAACAGACGAGTTTCTGTATGAAACCCTGATACTACGAAACTGATTGTCCATTTTGTACACGAAGTGCATCCAGTTTTTGTCGTAACCCTCTCTACTTTCTTGCACATGCTATGTGGGTGAACTGATGATACCATGCCAACTTGGAACCTTTTCAGAGTTCATTTCAAATGCTTTTCAATTTCATGGTCTTATAGCTCAAAATAATCAGTAAATGCATGAAAAATAACAAATGAAGTAAGAAAGGGTTGTAAATTGATGACGTGGCTTTGAATGGTGATTTTGAACACAGAAAAACTATGGAGTTCAAATAAGTTCAAAAAAATGAAATCCCTTTGTAACAGACGAGTTTCCGTATGAATCCCTGATAGTTCGAAAGAGATTGTCCGTTTTGTACACGAAGTGCATCCAGTTTTTGCCGTAACCCTCTGTACTTTCTTGCACATGCTATGTGGGTGAAATGATGATACCATGCCAACTTGGAACCTTTTCAGAGTTCATTTCAAATGCTTTTCAATTTCATGGTCTTATAGCTGAAAATAATCAGTAGATGCATGAAAAATAACAAATGAAGTCAGAAAGGGTTGTAAATTGATGATGTGGCTTTGAATGGTGCATTTTGAACACAGAAAAACTATGGAGTTCAAATAAGTTGAAAAAAGTGAAATCCCTTTGTAACAGATGAGTTTCCATATGAAATCCTGATACTTCGAAAGAGATTGTCCGTTTTGTACACGAAGTGCATCCAGTTCTTGCCGTAACCCTCTCTACTATCTTGCACATGCTATGTGGGTGAAATGATGATACCAATCCAACTTGGAACCTTTTCAGAGTTTATTTCAAATGCTTTTCAGTTTCATGGTCTTATAGCTCAAAATAATCAGTAAATGCATGAAAAATAACAAATGAAGTCAGAAAGGGTTGTAAATTGATGATGTGGCTTTGAATGGTGCATTTTGAACACAGGAAAACTATGGACTTCAAATAAGTGCAAAAAACTGAAATCCCTTTGTAACAGACGAGTTTGCGTTTGAAACCCTGATACTTCGAAACAGATTGCCCGTTTTGTACACGAAGTGCATCCAGTTTTTCCCGTAACCCTCTCTACTTTCATGCACATGCTATGTGGGTGAAATTATGATACCATGCCAACTTGGAACCTTTTCAGAGTTCATTTCAAATGATTTTCAATTTCGTGGTCTTATAGCTCAAAATAATTAGTAAATGCATGAAAAATAACAAATGAAGTCAGAAAGGGTTGTAAACTGATGATGTGGCTTTAAATTGTGCATTTTGAACGCAGAAAAACTATGGAGTTCAAATAAGTTGAAAAAATGAAATCCCTTTGTAACAGATAAGTTTCCGTATGAAACCCTAATACTTCTAAATAGATTGTCCGTTTTGTACACGAAGTGCATCCAGTTTGTGCCGTAACCCTCTGTACTTTTTTGCACATGCTATGTGGGTGAAATGATGATACCATGCTAGGTTGGAACCTTTTCAGAGTTCATTTCAAATGCTTTTCGATTTCATGGTCTTATAGCTCAAAATAATCAGTAAATGCATGAAAAATAACAAATGAAGCCAGAAAGGGTTGTAAATTGATGATGTGGCTTTGAATGGTGCATTTTGAACACAGAAAAACTATGGAGTTCAAATAAGTTCAAAAAAATGAAATCCCTTTGTAACAGACGAGTTTCTGTATGAAACTCTGATACTACGAACTGATTGTCCATTTTGTACACGAAGTGCATCCAGTTTTTGTCGTAACCCTCTCTACTTTCTTGCACATGCTATGTGGGTGAAATGATGATACCATGCCAACTTGGAACCTTTTCAGAGTTCATTTCAAATGCTTTTCAATTTCTTGGTCTTATAGCTCAAAATAATCAGTAATGCATGAAAAATAACAAATGAACTAAGAAAGGGTTGTAAATTGATGATGTGGCTTTGAATGGTGCATTTTGAACACAGAAAAACTATGGAGCTCAAATAAGTTCAAAAAAATGAATTCCCTTTGTAACAGACGAGTTTCCTATGAAACCCTAATACTTCGAAAGGGATTGTCCGTTTTGTACAAGAAGTGCATCCAATTTTTGCCGTAACCCTCTGTAATTTCTTGCACATACTATTTGGGTGAAATGATGATACCATGCCAACTTGGAATCTTTTCAGAGTTTATTTCAAATGCTTTTCAATTTCATGGTCTTATAGCTGAAAATAATATGTAAATGCATGAAAAATAACAAATGAAGTAAGAAAGGGTTGTAAATTGATGATGTGGCTTTGAATGGTGCATTTTGAACACAGAAAAACTATGGAGTTCAAATAAGTTGAAAAAATGAAATCCCTTTGTAACAGGCGAGTTTCCGTATGAAACCCTGATACTTCGAAAGAGATTGTCCATTTTGTACAGAAGTGCATCCAGTTTTTGCCGTAACCCTCTGTACTTTCTTGCACATGCTATGTGGGTGAAATGATGATACCATGCCAAGTTGGAACCTTTTCGGGATTCATTTCAAATGCTTTTCAATTTCATGGTCTTATAGCTCAAAATAATCAATAAATGCATGAAAAATAACAAATGAAGTCAGAAAGGGTTGTAAATTGATGATGTGGCTTTGAATGGTGCATTTTGAACACAGAAAAACTATGGAGTTCAAATAAGTTGAAAAAATGAAATCCCTTTGTAACAGACGAGTTTCCGTATGAAACCCTAATACTTCGAAACTGATTGTCCGTTTTGTACATGAAGTGCATCCAGTTTTTGTTGTAACCCTCTCTACTTTCTTGCACATGCTATGTGGGTGAAATGATGATACCATGCCAACTTGGAACCTTTTCAGAGTTCATTTCAAATGCTTTTCAATTTCATGGTCTTATAGCTCAAAATAATTAGTAAATGCATGAAAACTAACAAATGAAGTCAGAAAGGGTTGTAAATTGAAGATGTGGCTTTGAGTGGTGCATTTTGAACATAGAAAAACTATGGACTTCAAATAAGTTCAAAAAAAATAAAATCCCTTTGTAACAGACGAGTTTCCTATGAAACCCTGATACTTCGAAACAGATTGTCCGTTTTGTAAACGAATTATCGTAAAATAAAAAAAAGTTATTTGAAACAAAATAATATAAACTTTAATAAAATATCTTAGTATAAAAAAAACTTTAATAACAAAAATAAAATTTATGAAACTAAAATTATCAAAGTATTTTCTGTTTAAAACATTATAAGCAACCCCTAGTATTATTGAAACTAAAATTATATAAAATTGATGCAACTAAAATTATAAAAGTATTTTCTGTTCAACATCATTAAAAGCAAAAAGAATTTTCATAAAGAACTTTTTTTGTTAGAAACTTTAATGGCAAGACGAATTATCATAAAATAAAATAAATAAGTAATTAGAAACAAAATAAAATATAAAAATAAGTATTTTGTTGTAAGTAGAAACAAAACAAAATAAATAAAGCAAAAAAGAAAACTGGGGAAAATAAAAAATTTGCCACCTACACGGCCACCACATCCTGAATACGACTAGAAACCCATCCATGGTCCAGGATTCAGGCCGTAGAAGGCCCTGTAGGCCCACAGGCATAGTAGTGTGAGATTTGGCCAATAGGCCTGCAGTACTGAGGAGTTCAATGGAGATGGCACGGCAGTGCTTATAAACAGGTGCGGCCGCTCCTCAGCTAGCGGGGTGGGACTAAACATCCCACCGCACTATGCTAGTGCAAGGCCTTTGGTCCCTATTGGTGGCACCAACCGGGACTAAAGGGGGCTATTGGTACCGGTTGCTGGCAACAACCGGTACCAATGCCCCCCTTTAGTCCTGGTTGGTGCCACCAACCGGGACCAAAGGCGTCTGCTTTCCGCCCTTTGGGCTGCTGAAAAGAGACCTTTGGTACCGGTTGGTGACACCAACCGGGACTAAAGGGGGCATTGGTGGTACCAATGGCTTTGCTATATAAGCCAGCACTTGTGAAAATTTCTTCAGTTCTTCGATCCCTCCGACGACGCCGCCAGGTTGCCCGAGCTCGCCGTGCCTCTGTCGCGCCCTCGACCACGCGGCCTTTGCCCCGCCCCGACCATGGCCCCATCGCCCTGCCCCCAACCACGTTGCGCGCCGTCGCCGTGCCTCTGCTGCGCCGCCGACCCGCCCCGTCGATGCCGTCGCCGCCCTCTGCCCCGTCGACGCCCTCGCCCCTGCCTCGACCACGCCGCCGTCGCCCCTGCCCCGACCACGCCATCGTCGCCACCGTCTACACTGATGCTGGCGCCGTGCCTCTGCCCCTGTCGCGACCATGCCGCACCTCTCCTTGGTCAGTCCGGCGCCGCCCCCCTGTCCTCTCCTCTGTTTTTTAATTATATGATGTTTTTTTCCATATTATATGTATATGTGTGAGTATATGTACGTGGGTATATCTGATTATATGTCCTTTTTTATTTTTTTTGTTCATATATATGATGATTTGTTTTGCATTTTTATAAAAATGTATATATGTATGTATGTTCTCTGTGCATATAAAAGTTAGATTTTTAGTACGTTTGGGTACATTTTAGGTTAGTTTATCTATATATGTTCTCTGATTTAGTACATTTTAGGTTAGTTTCATTTCTAGAAATTTTTTATATATTTATGAAAAGAAGGAAGAGAAGGAAGAAGGAAGAAGGAAGAAGAAGAAAAAGTTTTATATATGCAAAAGTTACATTTTTAGAAAAGTATTATATATCTAGCTAGGAAGATAAGGAAGAAGAAGAAAAAGAATGAGAGGAAAAAGGAAAATAAGAAGAGGAAGAAAGGAGAAGAAGAGGAGAAATAAATAAGAAGAGGAAAAAGAAGAAAAAGAAGAGGAGAAGAAGAAAGGAATAGAGAAGAAGAAGAAAAAATAGAAATCTATTTTTTCTTCTTCTTCTCTATTCCTGTCTTCATCTACATTTTTTCTTCTTTTTTTTCTTCGATCGCTTCTCTTCTATTCCTTTCTTCTTCTCCTCTTTTTATTTCTTATTTTGTCTTCTTATTTTTTATCGGGTATTTCGTTGTCGATATACCCCCTCCCGATAACTTCAACACGAGGGGGGGAGTCAATATACCCCCTCCCCGATAACTTCGACATGAGGGGCGGTCGATATATATACCCCTCTCAATCGTGATACTTATACCATGGGAGCACCCCACCCCCTCCCCGGCCCTCTCGCTCGACCAAAATTCTCAAGGACACCCAAACCCTAGAAAAAACGATGTTGGTCTCCTACCCCCTTCCGCCGCACCCCTACTCGACAAACTCTCTCGAGGCCACCCAAATTTACCAAGTTAAAAGAGCGTTGTCGTCGAGGCCACCCCAAACCCTTGAAGCATTGTCGAGGCCACCCCAAACCCTAGAGAAGCAGCATCGAGGCCACTAATATGATTCCTTATTGTGATTAGCTAGCTAGTTCTATGTTTGCCACTAATATATCCATCTGTCATGTTTGAATAATAATTGCCGTGTTGTAAATATTTGCAGAAACTATGGATCACCCCCGAGACGAAGCAACAGAAGCGATGTTGGGGGAAATAATCACAAAAGGAAGTGATGTTGTCTTGCCCTTTCTCAACGACACCGATGGTCTGGAAGGACAGGGTGAAGAAGAAGGCTATGATTATGATGGCTCCGGTGACCCATTAATGCCGGTACAAGAAGAAGGCTATGATTATGATGGCTCCGATGACCCAATGCCGGTACAAGGAGTCCGTGATGACGGCTCCGGTGACCGAACCGAGTCCGGCCAGGTATATATATTAGTTAAGCCTATACTGACTAGCTAACTGATGCATTCATTGTTTTCTTATGTACACATATTAATTAACTCTCGTCTTTCTTCTTTTTCTAGCGCTCGGATGAAAGGTTTGAGATCACAGAAATCGCGCGATGGCAAGCCGATTGAACCACACCGGACAAAGGAAGCATTTGCTAATCAGTGCGGGGTTGAACGATACAGTATCCAGCAATGGTTAATGAAGGAAATATGCCCTAGAGGCAATAATAAAGTTATTATTTATTTCCTCATATCATGATAAATGTTTATTATTCATGCTAGAATTGTATTAACCGGAAACATGATACATGTGTGAATACATACACAAACATAAAGTCACTAGTATGCCTCTACTTGACTAGCTCATTAATCAAAGATGGTTATGTTTCCTAACCATAGACATGTGTTGTCATTTGATTAATGGGATCACATCATTAGGATAATGATGTGATTGACATGACCCATTCCGTTAGCCTAGCACTTGATCGTTTAGTATATTGCTATTGCTTTCTTCATGACTTATACAAAGTTCCTGCAACTATGAGATTGTGCAACTCACGTTTACCGGAAGAACACTTTGTGTGCTACCAAACGTCACAACGTAACTGAGTGATTATAAAGGTGCTCTACAGGTGTTTCCAAAGGTACATGTTGGGTTGGCATAATTCGAGATTAGGTTTTGTCACTCCGATTGTCGGAGAGGTATCTCTGGGCCCTCTCGGTAATACTCATCACCTAAGCCTTGCAAGCATTGTAATTAATGAGTTAGTTATAAGATGATGTGTTACAGAACGAGTAAAGAGACTTGCCGGTAATGAGATTGAACTAGGTATTGGATACCGACGATCAAATCTCGGGCAAGTAACATACCAATGACAAAGGGAACAACGTATGTTGTTATGCGGTTTGACCGATAAAGATCTTCGTAGAATATGTAGGAACCAATATGGGCATCCAGGTCCCACTATTGGTTATTGACCGAGAATGGTTCTAGGTCATGTCTACATAGTTCTCGAACCCATAGGGTCCGCACGCTTAACGTTACGATGACAGTTTTATTATGAGTTTATAAGTTTTGATGTACCGAAGTTTGTTCGGAGTCCCGGATGTGATCACGGACATGACGAGGAGTCTCGAAATGGTCGAGACATAAAGATTGATATATTGGACGACTATATTCGGACACCGGAAATGTTCCGGGTGATTTCGGAGAAAACCGGAGTGCCGGGGGGGGGGGGTTATCGGAACCCCCCGGGAGAGTATTGGGCCTTATGGGCCTTAGGGGAAAGGAGAGAGGGGCGGCCAGCATGGGCCAGGCGCCCCCTCCACCATCTGGTCCGAATTGGACTAGGAGGGGGGGTGGCGGCGCCCCCCTCTTTCCTTCCCCCTCTCCCCCTTCCTTCCCCCTCCTAGTAGGAGTTGGAAAGGAGGAGTCCTACTCCTACTAGGAGGAGGATTCCTCCTCCCTTGGCGTGCCCAAGGGGCCAGCCGGCCTCCCCCTCCCTCCTTTATATACGGGGGCAGGGGGCACCCCATAGACACAAGTTGATCTACGGATCGTTCCTTAGCCGTGTGCGGTGCCCCCCTCCACTATATTCCACCTCGGTCATATCGTCGCGGAGTTTAGGCGAAGCCCTGCGCCGGTAGAACATCATCATCGTCACCACGCCGTCGTGCTGACGGAACTCATCCCCGAAGCTTTGCTGGATCGGAGCCCGGGGATCGTCATCGAGCTGAACGTGTGCTGAACTCGGAGGTGCCATACGTTCGGTGCTAGGATCGGTCGGATCGTGAAGACGTACGACTACATCAACCGCATTGTCATAACGTTTCTGCTTATGGTCTACGAGGGTACGTGGACGAACACTCTCCCCTCTCGTTGCTATGCCATCACCATGATCTTGCGTGTGCGTAGGAAAATTTTGAAATTACTACGTTCCCCAACAGTGGTATCAGAGCCTGGTTTTATGCGTTGATGTTATATGCACGAGTAGAACACAAGTGAGTTATGGGCGATACAAGTCATACTGCTTACCAGCATGTCACACTTTGGTTCGGCGGTATTGTGAGATGAAGCGGCCCGGACCGACATTACGCGTACACTTACGCGAGACTGGTTTCACCGTTGCGAGCACTCGTGCTTAAAGGTGGCTGGCGGGTGTCTGTCTCTCTCACTTTAGCTGAATCGAGTGTGGCTACGCCCGGTCCTTGCGAAGGTTAAAACAACACCAACTTGACGAACTATCGTTGTGGTCTTTATGCGTAGGTAAGAAAGGTTCTTGCTAAAGCCCGTAGCAGCCACGTAAAATTTGCAACAACAAAGTAGAGGATGTCTAACTTGTTTTTGCAAGGCATGTTGTGATGTGATATGGTCAAGACGTGATGCTATATTTTATTGTATGAGATGATCATGTTTTGTAACCGAAGTTATCGGCAACTGGCAGGAGCCATATGGTTGTCGCTTTATTGTATGAAATGCAAACGCCCTGTAATTTCTTTACTTTGTCACTAAGCGGTAGCGATCGTCGTAGAAGCAATAGATGGCGTAACGACAACGATGCTACGATGGAGATCAAGGTGTCGCGCCGGTGACGATGGTGATCACGACGGTGCTTCGAAGATGGAGATCACAAGCACAAGATGATGACGGCCATATCATATCACTTATATTGATTGCATGTGATGTTTATCCTTTATGCATCTTATCTTGCTTTGATTGACGGTAGCATTTTAAGATGATCTCTTACTAAAATTATCAAGAAGTGTTCTCCCTGAGTATGCACCGTTGCCAAAGTTCGTCGTGCCCAGACACCACGTGATGATCGGGTGTGATAAGCTCTACGTCCATCTACAACGGGTGCAAGACAGTTTTGCACAGACGGAATACTTAGGTTAAACTTGACGAGCCTAGCATATGCAGATATGGCCTCGGAACAGGGAGACCAAAAGGTCGAGCATGAATCATATAGTAGATATGATCAACATAGTGATGTTCACCATTGAAAACTACTCCATCTCACATGATGATCGGTTATGGTTTAGTTGATTTGGATCACGTGATCACTTAGATGACTAGAGAGATGTCTGTCTAAGTGGGAGTTCTTAAGTAATATGATTAATTGAACCTAAATTTATCATGAACTTAGTACCTGATAGTATTTTGCTTGTCTATGTTTGTTTGTAGATAGATGGCTCGTGCTGTTGTTCCGTTGAATTTTAAAGCGTTTCTTGAGAAAGCAAAGTTGAAATATGATGGTAGCAATTAAACGGACTGGGTCCGTAACCTGAGGATTATCCTCATTGCTGCACAGAAAAGTTACGTCCTGGAAGCACCGCTGGGTGCCAGGCCTGCTGCTGATGCAACTGACGATGTTAAGAACGTCTGGCAGAGCAAAGCTGATGACTACTCTATAGTTCAGTGTGCCCTGCTTTACGGCTTAGAACCGGGTCTTCAACGACGTTTTGAACGTCATGGAGCATATGAGATGTTCCAGGAGTTGAAGTTAATATTTCAAGCAAATGCCCGGATTGAGAGATATGATGTCTCCCATAAGTTCTACAGCTGTAAGATGGAGGAGAATAGTTCTGTTAGTGAGCATATACTCAAAATGTCTGGGGTATAATAATCATTTGATTCAACTGGGAGTTAATTTTCCGGATGATAGCGTCATTGACAGAATTCTCCAATCACTGCCACCAAGCGACAAGAGCTTTGTGATGAACTATAATATGCAAGGGATGGCCAAGACTATTCCCGAGCTCTTCGCAATGCTAAAAGCTGCGGAGGTAGAAATCAAGAAGGAGCATCAAGTGTTGATGGTCAACAAGACCACTAGTTTCAAGAAAAAGGGCAAAGGGAAGAAGAAGGGGAACTTCAAGAAGAACAACAAGCAAGTTGCTGCTCAAGAGAAGAAACCCAAGTCTGCACCTAAGCCTGAAACTGAGTGCTTCTACTGCAAGCAGACTGGTCACTGGAAGCGGAACTGCCCCAAGTATTTGGCGGATAAAAAGGATGGCAAAGTGAACAAAGGTATATGTGATATACATGTTATTGATGTGTACCTAACTAGAGCTCGTAGTAGCACCTGGGTATTTGATACTGGTTCTGTTGCTAATATTTGCAACTCGAAACAGGGACTACGGAATAAGCGAGCACTGGCCAAGGACGAGGTGACGATGCGCGTGGGAAACGGTTCCAAAGTCGATGTGATCGCGGTCGGCATGCTACCTCTACATCTACCTTCGGGATTAGTTTTAGACCTGAATAATTGTTATTTGGTGCCAGCGTTGAGCATGAACATTATATCTGGATCTTATTTGATGCGAGACGGTTATTCATTTAAATCAGAGAATAATGGTTGTTCTATTTACATGAGTAATATCTTTTATGGTCATGCACCCTTGAAGAGTGGTCTATTTTTATTAAATCTCGATAGTAGTGATACACATATTCATAGTGTTGAAACCAAAAGATGCAGAGTTAATAATGATAGTGCAACTTATTTGTGGCACTGCCGTTTGGGTCATATCGGTGTAAAGCACATGAAGAAACTCCATACTGATGGACTTTTGGAATCACTTGATTATGAATCACTTTGTACTTGCGAACCGTGCCTTATGGGCAAGATGACTAAAACGCCGTTCTCCGGAACTATGGAGCGAGC
The DNA here is from genome assembly GCF_002162155.2 of Triticum dicoccoides. Taxonomy (NCBI): domain Eukaryota; kingdom Viridiplantae; phylum Streptophyta; class Magnoliopsida; order Poales; family Poaceae; genus Triticum; species Triticum dicoccoides. The sequence goes on along the minus strand of NC_041391.1, from coordinate 17,933,592 downwards.
AACTGATTTGTTGGAAATCATACATACTAATGTTTGTGGCCCAATGAATGTTGAGGCTCGCGGCGGGTATCGTTATTTTCTCACCTTCACAGATGATTTGAGCAGATATGGGTATATCTACTTGATGAAACACAAGTCTGAAACATTTGAAAAGTTCAAAGAATTTCAGAGTGAAGTGGAAAATCATCGTAACAAGAAAATAAAGATTCTACGATCTGATCGTGGAGGAGAGTATTTGAGTTATGAGTTTGACCTACACTTGAAACAATGTGGAATAGTTTCGCAACTCACGCCACCTGGAACACCACAACGAAATGGTGTGTCCGAATGTCGTAATCGTACTTTACTTGATATGGTGCGATCTATGATGTCTCTTACTGATTTACCGCTATCATTTTGGGGTTATGCTTTAGAGACGGCCGCATTCACGTTAAATAGGGCACCATCAAAATCCGTTGAGACGACGCCTTATGAACTGTGGTTTGGCAAGAAACCAAAGTTATCGTTTCTTAAAGTTTGGGGCTGCGATGCTTATGTAAAGAAACTTCAACCAGATAAGCTCGAACCTAAATCGGAGAAATGTGTCTTCATAGGATACCCAAAAGAGACTATTGGGTACACCTTCTATCACAGATCCGAAGGCAAGACATTCGTTGCTAAGAATGATCCTTTCTAGAGAAGGAGTTTCTCTCGAAAGAAGTGAGTGGGAGGAAAGTAGAACTTGATGAGATAACTGTATCTACTCCCTTATTGGAAAGTAGTTCATCACGAGAACCGGTTCCTGTGACAACTACACCAATTAGTGAGGAAGCTAATGATAATGATCATGAAACCTCAGATCAAGTTTCTACTGAACCTCGTAGGTCTACCAGAGTAAGATCCCCACCAGAGTGGTATGGTAATCCTATTCTGGAAGTCATGTTACTTGACCATGATGAACCTACGAACTATGAGGAAGCGATGATGAGCCCGGATTCCGCAAAATGGCTAGAAGCCATGAAATCTGAGATGGGATCCATGTATGAAAACAAAGTATGGACTTTGGTTGACTTGCCCGATGATCGGCAAGCCATTGAGAATAAATGGATCTTTAAGAAGAAGACTGACGCTGATGGTAATGTAACTGTCTATAAAGCTCGACTTGTTGCAAAAGGTTTTTGACAAGTTCAAGGGGTTGACTACGATGAGACTTTCTCACCCGTAGCGATGCTTAAGTCCGTCCGAATCATGTTAGCTATTGCTGCATTTCATGATTATGAAATTTGGCAAATGGATGTCAAGACTGCATTCTTGAATGGATTTCTAGAAGAAGAGTTGTATATGATGCAGCCGGAAGGTTTTGTTGATCCAAAAGGTGCTGACAAAGTGTGCAAGCTCCAGCGTTCTATTTATGGACTGGTGCAAGCATCTCGGAGTTGGAATAAACGCTTTGATAGTGTGATCAAAGCATATGGTTTTATACAGACTTTTGGAGAAGCCTGTATTTACAAGAAAGTGAGTGGGAGCTCTATAGCATTTCTAATTTTATATGTAGATGACATATTATTAATTGGAAATGATATTGAATTTCTGGATAGCATAAAAGGATACTTGAATAAAAGTTTTTCAATGAAAGACCTCGGTGAAGCTGCTTACATATTGGGCATCAAGATCTATAGAGATAGATCGAGACGCTTAATAGGACTTTCACAAAGCACATACCTTGACAAAATTTTGAAAAAGTTCAAAATGGATCTGGCAAAGAAAGGATTCTTTCCTGTGCTACAAGGTGTGAAGTTGAGTCAAACTCAATGCCCGACCACAGCAGAAGATAGAGAGAAAATGAAAAATGTTCCCTATGCTTCAGCCATAGGCTCTATCATGTATGCAATGCTGTGTACCAGACCTGACGTATGCTTAGCAATAAGCTTGGCAGGAAGGTACCAAAGTAATCCAGGAGTGGATCACTGGATAGCGGTCAAGAACATCCTGAAATACTTGAAAAGGACTAAGGATATGTTTCTCGTATATGGAGGTGACAAAGAGCTAGTCGTAAACGTTTACGTCGTTGCAAGCTTTGACACTGATCCGGACGATTCTAAATCGCAAACCGGATACGTGTTTTTATTAAACGGTGGAGCTGTAAGTTGGTGCAGTTCTAAACAAAGCGTCGTAGCAGGATCTACATGTGAAGCGAACTACATAGCTGCTTTAGAAGCAGCAAATGAAGGAGTCTGGATGAAGGAGTTCATTTCCGATCTAGGTGTCATACCTAGTGCATCGGGACCAATGAAGATCTTCTATGACAATACTGGTACAATTGCCTTGGCAAAGGAATCCAGATTTCACAAGAGGACCAAGCACATCAAAAGACGCTTCAATTCCATTCGGGACCAAGTCCAAGTGGGAGACATAGAGATTTGCAAGATACATACGGATCTGAATGTTGTAGACCCGTTGACTAAGCCTCTCTCACGAGCAAAACATGATCAGCACCAAGACTCCATGGGTGTTAGAATCATTACTATGTAATCTAGATTATTGACTCTAGTGCAAGTGGGAGACTGAAGGAAATATGCCCTAGAGGCAATAATAAAGTTATTATTTATTTCCTCATATCATGATAAATGTTTATTATTCATGCTAGAATTGTATTAACCGGAAACATGATACATGTGTGAATACATAGACAAACGTAAAGTCACTAGTATGCCTCTACTTGACTATCTCATTAATCAAAGATGGTTATGTTTCCTAACCATAGACATGTGTTGTCATTTGATTAATGGGATCACATCATTAGGACAATGATGTGATTGACATGACCCATTCCGTTAGCCTAGCACTTGATCGTTTAGTATATTGCTATTGCTTTCTTCATGACTTATACAAAGTTCCTGCAACTATGAGATTGTGCAACTCAGGTTTACCGGAAGAACACTTTGTGTGCTACCAAACATCACAATGTAACTGGGTGATTATAAAGGTGCTCTACAGGTGTTTCCAAAGGTACATGTTGGGTTGGCATAATTCGAGATTAGGTTTTGTCACTCCGATTGTCGGAGAGGTATCTCTGGGCCCTCTCGGTAATACTCATCACCTAAGCCTTGCAAACATTGTAACTAATGAGTTAGTTATAAGATGATGTGTTACAGAACGAGTAAAGACACTTGCCGGTAACGAGATTGAACTAGGTATTGGATACCGACGATCAAATCTCGGGAAAGTAACATACCAATGACAAAGGGAACAATGTATGTTGTTATGCGGTTTGACCGATAAAGATCTTCGTAGAATATGTAGGAACCAATATGGGCATCCAGGTCCTGCTATTGGTTATTGACCGAGAATGGTTCTAGGTCATGTCTACATAGTTCTCGAACCCGTAGGGTCCGCACGCTTAACATTACGATGACAGTTTTATTATGAGTTTATAAGTTTTGATGTACCAAAGTTTGTTCGGAGTCCCGGATGTGATCACGGACATGACGAGGAGTCTCGAAATGGTCGAGACATAAAGATTGATATATTGGACGACTATATTCGGACACCGGAAATGTTCCGGGTGATTTCGGA
>NC_041391.1:17923645-17929543 GCF_002162155.2 Triticum dicoccoides | reverse complement strand
CCCCGGGAGAGTATTGGGACTTATGGGCCTTAGGGGAAAGGAGAGAGGGGCGGCCAGCATGGGCCGCGCGCCCCCTCCACCCTCTGGTCCGAATTGGACTAGGAGGGGGGGCGGCGCCCCCCCTCTTTCCTTCCCCCTCTCCCCCTTCCTTCCTCCTCCTAGTAGGAGTAGGAAAGGAGGAGTCCTGCTCCTACTAGGAGGAGGATTCCTCCTCCCTTTGCACGCCCAAGGGGCCGGCCGGCCTCCCCCCTCCTTTATATACGGGGGCAGGGGGCACCCCATAGACACAAGTTGATCTACGGATCATTCCTTAGCCGTGTGCGGTACCCCCTCCACCATATTCCACCTCGGTCATATCGTCGCGGAGTTTAGGCGAAGCCCTGCGCTAGTAGAACATCATCATCGCCACCACGCCGTCGTGCTGACGGAACTCATCCCCGAAGCTTTGCTGGATCGGAGCCCGGGGATCGTCATCGAGCTGAACGTGTGCTGAACTCGGAGGTGCCGTACGTTCGGTGCTTGGATCGGTCGGATCGTGAAGACGTATGACTACATCAACCGCGTTGTCATAACGCCTCCGCTTATGGTCTATGAGGGTACATGGACGAACACTCTCCCCTCTCGTTGCTATGCCATCACCATGATCTTGCGTGTGCGTAGGAAAATTTTGAAATTACTACGTTCCCCAACAGTTAAAGCCTAAGAATGAAGACCCTGAGGTGTCTTATGTCTCCGATATGCAGAAACAAGATATTTGGACAACGCTTAAGGCAAATTTCTCCCTACCGCCAGAGGAGGATCCGGAGAAGCCAGTTATAAAGGAATTGATCAAGTCTCACGCTCTTAAGAAGATGGCAGAACTATTCAGGAGGTGGATGAATGAGTTGAAAACGTTTGTCAACAAAGAAATTACACCAGAATTCACGGGCCGGTTTGAGAAGATTAGAGATCACTGGCCCGCATTTGTCGCCCACAAGACATCGGAAAAGAGTAAGAAGATGTCAACGACAAACAAGAAAAATGTTGTGAAGAAGAAGTATCACCATCGCACGGGGTCAGGTGGCCACCTCAACGCCCAACCTTTGTGGGACAAGGCTGAGAATGACCTGATTGCTAAAGGGGTCGAACCAGAGACAGTGAATTGGCCAGACCGTTGCCGGACATGGTTCTTCGGGGTTGGCGGAACCTTGGACCCTGTATCAGGGAAGTGCGTTTAGATGGAAGAGCAACTGCGAATACCCATCACGAGGCTTCAGGAGTATATCGAGAAAGCGCAGCAAGGGATGTTTGTTCTAGACAGAGAGAAGGACGAGCTCACAATGGCCCTCGGGAATCCTGAGCACCCTGGACGGACACGAGGCACGCCAGGATCCGTTCCGTGTAAGGTTGGGTTTCCGGACGCACGGGCTTACAAATGCCAGGAGAGGAGGAAGAAAGTGGAGCATAGCCAACTGCACGCGCTGCACGAAAGGGTACAAGGGATAGAGGAACGAGAAGCAGATCGCAGCAAACGACCTGCCGAAGCTTCCCCTGAAGCTACCCTGCCATCTCAGCGGAGAAGCCGCGTGGCTTCCACCGAGCAGACTTAGTAGCTGGAGCCTGTCTTCACGGCTCCTGCTAGCTACCCCGTGGATGCTATCACAGAGTCTCAACATTGCCACCTTATGGCGCGATGGATGACATTGAAAGTCAAGGCGGCTGTTGGCTCTGTTTTACCTACTGAACCTAGCACAACCTACCATGTCCGGTCGATTCCATTAGGATATGCTAGAGTGATGGTGGATCAAATAACAGAAGGATTTGAGGACCTTGAGCTTGACCACCCTACGGGTGAAGGGGAGATTCGGCTGGGTTCTTCTCTGAAGACTCCATGCCTATGGCGGAAGGAGCTCATCAACCTTCCGAACTGGATGCCTCCGCCTCCTCCTCCGCCTCCTCCTCCTCCTCCAGCGAGTCAAGGCACTCCGCCTCCTCCTCCGCCTCCTCCTCTGGTGAGTGATCAGGGCACTCAGCCTCCTTCTCCGGCGCGTGGCGGCACTCCGCTTCCTTCTCCGCCTGCGCCAGCGCGCCGAGCAGCCAGCCTCCTCCTTCTCCGCCTCGTCAACAAGGGCGGAAGAGACCCGCCGCCGCTCCGGCTGCTCCGGCGCGTCATCCTTCTCCTCTGCCTCGTAAGAAAGGAAAGATAGCCGCAACCGCTCCATCTGCTCCAGCGTCTAGCAGTACAGCCAAAGGCAAGCAATACAAATACGGTCCTTCTCTAAACACTCCAGAGAAGTTACCATACGAGAGGAGCCAGGAGGAAAACACGAAGATCGTGCAAGCCGAAGTGAACAACTTCTTTGAGGGGGTGAAAGCAAAGAAACATCCACCTCCGGAGGAGATGATAGATCTGGTAAAAGCGAAGCGTACTCTGGCTGCCCTGAAGAAACCACCAAAGTCTCCGCCGAAAGGCAACTATGATTTCTTGGAGGTGGACGAACACAAATACATGTACGGAAAGCCTCTCGTCAAAGTTAAAAGATCTCTAACAACGATGATGCAAAGATTCCATGATTGGTACATGAAAACCTGCAGAGAGTCTGATGGGAGGAATATTTTGACGCTGAGAGTTAGAGAGGAGCATGACCTCGTTGGAATTGAACTGTTGAATGTTCCATTTGAGGAGTTCTTCAAGTTTTTCAATCTAAAGGCCCTCGATAAATTAATGATCACTTGCTATTGCCTGTAAGTAGTACTACTTCTGTCATTAAGTCTCTATATATAGGTCAGCTCTTTCATTGCATGTATTTTTAATTATCCTCACTATATTATGCAGATTGAAGATCGCCAATTGAAGAAAAGACAAATTGGTGATATTGGGTTCATTAACACAAATCTCATAGATGCATATATGGTTAAATTTCAGGCCAAAGATACCGAGGCCAAGCTGCTACAATCATTTGTATTAAATCAAAACAAAGCTATAATACTCTTCCCTTATGAATTCCAGTGAGTGTTACTGTCTTGTGCATATTCGGTTTCCCTTATTAGTCAAGGTTATAGTAATGTAATTGATGAGTTATGCATGCGTGCGCAGGTTCCACTATATTCTCCTAGAGATTAAGCTTGAGCAGGGACTAGTAACCGTCTTAGACTCGAGACGAAAAGATCCCAAGGAGTATGCGGACATGACTGAAATTCTAGAGAAGTAAGTTAAATCGAGGACATGACTGAAATTCTAGAAAGATTAGAAAATATGACATTCATACCGAGGCTTGGTATCATTATGCAGTTGGATCAGTTGTTACCTTGGTTGCGATTATGATCGCATTTTTTTTTGCATTTAAATATTTTACATAATTTCAATGTATGGTTTAATTTGATGCTCCGGAGAGCTATATGTTGCACATGCTATGTGGGTGAAATCCCTTTGTAATAGACAAGTTTCCATATGAAACCCTGATACTTTGAAAGAGATTGTCCGTTTTGTACACGAAGTGCATCCAGTTTTTGTCGTGACCCTCTGTACTTTCTTGCACATGCTATGTGGGTGAAATGATGATACCATGCCAACTTGGAACCTATCCAGAGTTCATTTCAAATGCTTTTCAATTTCATGGTCTTATAGCTCAAAATAATCAGTAAATGCATGAAAAATAACAAATGAAGTCAAAAAGGGTGGTAAATTGATGATGTGGCTTTGAATGGTGCATATTGAACACAGAAAAACTATGGAGTTCAAATAAGTTCAAAAAAATGAAATCCCTTTGTGGCAGATGAGTTTCCGTATGAAACCCTGATACTTCGAAAGAGATTGTCCGTTTTGTACACGAAATGCATCCAGTTTTTGCCGTAACCCTCTCTACTTTCTTGCACATGCTATGTGGGTGAAATGATGATACCATGCCAACATGGAACCTTTTTAGAGTTTATTTCAAATGCTTTTCAATTTCATGGTCTTATAGCTCAAAGTAATCAATAAATGCATGAAAAATAACAAATGAAGTCAGAAATGGTTGTAAATTGATGATGTGGCTTTGAATGGTGCATTTTGAACACAGGAAAACTATGGAGTTCAAATAAGTTAAAAAATGAAATCCCTTTGTAACAGACGAGTTTCCGTTTGAAACCATAATACTTCGAAACAGATTGTCCGTTTTGGACACGAAGTGCATCCAGTTTTTGCTGTAACCCTCTCTACTTTCCTGCACATGCTATGTGGGTTAAATGATGATACCATGCCAACTTGGAACCTTTTTAGAGTTCATTTCAAATGATTTTCAATTTCATGGTCTTACAGCTCAAAATAATCAGTAAATGCATGAAAAATAACGAATGAAGTCAGAAAGGGTTGTAAATTGATGATGTGGCTTTGAATGGTGCTTTTTGACCACAAAAAAACTATGGATTTCAAATAAGTTCAAAAAAATGAAATCCCTTTGTAACAGACGTGTTTCCGTATACTTCGAAAGAGATTGTCCGTTTTGTACACGAAGTGCATCCAGTTTTTGCCATAACCCTCTGTACTTTCTTGCACATGCTATGTGGGTGAAATGATGATACCATGCCAACTTGGAACTTTTTCAGAGTTCATTTCAAATGCTTTTCAATTTCATGGTCTTATAGCTCAACATAATTAGTAAATGCATGAAAATAAACAAATGAAGTCAGAAAGGGTTGTAAATTGATGATGTGGCTTTGAATGGTGCATTTTGAACACAGAAAAACTATGGAGTTCAAATAAGTTCAAGAAAATGAAACCCCTTTGTAACAGACGAGTTTCCATATGAAACCCTGATACTTCGAAACAGATTGTCCGTTTTTTACACGAATTATCATAAAATAAAATAAATAAGTTATTTGAAACAAAATAATATAAACTTTAATAAAATATATAGGTATAAACAAAATAAAATAAACTTTAATAACATAAATAAAATTTATGAAACTAAAATTATCAAAGTATTTTCTGTTCAAAACATTATAAACAACCCCTAGTATTATTGAAACTAAAATTAATAAAATTTATGCAACTAAAATTATCAAAGTATTTTCTGTTCAAAATCATTAAAAGCAAAAAGAATTTTCAGAAAGGACTTTTTCTGTTAGAAACTTTAATGGCAAGAAGAATTATCATAAAATAAAATAAATAAGTAATTATAAACAAAAAAATAAAAAAAATAATTATTTTGTTGTAAGTAAAAACAAAACAAAATAAATAAAGCAAAAAAAGAAAACTGGGGAAAAATTAAAAAATTCCCACCTACAGGGCCACCACAGCCTGAATACGACTATAAACCCATCCATGGGCCAGGATTCAGGCCCGTAGAAGGCCCTGTAGGCCCACATGCATAGTAGTGTGAGATTTGGCCAATAGGCCTGCAATACTGAGGAGTTCAATGGAGATGGCACGGCAGCGCTTATAAACAGGTGCGGCCGCTCCTCAGCTAGCGAGGTGGGACTAAACATCCCACCGCACTATGCCAGTGCAAGGCCTTTGGTCCCGGTTGGTGGCACCAATCGGGACTAAAGGGGGGGCATTGGTACTGGTTGGTGGCAATGCCCCCCTTTAGTCCTGGTTGGTGGCACCAACCAGGACCAAAGGCCTCTGCTTCCCGCCCTTTGGACTGCTGAAAAGAGACCTTTGGTCACGGTTGGTGACACCAACCGGGACTAAAGGGGGCATTGGTACCGGTTGGTGCCACCAACCGGTACCAATGGCTTTGCTATATAAGCCAGCACTTGTGAAAATTTCGTCAGTTCTTCGATCCCTCCGACACTGCCGCCAGGCTGCCCGAGCTCGCCGTACCTCTACCGCGCCCCCGACCACGCCGTCGTCGCCCTGCCCCCCGACCACGCTATGCGCCCCCGCCGTGCCTCTGCCGCGCCCCCGACCCGCCCCGTCGACGCCGTCGCCAC
>NC_041391.1:17922406-17923459 GCF_002162155.2 Triticum dicoccoides | reverse complement strand
TCGACGCCATCGCCCCTGCCCCGACCACGCCGCCGTCGCCCCTACCCCGACCACGCCGCCGTCGCTGCCCTCTACACCGACGCTGGCGCCGTGCCTCTGCCCCTGCCCCGACCATGCCGCACCTCTCCTTGGTCCGTCCGGCGCCGCCCCCCTGTCCTCTCCTCTGTTTTTTAATTATATGATGTTTCTTCCAGATTATATGTATATGTGTGAGTATATGTATGTGGGTGTATCTGATTATATGTCCTTTTTAGATTTTTTGTTCATATACATAATGATTTGTTTTTTGCATTTTTATAAAAATGTATATATGTATGTATGTTCTCTGTGCATATAAAAGTTAGATTTTTAGTACATTTGGGTACATTTTAGGTTAGATTTATCTATATATGTTCTCTGATTTAGTATATTTTAGGTTAGTTTCATTTTTAGAAAAGTTTTATATATTTATGAAAAGAAGGAAGAGAAGGAAGAAGGAACAAGGAAGAAGAATAAAAAGTTTTATATATGCAAAAGTTACATTTTTAGAAAAGTATTATATATCTAGCTAGGAAGATAAGGAAGAAGAAGAAAAAGAATGAGAGGAAAAAGGAAAATAAGAAGAGGAAGAAAGGAGAAGAAGAGGAGACGAAGAAGAGGAGAAATAAATAAGAAAAGGAAAAAAGAAGAAAAAGAAGAGGAGAAGAAGAAAGGAATAGAGAAGAAGAAGAAGAAAAAACTAGAAAATAGAAGAAGAAAGGAATAGAGAAGAAGAAGAAAAAACTAGAAAATATTCTAGTTTTTTCTTCTTCTTCTTTATTCCTTTCTTCTTCTCCTTTTTTTCTTCTTTTTTTTCTTCGATCGCTTCTCTTCTATTCCTTTCTTCTTCTCCTCTTTTTATTTCTTCTTTGGTCTTCTTATTTTTTATCGGGTATTTCGTTGTCGATATACGCTCTCCCGATAACTTCAACACAAGGGGGGGTCGATATAACCCCTCCCCGATAACTTTGACATGAGGGGCGGTCAATATATATACCCCCTCTCGACCATGATAACTTATACCACGGGAACACC
>NC_041391.1:17881213-17922226 GCF_002162155.2 Triticum dicoccoides | reverse complement strand
CTCGACCAAAACTCTCGAGGACACCCAAACCGTAGAAAAAAACGATGTTGGTCTCCTACCCCCTTCCACCGCGCCCCTACCCGACAAACTCTCTCGAGGCCACCCAAATTTACCAAGTTAAAATAGCGTTGTCGTCGAGGCCACCCCAAACCTTTGAAGCGTTGTCGAGGCCACCCCAAACCCTCCAAGCGTTGCTGAGGCTACCCCAAACCCTAGAGAAGCAGCGTCGAGGCCACTAATATGATTCCTTATTGTGATTAGCTAGCTAGTTCTACGTTTGCCACTAATATATCCATCTGTCTTGTTTGAATAATAATTTCCATGTTGTAAATATTTGCAAAAACTATGGATCACCCCCGAGACGAAGCAACAGAAGCGATGTTAGGGGAAATAATCGCAAAAGGAAGTGATGTCGTCTTGTCGTTTCTCAACAACACCGATGGTCTTGAAGGACATGGTGAAGAAGAAGGCTATGATTATGATGGCTCCGGTGACCCATTAATGCCGGTACAAGAAGAAGGCTATGATTATGATGGCTCTGATGACCCAATGCCGGTACAAGAAGGAGACCGTGATGACGGATCCGATGACCGAAGCGAGTCCGGCCAGGTATATATATTAGTTAAGCTTGTGCTGACTAGCTAATTAATGCATTCATTGTTTTCGTATGTACACATATTAATTAACTCTAGTCTTTCTTCTTTTTCTAGCCCTCCGGATCGAGCACAACTTCGGTAAAGAGACGAGGCCCGAAGAAAAAGTTGTGCTCGGATGAAAGGTTTGAGATCACAGCAATCGCGCGCGATGGCAAGCCGATTGAACCATACCGGACAAAGGAAGCATTTGCTAATCAGTGCGGGGTTGAACCATACTGTATCCAGCAATGGTTAAAGCCTAAGAATGAAGACCCTGAGGTGTCTTATGTCTCCGATATGCAGAAACAAGATCTTTGGGCAACGCTTAAGGCAAATTTCACCCTACCTCCAGAGGAGGATCCGGAGAAGCCAGTTATAGAGGAATTGATCAAGTCTCATGCTCTTAAGAAGATGGCAGAACTATTCAGGAGGTGGAAGAATGAGGTGAAAACGTTTGTCAACAAACAAATTACACCATAATTCATGGGCCGGTTTGAGAAGATCAGAGATTACTGGCCCGCATTTGTCGCCCACAAGACATCGGAAAAGAGTAAGAAGATGTCAACGACAAACAAGAAAAACATTGTGAAGAAGAAGCATCACCATCGCACAGTGTCAGGTGGCTACCTCAAAGCCCGACCTTTGTGGGACAAGGCTGAGAATGACCTGATTGCTAAAGGGGTCGAACCAGAGACAGTGAATTGGCCAGACCATTGCCGGGCATGGTTCTTCGGGGTTGGCGGAACCTTGGACCCTGTATCAGGGTAGTGCATTTGGACGGAAGAGCAACCGCGAATACCCGTCATGAGGCTTCAGGATTATATCGAGAAAGCACAGCAAGGGACGTTCGTTCCAGACAGAGAGAAGGACGAGCTCAGAATGGCCCTCGGGAATCCTGAGCACCCTAGACGGACATGAGGCACGCCAGGCTCCGTTCCGTGGAAGGTTGGGTTTCCGAACGCAGGGGGTTACAAATGCCAGGAGAGGAGGAAGAAAGTGGAGCATAGCCAACTGCACGCGCTGCACGAAAGGGTACAAGGGATAGAGGAACGAGAAGTAGATCGCAGCAAACGACCTGCCGAAGCTTCCCCTGAAGCTACCCTGCCATCTCAGCGGAGAAGCAGCATGGCTTCCACTGAGCAGACTCAGCAGCTGGAGCCTGTCTTCATGGCTCCTGCTAGCTACTCCGTGGATGCTATCATGGAGTCTAAACATTGCCACCTTATGGCGCGGTGGATGACATTGAAAGTCAAGGCGGCTGTTGGCTCTGTTTTACCTACTGAACCTAGCACAACTACCACGGCCGGTCGATTCCATAAGGATATGCTAGGGTGATGGTGGATCAAATAACGGATGGATTTGAGGACCTTGAGCTTGACCACCCTATGGGTGAAGGGGAGATTCGGCTGGGTTGTTCTCTGAAGACTCCATGCCTATGGCGGAAGGAGCTCATCAACCTTTCGAACTGGATGCCTCTGCCTCCTCCTCCTCCTCCGGCGAGTCAGGGCACTCCGCCTCCTCCTCCGCCTCCTCCTCCGGTGAGTGATTAGGGCACTCAGCCTCCTTCTCCGGCGCATGGCGGCACTCTGCCTCCTTCTCCGCTTTCGCCGGCGCGCCGAGCAGCTAGCCTCCTCCTTCTCCGCCTCGTCAACAAGGGCGGAAGAGACCCGCCGCCGCTCCGGCTGCTCCGGTGCGTCGTCCTGCTCCTCCACCTCGTAAGAAAGGAAAAACAGCCGCAACCACTCCGTCTTCTCTAGTGTCTAGCAGTACAGTCAGAGGCAGGCAATACAAATACGGTCCATCTCTGTAGACTCCAGAGAAGTTACCATACGAGAGGAGCCAGGAGGAAAACACGAAGATCGTGCAAGCCAAAGTTAACAACTTCTTTGAAGGGGTGAAAGCAAAGAAACATCCACCTCCGGAGGAGAAGATAGATCCAGTAAAAGCGAAGCGTACTCTGGCTGCCCTGAAGAAACCACCATAGTCTCCGGCGAAAGGCAACTATGAACGCATTCTTAAAAAGTCATTTATCGAAGCGGAGCGGTCGGGGAGTACTATCAGTGGTCAAAGGTTAGCAGAACGACGAGCTGGGAAAAAAGTTGTCCAGCTCGGCAAACAAGCGAACCAATCGTTCCCCCGCTCCAGGTGTCTAGCGATATCGTCGCTAATCATCCGGGCGGGATGGTGCCCGGTTATAACAATCTTGAAGATTACCTGCCCGACGATGTACATTATGATTTCTTGGAGGTGGACGAACACAAATACGTGTATGGGAAGCCTCTCGTCAAAGATGAAAGATCTCTAACAACGATGATGCAAAGATTCCATGATTGGTACATGAAAACATGCAGAGAGTCTGATGGGAGGAATATTTTGACGCTGAGAGTTAGAGAGGAGCATGGCCTCGTTGGAATTGAACTGTTGAATGTTCCATTTGAGGAGTTCTTCGAGTTTTTCAATCTAAAGGCTCTCGATAAATTAATGATCACTTGCGATTGCCTATAAGTAGTACTACTTCTGTCATTAAGTCTCTATATATAGGTCAGCTCTTTCATTGCATGTATTTTGAATTATCCTCACTATATTATGCAGATTGAAGATCACCGAATTGAAGAAAAGACAAATCGGTGATATTGGGTTCATTAACACAAATCTCATAGATGCATATATGGTTAAATTTCAGGCCAAAGATACCGAGGCCAAGCTGCTACAATCATTTGTATTAAATCAAAACAAAGCTATAATACTCTTCCCTTACGAATTCCAGTGAGTGTTACTGTCTTGTGCATATTCGGTTTCCCTTATTAGACGAGGTTATAGTAATGTAATTGATGAGTTATGCATGCGTGCGCAGGTTCCACTATATTCTCCTAGAGATTAAGCTTGAGCAGGGACTAGTAACCATCTTAGACTCGAGATGAAAAGATCCCAAGGAGTATGCGGACATGACTGAAATTCTAGAGAAGTAAGTTAAATCGATCATTATCGCACCATATCGGCAACTTCAATTTGTTCATTTCCTAATATCAAGTAATTGTTTTCTTTGTGTGGCGGGGTTTGGAAAAAATTCACCTCAAAAACTCTGGGACTGCCGAAGAAGCTGCAATTTAGACACCCGAAAGTAAGTACTATAGTAGCATGTTCCACGCATCTCCTAGTGATTCAAGCGCTAGTTTCATCAACACCATTTAGCATGCTTGCTAATTATCAGTTTGATTGACCTCTATTTCTTGTAAAGTGGTTGTGGCAGGAACAAGGGAATAATTACTGTGGATACTACATTTGCGAGTACATCCGCCACACGACCTGTGAGCGGGGCTACTCTGACAAACAATATGAAGTGCGTAAATAATAATATTCACAATTTTATTTTATTACCAACATTTGCGTTAAGTTTTATTTATTCATATATATGTATTGACCCACTTCTTCAAATTAGATATTTTACATGCGGGATGAACTCCTACCACTAGATCGTATGCGAGGAATTCAAGAGGAATTGGCGGCATTCTTTCTTGACCACGTGATCGCTAAAGACGGAGAATACTATGTGGACGCTAATCAGTTGGTTTTTAATTAGGAGATTATACTAGTCGTGAGCCCGTGCGTTCGCACGGGCTAGTTACTAAATGTTGTCTTATAATCCCATATTATATATCATAGAAATGTGACGTGTACAACTGCACTAATGTGACATATAGTCGAAATATAAAAGATTTGATGCACTCAGATTCTTAAGCGAATGTATTTGTATGGATAAATAATGGTTACATTCGACGGACCACAAACTAAATTGGCTCAAAAGATACTGCATTCTAATAGATCTTTATATTGTTTCTATTCCCATACTATTAACAAAAAGAAATGAAAATCACAAAACCATTTCAATAATGAATGGTCACCTTAAGCATACATTTTGTTTGCCTCGGTTCAGAAGCATGTGCAGTCGTCTAATGTGCTGCTTAGGTCTATTTGGGCATATATAGATTTGAACATTCATGCACACTAACTATCTCCTTATATTCGCACAGTTGGCAGTGTTACTCCCTCCATATATGCCAATGTCAATGATGTTTTGCATATGCCTTTGATAAAATTTCTAAAACTTTCACTATGGACATTATTTTTATTATTTTGAATAGAAATGTGAATATCATATGTACAGATTTCTCCCAATAAATATTTCTAAAAACATAGTGTTTAATGTTACCTGTTGAAGACCGTGTCAATTTCCAAAACATCATTACTTTGTGATATGGAGGAAGTATATTTATAACACGAGGTTTGTAAAAATATATTTGTTTTCTTAATAATAAATATATTTTTCAATCTTGTATCTCACTCCTCTAGAGAAATAATAAGAACAAACCCTTGATATCCTCCTAATTAATCGAAAGAAAAAAGTTGTTAAATAATGCATCTTACTCAATTGAGTGAATCTTGCCAATTAATTGATGATACATCCGAACTTAATAAATTGCAATTAAGGGAACGCCAAACTTACAAAGAGCTTATGTAAAACATCAAGAAAAAAAGCTGTGATAAAGAAAATTTGCATTAGATGCACTTGCAAAACATATTAAAACATGAACATATGTATAGAGATAATGTTGTGAGTGCAGTAGTACAGTACTACATCGCTGATACTCTTAGATGCCAATTTTTCTTCCATGTTCACGTACATATTACATGGCAGTATTCACATTATATTGGAACAATAACTGATAAAAGGTGTCCACTATCTTTCTAAGCAACTTGCACCGGCTAGGGGCCATTGATCAATAGCTGGCAGTTTTTCTTCCATTTATACGCACATATTACATGGATGGCAGTATTTTTAATGTGCTGAAAAAAGAATTGATATAGAGCGTCTAATATATTTCTAAGCAACTTGGGCTGGCTACGCAGTTGATCAATAGGCTCTTGTAGTGGCTGCACTAATATCCCTCTCCTGGCGTTAACTAAAAAAACTTCCTGGCACTATGGATAGGAAGAGATTCGATTCCTTTCCTGCAATACTTGGCGGATATTTTTCGAAAGAGCCATAGTGCTCACCACAGACGACCAGCTTGTTGGGTTCAAAGTGTCACAGCCATATATGCCAGCGCAAAGCCCAAGCCTGAATCTCCTTGCAACCGGGCAGAGGTAGAGCAGGTATTGCATGATCTGGATCTTACGCATACACAACGGAAAGAAGTACTCGTCCGTCCATCCTTGACACTGAAACTTGTCTGCACACCAAATAGGGATAAAATCCATCAGCCAAGAAATTACAGTTCAGAACTGGTAACAGCGATGCATTTTGCACCAGAATTTATTGGTATAAATTAAAAGGATTGCTCCTTCATGTGCTGGTCCAGATTGATGTACTAATTAAACACCATCAATCTTCATGGAAGTTCATCGTGGATTGTATGGATTCCTGGGACCACTCCATCTGTAGGCACGTGAGATATGCAGGTAGTGTATTCCGATTAGAGATGGATGAATCAATGAGCAAACCCTAATAAGAAGATACAAATTTTTTCAGATGAGTGAGAAGATATCTTCCTTCGTGTTAGGTGGTTCTTTCAGAACGGCGCACTGCTGTACCAAAATGCCAGAAGGGCAGCCCAACACCGGCCTTCGGAAGGCGACCACGTCGATCGGGCTTGACCTGCCAGTGGTTAACGGCCAGAAGGAGAAGGTCAAGAAGGGGCACCTACGCTGCCGGGGAGCAACTTCTCCTGCGAGCTGTCTGGATGTACTTGTCAACTCCATCACATCACGATCGAGGGTATTATAAATGAAAAGGATTGCTTCTTCACTTGCTGGTCCAGATTGATGTACTAATTCAACACCACCAATCTTCATGGAAGTTCAGCGTGGATTGTATGGATTCCTGGGACCGCTTCATCTATGGGCATGTGAGATATGCAGGTAGTGTATTCTGATTAGAGATGGATGCATAGATACGCAAACCCACAAAACGCCAGAAGGGCAGCTTGACACCGGCCTTGGCAAGGCAAAGACGTCAAACAGGCTTGACTTGCGAGTTGATAACGGCCAGAAGATGCAGGTCAAGAAAAGCACGTATGCTGCCGGTGAGCAACTTCTCGGGCGAGCTGTCCGGATGTACTTCTCAATTGCATCACATCACGATCGAGAGGCTGTAGCTTCAGGGGGATTCAAAGTTGGGCATCTTGATTAAGAACGACTCAAAGTTGGGGATCGTGATTAGGAAAGACTGGGACTCAAAGTTGGGCAGATTGGTTTTCTCGTTTTTTTTTAGCCAGGAATCTTATTGGCCGGTTAGGGCTTTAGGAGTTTAAATCATCATGGCTTTTTAATATAAAGAGATAGTTTGTTAACATTTTTTGAGAGGGTACGAATCAATCTACGTGAATGTATCTGTTGTTTTTTATTGGCCATGGAGAAAAATTGGCTAGAGAAGATCTACACCGTAATAATTTGGTCCCACCAGATAAACGGCTCCTAATTTCTAATTAACGTGGTAATTTCTAGGAAGTCCATAATTAGTATAGTTCATTCATGGCTTTTTAATATAAAGAGATAGTTGGTTAACATTTTTTGAGAGGGTACGAATCAATGCTACGTGAATGTATCTGTTGTTTATAGTCTTTTATTGGCCATTGAAAAAAATTGGCTAGAGAAGATCTACACCGTAATAATTTGGTCCCACCAGATAAACGGCTCCTAATTTCTAATTAACGTGGTAATTTCTAGGAAGTCCATGATTAGTATATGTTTATAGTTTTCTATTGGCCATTGAAAAAAATTGGCTAGAGAAGATCTACACCGTAATAATTTGGTCCCACCAGATAAACGGCTCCTAATTTCTAATTAACGTGGTAATTTCTAGGAAGTCCATAATTAGTATTGGTATAGATAGATAGATAGATAGATAGATAGATAGATAGATAGATAGATTGTAAGAGATAATTATATTGTATATATGTAGGCAGTAGCGTCGGATAGATATACGAGAACTTGTTGTTCGACCAATCTCTCAGAGAAGGAGAGGTGGTCGATATTACTTCTCTCTGTATGCATATGTTCATGACGATCTTCTGTTTCCTTCATTTGCTTACTAGCTAGCGTGTCTAGTCCTCTCTATACGTATAGTACGTAGCGTCGACCAAGCACGGAGATAAGAGAGGACACTTCTCTCTATTAATTAGCTAGCTAACACTATATATGAAACACCTAAATTAACCCCCCAAAACCCCCTAACCCCCCCCCCCTTTCAAAAGAAAAACAAAAACCCCAACACCTGAAATGCTGACGCATGGATGCCTATTGGTCCCGGTTGGTGCCACCAAACGGGACCAAAGGGCCTCCTGCCTGGGCTCGCCGCAGCGGCCACGTGGAGGCCCATCTGTCCCGGTTGATGTAAGAACCAGGACTAAAGGCCGAGGGCATTAGTAACGACCTTTTAGTCCTGGTTCCAAAACCGGGACAGAAGGCCCTTACGAACCGGGACAAAAGGCCCTTTTTCTACTAGTGTTAGTCAATTTGCTTGCAAGCTACTTGTGATGTTGTATTACCGAGAGGGCCCAGATATACCTCTCCATCATACTCAATAGACACCTTCAGAGATACCTGTAGAGAAGTTTTATAATCACCCAGTAATGTTGTGATGTTTGATAGCACATAAGGTATTCCTCTGGTATATCAGAGTTGCATGATCTCATGGTCCAAGTAACATGTATTTGACATTTAAGAAAGCAGTAGCAATAATCTGAATGATCATTATGCTAAGTTAACGGATGGATCTTGTCCATCACATCATTCTCCTAAGGATGTGATCCCTTTATCAAGTGACAACTCATGTCCATGGCTAGGAAATCTTAAACTTTGATCAACGAGATAGTCTAGTTGAGGCTCACTAGGGACACGGTATTTGTCTATGTATCCACACATGTATCAAGTTTCCGGCAATACAATTCTAGCATGAACAATAAACATTTCTCATAAATAAGGAAATATAATAATAACAACTTTATTATTGCCTCTAGGGCATATTTCCATCAGTCTCCCACTTGCACTAGAGTCAATAATCTAGATTACATATTAATGAATCTAACACCCATATATAGAGTCTTGGTGATGATCATGTTTTGCTCGCGGAAGAGGCTTAGTCAATGGGTCTGCCACATTCAGATCCATATGTAGTTTGCAAGGTTCCATGTCTCCATCCTTGACATACTCACGAATGGAGTTGAAGCGTCGCTTGATGTGTTTGGTTCTCTTTTGAAACCTGGGCTCCTCGGCAATGGCAATTGCACTGGTATTGTCACAAAAGATTGTCATTGGACCTGATGCACTAGGTATTGCACCTAGATCGGATGAACTCCTTCATCCACACTCCTCCATGCATTGCTTCGATAGCAACTATGTACTCCGCTTCACATGTAGATCCCGCCACGACGCTCTGCTTGGAACAACACCAACTAGTAGCTCCACCATTCAATAAAAATATGTATCTGGATTCACTAGTAGAAAAGCGAGCTATAGTTCTGGTTCGTAAGGCCCTTTTAGTGTCGGTTCTGGAACCGGCACTAAAGGGTGGGGACTAAAGGCCCCCTAGTCCCGGTTCAACACGAACCAGCACTAATGGCCCACCACGTGGCACGAGCCTGCGTCGGGGGCAGGGGGACCTTTAGTCCCGCTTGGTAACACCAACCGGGACTAAAGGTTTTTAAATTTTTTTTGAAAAAACTTTTGATTTTTTTCTGATTTTAAAATTTTTGCATTATTTAACGATTTAATCTCTAATCACCCCTCATCATTGCTCAAGTGTCACTAGTCACCCCTCACCATTCCAAATCGTCTAACTTACCGGCCGGTCACCCATCCTCTCACTACTCCAGCCTAGCACGCTTAACTTCCGAGTTCTATCCCCCCTAGTTTCCAAGTCTGCACTTGTTGTTTACCTAACAATAGTAAGTTGTCAATCTTATTAACCCTCAGGAGTTTAGCTTAAGCATGAAGTCACACGTTTCATCGTGTGGGTTTGAAACTATTATTCTAAAAAAACAATAATTATTTAGTAATACTAATATTTCTTCAATAAGTAGTTTGACCACAATTTTACCAGATTTGACCACAGTTTGACCAAAATTCAAAAAAACAAAAATAATTATTTAGTAACTAATATTTCTTGAATAAGTAGTTTGACCATGGTTTGACCACAGTTTGACCAGATTTAACCAAAATTCAAAAAAACTGAAATTTGAGCATAACTTTTTATCCTTTAAGAATTTGAGGATTCTAAAATTTGCAAAACAGCCTACGACCCATAATAAATAGTACATCACTTTATACCTATTAACGGCCCATTATTCCATTGGGCCATTTTCAGCCCGTGTTATCTTTCAGCCTTCTAAAGGCCCATTTATTCTTGGGCTGATTTGCAACATTCGTTTACTTATGGTCCGTTACTGGCATGTTCCACTTGTGGGCCAAATTAAGCCCATGGTTTAAGTCGGCCCGTTTGTGGCCTGTTAATCCGATGGCCCATTCCCATAGCTTCATCAAATATGGCCCATTAAAGACCCATTATGCATGTCGATAGAATTGAGCCTGTTATATTATCGGCCTATTAACGGTCCGTTATGGTCGGCCCATGAACGGACGATTCCCACCGAGGGAGTCCCGGACTAGGGGGTGTCCAGATAGCCGAACTATCATCATCGGCCGAACTCCAAGACTATGAAGATACAAGACTGAAGACTTCGTCCCGTGTCCGGATGGGACTTTCCTTGGCATGGAAGGCAAGGTTGGCGATACGGATATGTAGATCTCCTACCTTTGTAACCGACTTTGTGTAACCCTAGCCCTCTCCGGTGTCTATATAAACCGGATGGCTTTAGTCCATAGGACGAACAACAATCATACTATAGGCTAGCTTCTAGGGTTTAGCCTCCTTGATCTCGTGGTAGATCCACTCTTGTAACACACATCATCAATATTAATCAAGCAGGACGTAGGGTTTTACCTCCATCAAGAGGGCCCGAACCTGGGTAAAACATCGTGTCCCTTGTCTCCTGTTACCATCCGCCTAGACGCATAGTTCGGGACCCCCTACCCGAGATCCGCCGGTTTTGACACCGACATTGGTGCTTTCATTGAGAGTTCCTCTGTGCTGTCACCATCAGGAAGGATGCCTTTTCCCGTCTTCAAAGACGGCACCATCGTCAAGGGAGCTTTGGCCGCCGGCCAGACTATCTGGCTAGGCGGTTTTCTTATGACCGCCTGTTCGGCCACCGCTCCGACAATGACCTCTCAGGTCATTAAAAGCGATCTTCACGTCAGCTCGGAATTCGCCGAGCAGCTAGATCCGATTGAGCTCTCCTCCGTAAACGAGCTCTTGGATCGCATCACCGCCCTGGGAGTCGCTGCCGACTACGATCAGATTGGGCTTAAAACCAATCTGAGATAAATTAACTCTCCCCAGGTTACCCACCACGTTGTCGTGGTAGAGGAACAATGCGGCGACTCTTCTTCTATGTTAAAAACCAACTATGTCCGGATTCCCGATCCCTCCGTGCCGGATTCCCGCGGAGGGACGGACGCTAATCAAATACTGAACCTAAAGTCAGGCATCGAACCAGATTCGTTGGAAAGCGTCCAGCAAACCAAGCTTCCGAATCCGGAAGCTTCTTGGCCTTTGAGCCTCAGATTGGACGGGATTCCAAACTTGATTCCACCCGCCCACCCAAACATAAGTGATCTATCTCAAATACGGCAAGAGCCCGATGAAACAGTACATCATTACTGGGCCAGATTCCTCCTTGTTATGGACAGGATAAAGGACTGCCGTGAAGAAAGCGTGATTTCAATCTTCTGCAACAATTGCACGGACAAGGGAATCATAAACGCCATCAGTCGTCGCGAAGTTACACACTTCGCCGACCTAGCGACCATTGTACAAAAATACTGTGCGATGGAAAGTGCCTGGAAAACCGAAACTAGGTTTTGGGACAATTCGGCCCTGAATACAACCCCAGTCCGAAATAAAAGGGTGTGTCATACTCAAGCACCTGGGTTAAAAACCAAAAAGCAAATACCCCATAAAGGGTACGGAACTGTACTGGAGGGATGGCTCAACGGACCCTGCAAAATCCACAGTACGGAGGGCGCCACTCCAACACATAGCCTTCGAGCATGTTGGATATTACGGCAGGTGGCCAAAAGTGGCGAAGGCTTTTTAGCCCCGGGCAACCAGCCCAACAGCACCAGTACGGTATTAACAGTCTTCGAGACTTTCACATCAAATAATATGCGGAAACGAACAATCCGCAGTCTTGCCGAAGTCTACCAAGTAGCAACAACAAATTCATGGAGCGACACGGCTGTCACCTTCAATGCTAGCGACGAACCTAAATTCCGAACAGCTAGAGCACCAGCCGCATTGGTCCTCAGTCCGATAGTGGACGGCTTTCGTCTTACCAAGGTACTCATGGATGGCGGCAGCGGATTAAACCTCATCTACGAGGAAACCCTTCAAAAAATGAAAATTGACTGGAGCCGCATTGAGCGAAGCAGCACAACCTTCAGGGGAATAATCACTAGTCGAGAATTACGCTGCACAGGAAAAATCACATTAGATGTAGTGTTCGGCTCGCCGGACAATTATAGGTCCAAAGAGGTCATGTTCCAAGTGGCCCCATTCGGCAGCGGATACCACGCTTTGTTAGGGCGAGAGGCATTCACAATCTTCCAAGCTATACCCCATTACGGGTACATGAAGCTCAAAATGCCCGGACCCAATGGAATAATCACTCTCGCTAGTGATCCAGATACAACACTCCGCGCTGAAAATAAAACAGCCGCACTGGCCCTAGAGGCATTATCCGAAGCCCTGGCGGCAGAGGAATTAACTGCGCTGCGCTCCATGGTGGATAGGGACGATGTGATACTCGATAAGAGGTCCAAGTCCACCTCTTTTAAACCAGCAGACGAAATAGTCAAATTTCAGGTCCATCCAACGGACCCCACAAAGACGGCATCCATTGGGGCACAATTAAATCCTGATGTAGAAGCCGCACTACGAGAATTCCTTCGGGAAAATTGGGACATTTTTGCCTGGCACCCTTCAGACATGCCAGGAATCTCACGCAGGCTGGCAGAGCACAGCCTAAATATCCTAAAAGGATTCAAGCCAGTCAAACAAGCTCTTCGGCGATTTTTCGAACCCAAAAGACAGGCAATGGGAGAGGAGCTAGCCAAACTCTTAGAAGCCGGATTCATCAGAGATATCAAACATCCAGACTGGCTAGCCAATATGGTAATGGTACCAAAAAAGGACAAATCCTGGCGCCTCTGCGTCGATTTCAAAGACCTTAACAAGGCCTGTCCAAAGGACCCTTTCCCTCTCCCTCGCATCGACCAAATCATCGATGCTACCGCAGGGCACGATTCATTATGCTTCCTCGATGCATACGCCGGATACCATCAAATCAAGATGGCGGAAGAAGACCAGGCCGAAACGGCATTCATTACTCCATATGGGCCATTCTGCTTCAACACAATGCCCTTCGGACTCAAAAACGCCGGCGCAACACATCAGCGCATGATTCAGACACGTCTGGCTACCCAGATAGGCAAAGCAGTAGAGGCATACGTAGACGAAGTGGTCGTCAAGACCAAACACGTCAAAACTCTAGTAGACGACTTGAGGTTGACATTTGGCAACCTCCGAGCATATGACATTAAGCTCAACCCGGAAAACTGTGTCTTCGGAGTACCAGCCGGAAAGCTTTTGGGCTTCATTGTATCCGGTAGAGGAATTGAAGCAAACCCAGCCAAGATCCAAGCTCTGTCACAATTGGATATCCCAAAAGACCTCAAGCAAATACAAAAACTAACTGGGTGCGTAGCGGCTCTAAGCCGCTTCATCTCCCGTTTGGGAGAAAAGGTTCTGCCCCTCTATCGCCTCCTCCGGCGCACCGAACACTTCGAATGGATGGATGCCGCCACGGCCGGACTCAAAGAAATCAAGGCCATACTGGAAACAAATCCGGTCCTGGCCGCGCCCAACCTGGGCGAACCTATGTTATTATATATCGTATCAACACATCAAGTTGTCAGCGCGGTACTCGTCGTCGAACGAGAAACTGAAGGGCACAGATTCCCTCTTCAAAAACAAGTGTACTACGTATCCACTGTCTTAACTCCATGCAAGTCCCGGTACCCACATTATCAAAAGATAGCGTATGCGGTGTTCATGGCATCCCGGAAGCTGCGACACTACTTTCAAGAGTGTTCCATAACGGTGGCCTCCGAAGTACCTCTCAACGATATTATAAACAATCGCGACGCAATGGGCAGGATTGCAAAATGGGTCATCGAGCTCTTACCATTTGACATAACCTACAAACCACGGCGAGCTATAAAGTCGCAAGTCCTGGCTGACTTCGTCGCTGAATGGACCGAAGCCGAACTCCCTAAAGAGTACGGCGCTTACTCCAATTGGATCATGCATTTTGACGGATCCAAAATGTTGGCTGGCTTGGGGGCTGGCGTCGTCTTGACGTCCCCAACTAGAGACATAGTCCAATACGTACTTCAAATAATGTACATGGACTCCAACAACGCAGCCGAATACGAGGCCCTTCTACATGGCCTCCGGATGGCAATCTCCATGGGCATTCAACGCCTAGAGGTGCGTGGGGATTCAAACCTCGCAATATCCCAAGTAAATGGAGACTTTGATGCCAAAGATCCGAAAATGGCAGCTTACCGCAACGCCGTCCTAAAAATGTCAGCTCAGTTCGAAGGACTCGAATTCCATCACGTAGCCCGGGATAATAACCAGGCAGCAGACGTGTTAGCACGCATCAGCGCAAAATGTGACGCCGTCCCTCCAAACATCTTCCTGGAACGGCTCTTTAAGCCATCCGTATTATGGGAAGAGGAGTCCGGAAATAACAATCCGGAGACAGCTGCATCACCTAACTTAGACAATTCTGACACGATTGGCGGCTCAGCCAATGAAATAACACCTTCAGCCGTCGAAATAATGGCAATAATTGCCCCGTGGATGGAACCATTCCTAGCCTACTTAATTAGGCAGGAACCTCCCGAAGACTAAAACGGGGCCCGCTGCAGATCTAAAGCCTACAAGGTCCATGAGGGAGAACTTGAAAAGCACAACCGGAGTCCTTCAAAGGTGTATCTCCGAAGAGGAGGGGCGAAATCTCCTGGCTGAAATTCACGCCAGACTCGGCGGGCACCACGCCGCAGCCCGGGCCCTTGTAGGCAAGGCCTTCCGTACAGGATTTTACTGGCCAACAGCCCGGGCAGATGCCCAGGACTTAGTCCAACGATGCGTCGGTTGCTAGCTCTTTGCTAATCAGAGCCACATGCCACCCACCGCCCTCAAAACTATACCCACCACCTGGCCATTCGCGGTCTGGGGGCTTGACATGGTTGGACCCCTTAAAGGGGGAACCCACAAGCGCAAATACTTATTGGTCATGGTGGACAAATTCACCAAATGGATTGAAGCCAAGCCGGTTAAAACGGCAGAATCCGGACCTGTGATAGACTTCATATCCGGGGTAGTACACCGTTTTGGCGTCCCCCACAGCATCATCACTGATAACGGCACGAATTTCACGGCCGACGAGGTTAAACTCTGGTGCAAAAACATGGGCATCAAGCTCGACTACGCTTCAGTCTATCACCCTCAAACTAACGGTCAAGTCGAACGAGCAAATGGTCTAATCATGAGCGGCATCAAACCCAGACTAGTGCGGTCCCTCAAGGAATCTAACACGCACTGGGTAGAGGAGCTCGACTCCATACTCTGGGGGCTGCAGACCACGCCAAACCGAACTACCGGATTCACACCATTTTTTATGGTGTACGGCGCAGAGGCAGTTCTACCCTGCGATATAATTCATGACTCACCTCGCGTGCGCATGTACGAAGAAAGAGAAGCCGAGCTGGATCGGCAGGATAGTTTGGACGCCTTAGAGGAAGAGCGGGATGTGGCAAAAGCTCGTTCCGCATTTTATCAACAGCAGGCTCGAAGATATCAAAGCAGAGAAGTACAGGCCAAAGCTTACAATGTTGGCAAACTTGTTCTACGCCTGCCGGACAAGAAAAAGGACAAACTTAAGCCCAAGTGGGAAGGTCCCTTCATCATTGACCAAGTCCTGACCGGTGGAGCATATCGTCTACGTAACGCATCTGACAACCGACTCGAGCCGAACCCATGGAACGCAGCCCGTCTCCGAAGATTCTACGCCTAACGCCGGACTCAGAGTTCGTCTCACTCCTCTGTCCACCTTTTTACATTTTCACTATCTCTTGTCCCCCTCCTTCTTCCCACTTTTTTTTCAATACCTTTGATAGGCTGATTTGCGCATTGTTCGCACACACTCGATGTGCTCCTAGCACTCGTTATACCTGGGGGCTTCCTTAACAGAAGCTTATTCATACGGGCTTCATGCCCAACACATGTGTTATACTTCGGCATGTACCTTTTATTCACCATTATATGCATCAATATGACTTAAGTTTTGGCCAAGCTGGGTTGCCTGGCTGCTGTGCTTACCTCTACGTTCCCGATTGTTCGGCTAGGAGGTAAAGGGAGCACCTCTGCGATTGTTACTGTCGGGTCAGCCGGATGTGTACCTCAGACTGGGTGAAGCCAAAAGCTAGCATTCTTAAGAGAATATTCGGTCGGTGACTTGAAAGATGATTTATTACTTACTTATTTATTTGCCCCCAGATGCTTTTTCTGCTATTTTTGCAGGCCGGACATGCACTTTAGGGCATGCCTCCCAGGGAAAGGAACCCTTAACGGAACTATTCTCCCTGGAAGATGTTTCTTACTAACCATGTAATATAACATAGCTAGTTGGGCACTTGTCTGATAAAGCAATTATGACCCCGACGCCTTGTCTCCATGCATGCCCCGGTTCTTCTATAACCGTAAGGGTATTCGGACACACTCCGGACTGTTGGGTCCGAAGGTTGAAGCGAAAAGTTCCGCAAAGACAAACGATCTACAATCTGGCTAGAAGACATTTTACATGTCATTTCAAATTACATCGTCAAACTGACTGATTGTACTCCTCTTCAATCCCATCCAACAGGCTGTCTAATTTACAGTCCTGTTGGGAATATTTCGCCGCCAGTTCTTCTTGGCTGTACATCAAGCTCACAGGGATCTCCTTCCCATCAGGCCCCGCAGGTCCGACCTCGGCCATGTGGTTTGGGTCAGCCTTCGGATACCGCGTCTTCACCATGGCCCAGGCCTCCCTGGCGCCTTGACGGCAGGCCGATATTTTCCACTGAAGGAGGCGTCGCCGTGATCCCTGAAGCTTCTCAGCAAGCTCTCCAAGGCCCTCGGGTAGGGAGACGGAAGGCCATAAAGCCTGAACGACGCCACTCATCGCCTGCCGAACACGTTCGAGCAGTTGAACCAGCTCGGGAAGTTGGTCACCAGTTGAACCAGGCATTTCCTTCGCAGGGCGACCTGTGAGCACACCTAAAGACACATTTCTGTCAATCGACTTCCTCGCCGAATTCTTCTTTTCAAAGGAATTTGCTCAAGCACTTACTATAAATGCTGCGACGAAGCCGCTGATTCTCCTTCACGGAGCGAGACAGCTGGACCCGAACACCTTTCAGCTCTTCTCCTAGCTGGGTGTGGGCATCTTGGAGCTTGTTTCCTCTCCTGCTGCACCTTCATAAGCACCCTCTCGCCGGCCTTTAGCTGACGCAGTAGCTGTTGCTTGTCCGGATCTAGTCCGGCGCCCTCTGCAATATTATTGTCAGATTTACGCACACGCCGCACTTTGTTAACTACTTATCTTTTCGAAGTACGTATTACCAGTGGGGGTCTCTGTTGCTCCCCCTGTGGTGGCTAGTGTGGCCTCAAGTTGGGCCTTGCACTCTTGGAGCTCCTGGGACAGGTGGGTATTCTTCTCCGTAAGATCCTGCATAATAAATGATTCTTAAATCAGTTATTTTAACTATTTTAAGTCTCGGGGGCTACCAACATATATAACTATTAAAATTACTTACCTGTATGTCCTTCACATACTGCTCTGTGGCTTTGGTTAAACCATCTTGAGCAGCACGGAGGTGCGCGTTTCCCGCATCAAAGGCATTCAACGCCTTCGGGGAGAAACACGTGTCACGAAGAACTGTCCGGCGACGCCTGTGATTCATGGCGCTCTCCACCTCAGACCGGGTGGAGGACAGCCTGTCGGCATCCTCCATCGGAGGAGCATCCGGCTCTTGCCCTATGTTCGCCTCCACTTCCGGACCACGCGATGGAGCGTGGCTGGCGGAGGCTTGATTGGCAACCTCTCCGGACACTGTCCGGCGAGCGCTCTTTCTCCTGGAAAAAGTTATGAGCGTTAATATACCTCATAGAGATCCTTCCCTTAAAAACAACGGTGCGCCGCACGGTTGCGGCGATGTTTCGATTTGCGTCGCGCTCCTCTTCCGCCTGCTGGGCCGAACTGACCCTTGCTGGTCAGCCATCGCATGTTCGGCTTCCCGCCTTAAAGGCACCTCCTGCGATGCACCATCAGTATAGGATGGTCAGAATTGAGCATGGATCAAAAGATGGTGTCAAGACCTCGGTCGTAGTCACCTGGGAGGCCGGAATCAAACCGGGGTAGTCAGCCGTAATGGCGACTAGGGCATTGTCCATGCTAAGTTGGTGGAACACCCCGTCAATCAGCTCCACCTTTATGTCCGGATCCTCTTCGGAGGTCAGATCAAGGGATCGTTTCGGATCCTCGGGCTGTGGAGTTAGGCTTCATATGCCCTCCACGTCCCGGCGCAGCTCCTGCGCCGAAATCACAAAGTAAAATACTTGACTTTGGAAGTATGGATCAGGTAGATAAACGTCCGCTTACCCAGCTCCGAGGGTTGTTCATGGAGAATCCGTTCAATGGATTCGTGCGGAGAAAGTCCTCCTCCCCCCCCCCCTTGTACAAGCCGGATAGGATCTTTGCCAGATCGGCTGCCGAGCTCGGCCCTTTGCGTCCGTGACGGGTGGCGTCGTCTTCCCCGTTGAAATCCCATATAGGATGGCCCCTATATTGCAGTGGCTGCACCCCTCGCATAATGCACGTGGCCATGATTCCAATCATGGTCAATCCGGAGTGGGCCAGTAACCTGATCCGGCCAATCAGATAATGGACGCTCCTATCATCCTCCCGTTGAGGGCTCCGCGGGCGCCAACTCAGGCGTTTTTTCAAGGGAGCATTGCTGAACTCCGGAAGGCCGATCCGAACTGGATCCGGCAGAGGGGCGTCCTCCATGTAGAACCATTCCGAAGGCCAGTCTTCGGACGCCTTCTTCGGGGTGCCGGATAGATATCCGGTCCCAGCGATGCGCCATATTTCGGCTCCGCCCACTTGATATATCGACCCCTCGTGAGAACGGGGTACAAGGCAAAACAATCTCTTCCACAGCGCAAAATGGGGCTCGATGCCCAGGAACAGCTCGCAAAGAGCTACAAAGCCCGCGATGTGCAAAAAGGAGGCACGTGTGAGGTGGTGAAGCTGGAGTCCGTAGAACTCCATGAGCCCCCGGAGAAACGGATGTATGGGAAATCCGAGCCCCCTTATTAGATAAGGGACGAAGCACACCCGCTCTCCTTTGGACGGGTTGGGGACGCTCTCCGCCTGCTTTCCACCCTTGAAGGTGGCCAGTCCGGCTCGAACCGGAACCATGAAAGCTGGGGGAAGATATCCCTCAGTTTGGAGCGCCACTAGCTCGCTGTGTGGAACTAAGCATCTCCCCCAATCTCCTGGCTTAGGGCTGGGAGCGCGAGAGGAGGAGCCGCGTCGACTATCCATAATGGAATGGATTTTTGTCAGAAGTGCTTCGATGAGAACTTGCGAGTGGAGGATGGTGTGAGTTGGATCTAGATCCTCGCCTCTCTTATAGGCGGCTCATTCGCGCGACTAGGGGGTAAAATATAAAAATACCCTAGCTTTTCGCATTCATACGACACATGGAAGAAGGCCATTATTGGGCGCAGAAGCCAAGGAGCGCAACATCTATAAGGAAGCCGGACACTATTCGACAGGAACATGAAGTTTGAAGGAGAACCCGCCTTGCAACGCCGAAGACAATATACGCGTCGGACTCGTCGTCGCTGAAGCCTGGTTTGGGGGCTACTGAGGGAGTCCCGGACTAGGGGGTGTCCGGATAGCCAAACTATCATCATCGGCCGGACTCCAAGACTATGAAGATACAAGACTGAAGACTTCGTCCCGTGTCCAGATGGGACTTTCCTTGGCGTGGAAGGCAAGGTTGGCGATACGGATATGTAGATCTCCTACCTTTGTAACCGACTTTGTGTAACCCTAGCCCTCTCCGGTGTCTATATAAACCGGATGGCTTTAGTCCATAGGACGAACAACAATCATACCATAGGCTAGCTTCTAGGGTTTAGCCTCCTTGATCTCGTGGTAGATCCACTCTTATAACACACATCATCAATATTAATCAAGCAGGATGTAGGGTTTTACCTCCATCAAGAGGGCCTAAACCTGGGTAAAACATCGTGTCCCTTGTCTCCTGTTACCATCTGCCTAGACGCACAGTTCGGGACCCCCTACCCGATATCCGCCGGTTTTGACACCGACACCCACTCTAGCTCGTTTACGACCCATACTGTGGTCCTTTACTGGCCCATGTTTGGCCAATCGATCAAACATATGGCCCACATAGAAGGCCATTGATTATACGGCCCACAGAAGGCCCATTGATTCTCCGACCCGTAGAAGGCCCATTGATTCTACGGCTTGTAGAAGGCCCATTAACTCTAGACCCGTAGAATGCCCATATTCTAGGGCCCGTAGAAGGCCCATTGATTCTATGGCCCGTAGAAGGCCCGAAGGAGGCCCATTGTCACTACAGCAGATAGCAGTACCATGGTGACAACGGTCGGTATGTTGCCCATGGTTATTGTAGCCTAGTTTTAAAACTAGTTTATTGTGGCCACTAGCAAACCCCGGAAAAATAACTGCATTGAATACAAGCAAACAAATAAACAAGACAACAAGGAAATAAATAAACAATCAACTTACACTAGGCTATTACGGTTATTACAGATATTACATCCACTGGTCATCAAAGTTTGCCACCAGTGGAAATATGGGGAACAAAGCAACATATTACATTCACTGGTTGTCAAAGTTGGCGACCAGTGCAAATAAGCGCCGCAGCAAAACAAGTCTAGAACTGAAACCACTTCAGAAGAGCTCAAGAAACAATATCCTGGGTATCCACCATGCTGGCGAGAAGCTTACCAAGTTTATTATCTTTCTCTTGTTTGGCGCTTAAATCCTCCAGTGCTTGTTGTTGCACCAGAAAGAATGCATTTGAATTCTACAGGGACTTCCTCAGTCCTTCGGCTTCGTGTTGCAGCACATCTAATCGATGTCTTTCAACTTGAAGTTGAGACTCAAGAAGCCGAACTGATTCAGGCGGCGAGTTTGAAGAGCTTGCGCCAGTAGTAGTGGCCAGTAACTTGAACACTACATCAAGACAGGACTTTGGGGTTGTCTCACTATCTTCACGATAGTTTTCCTTATCTGTTTTATCAGCTTTATTGGAGACCAACAAGGTTGTCTCACTATCCTGAACCTTATCTGCATTCTTTTAGCGTTCCTTAATAAGGTACTCTTCTCCAATATCCTGTCAGCATTCTAAAAGAAGAAACAAGGAGACACTTAACAGGTTTAGCATGTAGTGTATGAAACTCATTTTGGTGGACCAGTTCAGTAGTAAGGTGGACATGATTAAACAGTCTTTAGTTGTGAAGTACTAGTACATAATAAAAGCATCAAACAAACATATATCAATGTGCCATAGTCATTGCATTGTCTTGCCAAATTAAAATAGAGACGCAGTTCAAATCATATCAGTTCGAAGTAGCATTGCAAGAATACAAGTATGGGAAACTACATGGCACAAAATATTTCAGATGGGTACCACGGGTATACATGTACAACAATACTATTGGTTTTGTTTTGATGCTAGTAATTTGCACGATATAAGAAGATAACTGTATACACAATTGACATTGAAATCAACATAGAGCAATTTAAAAGAGCAAACCAGTTAAAGAAACATGTTTAAACATACCTGTTCAGCCACTGGTGTTTCCGTTGGATCCTTTAATTTAAAATAAGTTTGTATGAGTAAATACAGTGGTACAAGAGCAAAGCAGTGTGCACCATACCAATGGAATCTTACCTTAGAACATTCTTCAGGTTTAAGCACTTGTTCTACTAGAAAATACTTCATCCATTCCTAAATATAGGGTGTATTATTTTTGGCACGGAAATTAAAGAACGCACGTCGAGGGAAAATTTCACAAGTTTTGGGTGAGATTTCTCCTGGATAATTGACATGAGAAAATAGAGGAGTTTGCCTAATATAAGGAAATGTAATCAAATCCCTAAAAAAATATCCAAATGAGTGGTGAAACGCAATAAACCTTATATTTCATATTTTTTTTCTCAAAAATCTATACACCTTATATCAAGGAATGGAGGGAGCAGTATAGTAAGGCACAAGCATATAGTACTTTCCCACGGCCACCTTTTGGCCCTTGATGTCGTAGAGTAGGGTGCACGGGGTGTCTACGGCCTACAAAGGAGACATGTCTGCGATGTCAAACATCTGAAAGGCAACTGAAACGAAAGACTATAGACATGCTGGTGAAAAGGGTATGACACGTAATTACCGTGAGGGCTTAGAGATCAGCCAGCGATGAAGGCCCGCCGAGCATGCCAGAGACGGAGGTCGGGCTTCTATGAACAGGAATGGGACCTTTTGCGGTTGCTTCGGCAGGTGTTGGTGCTGTGGTGTTCGCCGAATTGCTCCCGACAAAGCTGGCAAGGGGAAAGTCCTACAACCATGCATTTGGATTTCTCTTAGACCAATAGAAAATTTGCCAGAATCAAGCTAACCACTGCGTCAGTGACCGCTGCATTGACTACCCTGAGCAACTCTTCTTGGGTCTCAGCTTTGGTCTTATTAACCGCAATCACAACCTTCTCGTTGATGCTCTGCTGAGTGACGACCAACCATCTCTTCCTTCTTTCCTCTGGCTCCTCGGGGTAGCACGTCTTCCACGAGGCGCCATCTCCGATGCCCTGCACACGTCCATAGGACGGCAGCTTGTCCACCGGGACCTTTTTCAGTATGCTCAGGGCCCGGTTGAATGGGGTGTCCCACGTGGCCCTCGCCGACGACTGTGACGACTCTTCGCTTTTGGCTGCCTTTTGGTGTTGTTCTTTCTGCAAAAGGAATGTGGATGGTTTATTAATGTGAAAAAACTTGCATTTGAATTGATTGGACGCTAACATGATAATGTGGGAACATAACAATTACCAGAAGTCTCATGAACTCCCTCGTGTTCGGGTCCGTGTAAAAAATCTTTCTGACTTTGTCACACTTGTACCGGGCCCTGATCCATTCATGCTCCAGCGCGTCGGTGAAGTCCACCAAGGGGTCTAGGATTCCAAGACTTTCACGTTCGGCGTCCTCCTTTTTTTGACCAATGAAAACATCAGGAGAGACTCCTACTGTTGTTTTTCTTTATTAAAGTGTTAACCTATGGTTAACAGGTGGGCCGGATTTACATGGCTTTTACATGAAAGACATGCCCAAAATGGGCCATATCCAAAATGAAAAACATAGGAAACACTCAACTAGCCTTTTTAGAAGTTTAAACAGTTAGAGAGTTGCTGAAACCTTCTAAAAAGGTTAATTTTTGAGGGTTGATCATGTAGCCCAAAATCACAAAATCTTCCTTGAGCTTCCTTAGCCACTCAGAGTGGGTGGCTACTTCACCATCAAACACCATTTTGTTGGACTACTTCCAAATGTTCCAGGATGTCAGTATGGTTATCTCTTTGAATAGAGGCCCCTGCCAGCTAGTTCGGCGTCCTCCTTGGCCCATATGTGCCTCTTCCCCTCGTAACCAGAGCTTCCGAGGCAGTGGGGAGGCGTGTTCCTGGCCTAGAGCGCCTTCATTTCTCCGACCTTGCCTTGACTTCTTCTTTACCGCAATTCTCCTTGAATTTTGCAAAGTCCTCTTCCGTTATTGTTGGATTATCAGCATGAATCTTGGACCACAGTTCATTCTTCGCAATCGTTTTCTTCACCCGAACATTCCAGGAGGACAAGTCGTTGGTGAACGTCACCATCGCCTTGTCGTTTATCTTTGTCATTGCGACGTCGTCCCATGGCTCTTTATATTTCCCTTCATTCCGGCCGGGGAACAGGAACCTATTGTGCAACTTCTTTAGGAGCATGTGCTCCATATGTGGTATCTGCTTCAACCTCTCGTCGTTGATGTTGGCGGTTTCCCTGAGGATGCATCCAAGTTGATTGCCCCAGCACGAGCGTGCATCCTCCGGTGTCATTGGCTCTAACTTCTTGGGGTGCATCTCCGTGACCACAATTTGTCCGATGCCGAGCTCGTTTGGTCTTCGTGTCCTCTTCTTCTTCATCGCTTTGCCGGCTACGACATCATCGTTGCTGGTCTCGTGGGTGGTGTCGGTGCCGGTGCCAGTGCTGGCGCCGGTGTCGGCATCGATGTCGGGGTTGGTGCCACTGCCGCCACCATGCAACCCCATCTGGTGTTTGTCTAGGTAATTGAAATAGTGATTTGCTGCCTCGATGGGGTCTGCGAGGCGAGCAGAACCACCCACGACTTCGGCGTCAGTAGACATGTTTCCTATTCAACAATTGTAAATAAAAGATATAATGAAGAGAAAAGAGGGGCCTATATTTGGTCAGAATGTTGATTCATTCCCCTTCCAGCAAATCCCGAGTACTCCATATGTCCTAGTTTCTTGCATGAAATTTTCGGCATGACCTTTGCTAAAAAGTGGACATATGGAGCGCCTGAAATTTGCCGGAACAAAATGAATAGATATTTCGGAAAAACATAGTCCACTCGGATATTTTTCAACATTCAACCAACATTGCAAAACCAACATATAACATCAATGACATATATCATTCAAGCAAAAGCATGCTTGTACTTAAATATACAAAAATGACAAAAATAGCTACAAACTTGCTCCTAGGGTTCATACATAGCTAACTTGCTCAAAATTTTGCTAACTTTGCTAAATTTGCTACTTTTTAATTTGCTACTATTTTTTTATTTGCTACTGTTTTTATACCTAATTTTTTTTGCTACTGTTTTTTTAAATTGCTACTGTGTTTTTAAACTTTGCTACTGTTTTTTTTAAATTGCTACTGTTTTTATACCTAATTTTTTGCTAACTTGCTACAAAAATTTGCTAACTTTCTAAAAAAGTGGGGGAAGATTTTTTTTGCTAACTTACTACAATTTTTTTCTAATTTGCTAACTACAAAAATTTGCTAGCAGGGATAACTTTGCTAAATTTGCTAACTTTGCTAAATTATAGTAGCATAAGAGACGACACTTCTCTCTATACGTATATAGTAGCTAGCATAGACCATGCACAGAGATAAGAGAGGACACTTTTCTCTATTAGCTAGCTAACACAATATGAAACCCCTAACTTAACCCTCCAAAACCCCTAAACCCCCCCCTTTAAAAAAACCAGCTCCGGCTAGTTGCTGACGTGTGGAGGCCTATTGGTCCCGGTTGATATTACGAACCGGGACTAAAGGTCCTCCTGCCTGGACGCCCCGCTGCGGCCACGTGGAGCCCTTCTGTCCCGGTTCGTAAGTGAATCGGGAGTAAAGGGCCTCTGGAACCAGACCAAATGGGTCGTTTTCTACTAGTGATAGAAATCCAACTTTCATAACTACTCTCACTAGCTGGATTAATACTTTCTCTATGTCTTCATTGGCTATATTCTTGGTTTTCTCGTTTTTCTTCTCGAGCTTGCACACTTCTTTATTCTGGGCTTTCACACAATTGGATATTGGGTCGTCTCTAGTCTCTACTCTAGCAAGTAGCATGAACTTCCCTAACAAATTTTCTCTATTAATAGATTGATGTACTCTTCTTTCCAATACCAAAACTTACATCCATCCTACACACAATTTTAAGCAAACAATAAGTTACAAATTGCGGCGAAAAAGAATAACAACCGTACAAACAAACACTCATCCCATTCTTTTCCACACTTGAAGAACACCCATCCAGGGTTTTAGGCATGCTCAAAACACGGCGCAGCACCAACAACAGGTGGTGGTCAAACTTGATGACCGGTGGTGGGGTTCAGACGAGCTACTGGGCTAGTGCTCAGCCTAGCCGATAGCCAGACGTGGTTGTGCTGGTGGTCGGCCGACGAGGGAGACACGAGCACTGCAAGGAGGGGGTACCGAGATGCGGCGCTAAGTTTCTGCGGAGGCAACACGATTCAGTCCCTGTCGAATCCTTCCAACCGTACTGGCGCTGACGTTTGTGAAAGGATCGATATAGTTGACTAGAGGGGGGGTGAATAGGCAACTAACAATTTTTAGCTTTTCTTTACCAACTTCAACTTTGCATCAAAGTAGGTTCTCTAGATATGCAACTAGGTGAGCAACCTATATGATGCGATAACAACAAGCACACAAGCAAGCAAGAGATGCAACACAAAATAAGCTTGCACAAGTAAAGGTGAGAGATAACCAAAAGGGGAACCGATGGAGACGAGGATGTGTTACCGAAGTTCCTTCCTTTTGAGGGGAAGTACGTCTCCGTTAGAGCGGTGTGGAGGCACATTGCTCCCCAAGAAGCCACTAGGGCCACCGTATTCTCCTCACGCCCTCACACAATGCGAGATGTCGTGATTCCACTATTGGTGCCCTTGGAGGCGGCAACCAAACCTTTACGAACAAGGTTGGGGCAATCTCCACAACTGAATTGGAGGCTCCCAACGACACCACGAAGCTTCACCGCAATGGACTATGGCTCCGAGGTGACCTCAACCATCTAGGGTGCTCAAATACCCAAGAGTAACAAGATCCACAAGGGATTAGTGGGGGAATCAAAATTCTCTTGGTGGAAGTGTAGATCGGGGCCTTCTCAACCAATCCCGAGCAAATCAACAAGTTTGATTGGCTAGGGAGAGAGATCGTGCGAAAATGGAGCTTGGAGCAACAATGGTGCTTTGGGGGAAGAGGTAGGTCAACTTTTGAGAAGAAGACCTCCTTTTATAGTGGGGGCAACAATCCAACCATTACCCCCCAAAACAGCCCCGCAAAGAGCGGTACTACCGCTTGGCCCAGCGTACTACCGCTCCCCCTCGCGGTACTGCCATGCAGTGTGGGAGGGCAAGTATATGAGCAGGAATCGGACCCAGTGCGGTACTGCCGCGGTGGTAGGACAGTACTACCGCTGATTAGTGTCGCACAATCCGACACGAGAGGTGACCCCCTCGAGTCAAGGCGGTAGGAGCCCGGTACCGCAGCGGTACTACCGCTGAGGACCCCCAGGCGGTACTACCGCTGCAGAGCGGTACTGCCGCCTATGGCTCTTGAGCGGTACTACCGCTGGGCACCACGGTACTGCCGCTGGGACCAAAACATGCTCATAGGAAGGAATAGGAAGCTCCATCGAAGTGGGAAGGCCCAGAGGGTGCGAAGAGGATGTGTACGTGTTGATTCCACCCTAGCCTTACCAATGCGGACCCCCTCTTGATAGTACGGTGACTCCTACGAAACATGTCCAGCCAAACAGAACGAAAGAGCTACACCATCTTTGATTAGAACTCCGAGGGGTAGGAATCGTCTCATGCCAAAGGATGAATCTCTGAAATGCTCAAAGCACACGATTAGTCCGCAAACGTGTTGTCATCAATCACCAAAACTACATAGAGAGAGATATGCCTTAACAATCTCCCCCTTTTTGGTGGATTGATGACAACCAGGGATTTGCACAAAGATAGGACAAGAAAGTTAAGATAAACTCAGAACTACAAAATATAGACGGGCTCCCCCTATATTTTATAGTCCAACAACCTAAGCAGATGGGTACGTGTGAGCAGGGTATATAACATGATAAGCATGCAACTCAAAAATTACCAAAGTACTTGATGGACAGGCAAATAGAGAACGGGAACGGGGGCAATACCGGCATCCATGGCAAGAGGACGCGGTGGGGATCGATTCCACCGAAGGAACTGGAGAGGGATGGCACAAAGAAGGTGGCCCGCCCAAGCCCTTCTGCGGCGGGACAGTCGCTGGAGCGACGAAGACCACGAGCGGGTGGAGCGAATGGGTACGGGGGATGATGTCTACTACACAACCTTCTTCTTGTAGACATTGTTGGGCCTGCAAGTGCACAGGTTTGTAGGACAGTAGCAAATTTCCCTCAAGTGGATGACCTAAGGTTTATCAATTCGTAGGAGGCATAGGATGAAGATGGTCTCTCTCAAACAACCCTGCAACCAAATAACAAAGAGTCTCTTGTGTCCCCAACACACCCAATTCAATGGTAAATTGTATAGGTGCACTAGTTCGGCAAAGAGATGGTGATACAAGTGCAAAATAGATAGTAGATAAAGGTATTTGTAATCTGAAATTATAAAAACAGCAAGGTAACTAATGGCAAAAGTGAATGTAAACGGTATTGCAATGGTAGGAAACAATGCCTAGGGTTCATACTTTCACTAGTGCAAGTTCTCTCAACAATAATAACATAGATAGATCATATAACAAGCCCTCAACATGCAACAAAGAGTCACTCCAAAGCCACTAATAGCGGAGAACAAATGTAGAGATTATGGTAGGGTACGAAACCACCTCAAAGTTATTCTTTCGGATTGATCTATTAAAGAGTTCGTACTAGAATAACACCTTAAGACACAAATCAACCAAAACCCTAATGTCACCTAGATACTCCATGTCACCTCAAGTATCCGTGGGCATGATTATACGATATGCATCACACAATCTCAGATTCATCCAACCAACACAAAGTACTTCAAAGAGTGCCCCAAAGTTTCTACCGGAGAGTCAAGAATGTGTGCCAACCCCTATGCATAGGTTCAAGGGTAGAACCCGCAAGTTGGTCACCAAAACATACATCAAGAGGCTCATGATATCCCATT
The DNA here is from genome assembly GCF_002162155.2 of Triticum dicoccoides. Lineage (NCBI taxonomy): Eukaryota > Viridiplantae > Streptophyta > Magnoliopsida > Poales > Poaceae > Triticum > Triticum dicoccoides. Next base: position 17,893,542 of record NC_041391.1, on the reverse strand, counting down.
GTCACCACAGATAAGCACGGGAAGACATGCATCAAGTGTTCTCATAAAAGGCTCAATCCGATAAGATAACTTCAAAGGGAAAACTCAATTCATCACAAGAGAGTAGAGGGGGAGAAACATCATAAGATCCAACTACAATAGCAAAGCTCGGGATACATCAGATCGTGCCATAGAGGGAACACGAGAGAGAGAGAGAGATCAAATACATAGCTACTGGTACATACCCTCAGCCTCGAGGGTGAACTACTCCCTCCTCGTCATGGAGAGCGCTGGGATGATGAAGATGGCCACCGATGAAGGATCCCCCCTCCGGCAGGGTGCCAGGAAGGGCTCCCGAGAGGTTTTTGGTGGCTATAGAGGCTTGCGGTGGCGGAACTCCCGATCTATCTTCATATTCGATGGTTTTAGGGTACGTATGGTTATATAGGCGAAAGAAGTCGGTCGGGGGTGCTCGAGGGGTCCACGAGAAAGGGGGCCGCACCCTGTAGGGGGCGCCCCCTATCTCCTGGGCTCCTCGAGGGTCTTCTGACTTGATCTCCAAGCCTCCAGGATGGTAATCTTCCAAAAAATCATGATGCCGAAGGTTTCATTCTGTTTGGACTCCGTTTGATATTCCTTTTATTCGAAATACTGAAACAGGCAATAAAATAGCAATATGGGTTGGGCCTCCGGTTAATAGGTTAGTCCCAAAAGTAATATAAAAGTGTATAATAAAGCCCATAATCATTCAAAACAGATAATAATATAGCATGAATGCTTCATAAATTATAGATACGTTGGAGACATATCAGGGGACAAAGGCAACTCCCCCTTCCCCAACATAACCCCCCACGCCCGCCCCGGAGCGGTAGTGCCGCTGTGGTGGGCGGTAGTACCGCTTGATGATCATCAGCGGTAGTACCGCTTGATGATCATCAACGGTAGTACCGCGTACCCAGCGGTAGTACCGCTCGGCCGCAAAAGGACTGGCCCAAAAAAAGGCTTAGCTAAAGAAAAGAAGACGACTAGAAACGAGAGCAAACACACAAGCAAACCAAACAAAAGAAGACGAGAAACACACTCCTCTCCGAGAGAGGGAGGTGGCCGAGGCCACCTATGTTTGAGTCTGGAGGTATGGCACTACGAAGATTTTAACCTTGGGCCCATGACCAAAACTCATCTTTGAAGCACAAGTACCATCAAAAATGGCTAATGTGAAAGAGTTTGATTAGTTTATGCATAATGGGGGAGGCAAAGTTCATTGAGAGAACAACACTCCCCCTATGTCCATGCCTACACCTAGACAAGAAAGCATGATGAGTATGGTGGGGTGTGCAAGGGTTCAAACCACATTGCTCGAATCAATGATATTTAGCGCATGCCTTAACTCGTGAAATCTTGCTTCATCCAAGGGCTTTGTGAAAATATCTGCAAGGTTATCATGAGTGTTGATATACATGAGCTTGATCTCCCTTCGCCTAATGTGATCCCGGATGAAGTGATACCGAATCTCAATATGCTTCGTCTTGAAGTGTTGCACCGGGTTGAGAGAGATCTTGATGGCACTTTCATTGTCACACCAAAGAGGCACTTCGTCACAAGTGCAACCGTAATCCTTCAAAGTTTGCCTCATCCATAGGAGTTGAGCACAACAACTACCGGCAGCCACATACTCCGCTTCGGTGGACGAGAGAGATACACAACTTTGCTTCTTAGAAGACCAACTCACTAAAGAGCAACCAAGCAATTGGAACCCTCCAGAGGTGGACTTCCTATCCACTTTGTCTCCCGCCCAATCTGAATCTGTATAGCCCAAAAGATCAAAGTGGGCTCCTCTTGGGTACCATAAGCCAAAGTTTGGGGTATGAGCCAAATATCGAAAGATTCGCTTGACTGCCACAAAGTGGCTTTCCTTAGGTATGGCTTGAAACCGTGCACAAATTTCCACACTCAACATGATATCCGGTCTAGATGCACAGAGGTAAAGCAAGGATCCAATCATGGAGCAATATACCTTTTGATCCATCGCTTTACCATTGGGATCAATGTCAAGTTGGCATTTGACGGGCATTGGAGTGGAGGCCGGCTTGACATCACTTAGCTTGAATCTCTTGAGCATGTCTTGAGTGTATTTGCCTTGGTTGATGAAGGTTCCTTCTCTTCTTTGCTTGATTTCGAACCCGAGAAAGAACTTCAACTCTCCCATCATAGATATCTTCAACTTTGAGGTCATGAGAGCGGCAAATTCTTCATTGAAAGCTTTGTTAGGTGAACCAAAAAATAATCATCAACATATAGTTGGCACACAAACAACTCCCCTTTGACCTTCTTAGTAAAAAGAGTGGGGTCGATTTTCCCGATTTCGAATCCACAATCTTGTAACAACTCCGTAAGATGCTCATACCATGCACGTGGGGCTTGTTTAAGGCCATAGAGCGCCTTGTGGAGTTGGTACACATGATCGGGGAAATAGGGATCCTCGAACCCCGGCGGTTGTTTGACATACACCAGCTCATTAATGGGACTATTAAGAAAAGCACTCTTCACATCCATTTGATGCAGCTTGAAATTATGATGAGAAGCATAAGCAATCAATAAACAAATAGATTCAAGGCGAGCAACGGGAGCAAAGGTTTCACCATAGTCGATACCCTCGACTTGGGAGTAGCCTTGTGCCACCAAACGAGCCTTGTTGCGAACAATGATCCCATGAGCATCTTGCTTGTTCTTAAGTATCCACTTGGTTCCAATGACATTATGATTCTCGGTTGGCCGTGGCACTAACTTCCATACTTGATTGAGCTCGAAGTTGTTGAGTTCTTCATGCATGGCATTGAGCCAATCCGAATCCTCGAGCGCCTCATAAACCTTTTGGGATTCAACACAAGAAACAAACGCGTGATGTTCACAATAGTTTGCTAATTGTCTACGAGTGCTTACCCCCTTTCTTAGGCTTCCAACCACATTCTCCATGATATGACCTTTGGTAGTGAGCTTGGAAGCGATATTCGCAGCATAACACTCTAATTCCTCCTCGGAGGTGAAAGGAGGAGAGGTAACTTGATCATCTTGAGCGCCGTCTCGAGCTTGCTCATCATCTTGAGCTTGCTCTTGATCTTGAACTTGCTCGAAAGGGAGAACTTGACCTTGGGCATCACTTGGTGGTTCACCACCATCTTGAGGTTGATCTTGCCCTTGATCTTGTTCACGAGGTTGAGGGCCTTCACTTTGTTCTTCGGAAGCGTGTGGGTCTTGGGTTGGTGATGGCTCCACTTGAGTGGAGCATTGTCCTTCTCCTTTGGCCACAAGGGGTTCCACAATGGGTAGGATATAACCAGCACCCATTCTTCTTATGGCTTGGGGAGGAATTTCATTACCTACATCACAAGTACCACTTTGCTCCACTTGGGAGCCGCTATTCTCGTCAAACTCCACGTTACACGTCTCCTCAATGAGTCTGATGGACTTGTTGAGGACACGGTAAGCATGAGAGTTTGTAGCATAACCAACAAATATGCCCTCATGAGCTCTAGCCTCAAATTTAGACAACCGAACACCTTTCTTGAGAATGAAACACTTACACCCGAACACCTGGAAGTAATTGAGGTTGGGCTTGTTATCGGTGAGTATTTCATATGGAGTCTTGTTCAAGCCTTTGCGGAGATAGAGCCGATTTGATGCATGACATGCTGTGTTGATGGCTTTGGCCCAAAAGTTGTAAGGAGACTTGAACTCCGCCATCATGGTCCTTGCCGCATCCATCAACGTCCGGTTCTTCCTCTCTGCTACACCATTTTGTTGAGGGGTGTAAGGAGCAGCATAGTGATGTTTGATCCCCTCATCACTAAGAAACTCATCCAAGGTGTAGTTCTTGAACTCGGTGCCGTTGTCACTCCTTATTATCAAGATCTTTGCATCATGTTGACATTGGGCTTCATTTGCAAAGTCGATGACGGTTTGTTGAGTCTCGCTCTTCCTCTTGAAGAAATATACCCAAGTACATCTTGAATAGTCATCCACAATCACCAAGCAATACTTTCTACCCCCAAGAATATCAAAGGATGGAGGCCCAAAGAGGTCCATGTGAAGGAGCTCCAAGGGTCTCTTTGAGTAGATGATAGTCGTGGGAGGGTGAGCCTTCTCATGTAGCTTTCCTTCGATACAAGCAGTGCAAGCACGATCTTTGGCAAAACTAACATTCATTAGTCCATGGACATGGTCCCCCTTGAGAAGACTTTGCAAAGATCTCATATTGACGTGGGCTAGACGGCGATGCCAAAGCCATCTCACATCAACTTTAGCCATTAGGCATGTCGCAATCTTAGTGGGTCGCTCCAAAAAGTTAATCACATAAAGACCGTTCTTGACATGCCCAACAAAGGCTACTTTAAGAGTCTTGCTCCACAAGAGGGCCACGGTATCAATATCAAAGAAAGTGGCAAAACCCATGAGTGCAAGTTGATGAACAGAAAGTAAATTGTATGCAAGGGACTCAACAAGCATGACTTTCTCGATCGTGAGATCATGAGAAATGACAACCTTGCCAAGACCCAATACCTTGGAGAACGAGGCATCACCCCACTCGACATTGGTGGGCATAGATGGAATCTTTTGCATGTCCACCACCAAGTCCTTGCTTCCGCTCATATCATTTGTGGCTCCACTATCGAGCAACCATGATCCTCCACCGGAAGCAAACACCTACAAGAGATCAATGCTTGGTTTTAGGTACCCATTGAGTAATGGGTCCTTTGATGTTAGTAACAAGGGTCTTGGGAACCCAAATAGTGTTGGGAAACCTAGTAATTTCAAAATTTTCCTACGCACACGCAAGATCATGGTGATGGCATAGCAACGAGAGGGGAGAGTGTTCGTCCACGTACCCTCGTAGACCGTAAGCGGAAGCGTTATGACAACGCGGTTGATGTAGTCGTACGTCTTCACGATCCGACCGATCCAAGCACCGAACGTACGGCACCTCCGAGTTCAGCACACGTTCAGCTCGATGACGATCCCCAGGCTCCGATCCAGCAAAGCTTCGGGGATGAGTTCCGTCAGCACGACGGCGTGGTGACGATGATGATGTTCTACCGGCGCAGGGCTTCGCCTAAACTCCGCAACGATATGACCGAGGTGGAATATGGTGGAGGGGGGCACCGCACACGGCTAAGGAACGATCCGTAGGTCAACTTGTGTCTTTGGGGTGCCCCCCTACCCCCGTATATAAAGGAGGGAGGGGGAAGGCCGGCCGGCCCCTTGGGCGCGCCAGGGAGGAGGAATCCTCCTCCTAGTAGGAGTAGGACTCCTCCTTTCCTACTCCTACTAGGAGGGGGAAGGAAGGGGGAGAGGGGGAAGGAAAGAGGGGGGGCGCCGCCCCCCCCCCCTCCTAGTCCAATTCGGACCAGGGGGTGGAGGGGGCGCGCGGCCCATGCCGGCCGCCCCTCTCTCCTTTCCCCTAAGGCCCATAAGGCCCAATACTCTCCCGGGGGGTTCCGGTAACCCCCCGGCACTCCGGTTTTCTCCGAAATCGCCCGGAACACTTCCGGTGTCCGAATATAGTTGTCCAATATATCAATCTTTATGTCTCGACCATTTCAAGACTCCTCATCATGTCTGTGATCACATCCGGGACTCCGAACAAACTTCGGTACATCAAAACTTATAAACTCATAATAAAACTGTCATCGTAACGTTAAGCGTGCGGACCCTACGGGTTCGAGAACTATGTAGACATGACCTAGAACCATTCTCGGTCAATAACCAATAGCGGGACCTGGATGCCCATATTGGTTCCTACATATTCTACGAAGATCTTTATCGGTCAAACCGCATAACAACATACGTTGTTCCCTTTGTCATTGGTATGTTACTTGCCCGAGATTTGATCGTCGGTATCCAATACCTAGTTCAATCTCGTTACCGGCAAGTCTCTTTACTCGTTCTGTAACACATCATCTTATAACTAACTCATTAGTTACAATGCTTGCAAGTCTTAGGTGATGAACCGAGAGGGCCCAGAGATACCTCTCCGACAATCGGAGTGACAAAACCTAATCTCGAATTATGCCAACCCAACATGTACCTTTGGAAACACCTGTAGAGCACCTTTATAATCACCCAGTTACGTTGTGACGTTTGGTAGCACACAAAGTGTTCTTCCGGTAAACGTGACTTGCACAATCTCATAGTTGCAGGAACTTTGTATAAGTCATGAAGAAAGCAATAGCAATATACTAAATGATCAAGTGCTAGGCTAACGGAATGGGTCAAGTCAATCACATCATTATCCTAATGATGTGATCCCATTAATCAAATGACAACACATGTCTATGGTTAGGAAACATAACCATCTTTGATTAATGAGCTAGTCAAGTAGAGGCATACTAGTGACTTTATGTTTGTCTATGTATTCACACATGTATCGTGTTTCCGGTTAATACAATTCTAGCATGAATAATAAACATTTATCATGATATGAGGAAATAAATAATAACTTTATTATTGCCTCTAGGGCATATTTCCTTCAGTCTCCCACTTGCACTAGAGTCAATAATCTAGATTACATAGTAATGATTCTAACACCCATGGAGTCTTGGTGTTGATCATGTTTTGCTCGTCAGAGAGGCTTAGTCAACGGGTCTGCAACATTCAGACCCGTATGTATCTTGCAAATCTCTATGTCTCCCACTTGGACTTGGTCCCGAATGGAATTGAAGCGTCTTTTGATGTGCTTGGTCCTCTTGTGAAATATGGATTCCTTTGCCAAGGCAATTGCACCAGTATTGTCACAGAAGATCTTCATTGGTCCCGATGCACTAGGTATGACACCTAGATCGGAAATGAACTCCTTCATCCAGACTCCTTCATTTGCTGCTTCCGAAGCAGGTATGTACTCCGCTTCACATGTAGATCCTGCTAGGACGCTTTGTTTAGAACTGCACCAACTTACAGCTCCACCGTTTAATAAAAACACGTATCCGGTTTGCGATTTAGAATCGTACGGATCAGTGTCAAAGCTTGCATCGACGTAACTATTTACGACTAGCTCTTTGTCACCTCCATATACGAGAAACATATCCTTAGTCCTTTTCAGGTATTTCAGGATGTTCTTGACCGATGTCCAGTGATCCACTCCTGGATTACTTTGGTACCTTCCTGTCAAGCTTATTGCTAAGCATACGTCAGGTCTGGTACACAGCATTGCATACATGATAGAGCCTATGGCTGAAGCATAGGGAACATTTTTCATTTTCTCTCTATCTTCTGCTGTGGTCGGGCATTGAGTTTGACTCAACTTCACACCTTGTAGCACAGGCAAGAATCCTTTCTCTGCCTGATCCATTTTGAACTTTTTCAAAATTTTGTCAAGGTATGTGCTTTGTGAAAGTCCTATTAAGCGTCTCGATCTATCTCTATAGATCTTGATGCCCAATATGTAAGCAGCTTCACCGAGGTCTTTCATTGAAAAACTTTTATTAAAGTATCCTTTTATGCTATCCAGAAATTCTATATCATTTCCAATTAATAATATGTCATCTACATATAAAATTAGAAATGCTATAGAGCTCCCACTCACTTTCTTGTAAATACAGGCTTCTCCAAAAGTCTCTATAAAACCATATGCTTTGATCACACTATCAAAGCGTTTATTCCAACTCCGAGATGCTTGCACCAGTCCATAAATAGAACGCTGGAGCTTGCACACTTTGTCAGCACCTTTTGGATCAACAAAACCTTCCGGCTGCATCATATACAACTCTTCTTCTAGAAATCCATTCAAGAATGCAGTCTTGACATCCATTTACCAAATTCCATAATCATGAAATGCAGCAATAGCTAACATGATTCGGACGGACTTAAGCATCGCTACGGGTGAGAAAGTCTCATCGTAGTCAACCCCTTGAACTTGTCGAAAACCTTTTGCAACAAGTCGAGCTTTATAGATAGTTATATTACCATCAGCGTCAGTCTTCTTCTTAAAGATCCATTTATTCTCAATGGCTTGCCGATCATCGGGCAAGTCAACCAAAGTCCATACTTTGTTTTCATACATGGATCCCATCTCAGATTTCATGGCTTCTAGCCATTTTGCGGAATCCGGGCTCATCATCGCTTCCTCATAGTTCGTAGGTTCATCATGGTCAAGTAATATGACTTCCAGAATAGGATTATCGTACCACTCTGGTGCGGATCTTACTCTGGTAGACCTACGAGGTTCAGTAGAAACTTGATCTGAGGTTTCATGATCATTATCATTAGCTTCCTCACTAATTGGTGTAGTTGTCACAGGAACCGGTTCTCGTGATGAACTACTTTCCAATAAGGGAGTAGATACAGTTATCTCATCAAGTTCTACTTTCCTCCCACTCACTTCTTTCGAGAGAAACTCCTTCTCTAGAAAGGATCCATTCTTAGCAACGAATGTCTTGCCTTCGGATCTGTGATAGAAGGTGTACCCAATAGTCTCTTTTGGGTATCCTATGAAGACACATTTCTCCGATTTAGGTTCGAGCTTATCTGGTTGAAGTTTCTTTACATAACCATCGCAGCCCCAAATTTTAAGAAACGACAACTTTGGTTTCTTGCCAAACCACAGTTCATAAGGCGTCGTCTCAACGGATTTTGATGGTGCCCTATTTAACATGAATGCGGCCGTCTCTAAAGCATAACCCCAAAATGATAGCGGTAAATCAGTAAGAGACATCATAGATCGCACCATATCAAGTAAAGTACGATTACGACGTTCGGACACACCATTTCGTTGTGGTGTTCCAGGTGGCGTGAGTTGCGAAACTATTCCACATTGTTTCAAGTGTAGGCCAAACTCATAACTCAAATACTCTCCTCCACGATCAGATCGTAGAAACTTTATTTTCTTGTTACGATGATTTTCCACTTCACGCTGAAATTCTTTGAACTTTTCAAATGTTTCAGACTTGTGTTTCATCAAGTAGATATACCCATATCTGCTCAAATCATCTGTGAAGGTGAGAAAATAATGATACCCACTGCGAGCCTCAACATTCATTGGGCCACAAACATCAGTATGTATGATTTCCAACAAATCAGTTGCTCGCTCCATAGTTCCGGAGAACGGCGTTTTAGTCATCTTGCCCATAAGGCACTTTTCGCAAGTACCAAGTGATTCATAATCAAGTGATTGCAAAAGTCCATCAGTATGGAGTTTCTTCATGCGCTTTACACCGATATGACCCAAACGGCAGTGCCACAAATAAGTTGCACTATCATTATTAACTCTGCATCTTTTGGTTTCAACACTATGAATATGTGCATCACTACTATCGAGATTTAATAAAAATAGACCACTCTTCAAGGGTGCATGACCATAAAAGATATTACTCATATAAATAGAACAACCATTATTCTCTGATTTAAATGAATAACCGTCTCGCATCAAACAAGATCCAGATATAATGTTCATGCTCAACGCTGGCACCAAATAACAATTATTCAGGTCTAAAACTAATCCCGAAGGTAGATGTAGAGGTAGCGTGCCGACCGCGATCACATCGACTTTGGAACCGTTTCCCACGCGCATCGTCACCTCGTCCTTGGCCAGTGCTCGCTTATTCAGTAGTCCCTGTTTCGAGTTGCAAATATTAGCAATAGAACCAGTATCAAATACCCAGGTGCTACTACGAGATCTAGTTAGGTACACATCAATAACATGTATATCACATATACCTTTGTTCACTTTGCCATCCTTCTTATCCGCCAAATACTTGGGGCAGTTCCGCTTCCAGTGACCAGTCTGCTTGCAGTAGAAGCACTCAGTTTTAGGCTTAGGTGCAGACTTGGGTTTCTTCTCTTGAGCAGCAACTTGCTTGTTGTTCTTCTTGAAGTTCCCCTTCTTCTTCCCTTTGCCCTTTTTCTTGAAACTAGTGGTCTTGTTGACCATCAACACTTGATGCTCCTTCTTGATTTCTACCTCCGCAGCTTTTAGCATTGCGAAGAGCTCGGGAATAGTCTTGTTCATCCCTTGCATATTATAGTTCATCACAAAGCTCTTGTAGCTTGGTGGCAGTGATTGGAGAATTTTGTCAATGACGCTATCATCCGGAAGATTAACTCCCAGTTGAATCAAGTGATTATTATACCCAGACATTTTGAGTATATGCTCACTAACAGAACTATTCTCCTCCATCTTACAGCTTTAGAACTTATTGGAGACTTCATATCTCTCAATCCGGGCATTTGCTTGAAATATTAACTTCAACTCCTGGAACATCTCATATGCTCCATGACGTTCAAAACGCCGTTGAAGACCCAGTTCTAAGCCGTAAAGCATGGCACACTGAACTATAGAGTAGTCATCAGCTTTGCTTTGCCAGACGTTCTTAACGTCGTCAGTTGCATCAGCAGCAGGCCTGGCACCCAGCGGTGCTTCCAGGATGTAACTTTTCTGTGCAGCAATGAGGATAATCCTCAGGTTACGGACCCAGTCCGTGTAATTGCTACCATCATCTTTCAACTTTGCTTTCTCAAGGAACGCATTAAAATTCAACGGAACAACAGCACGAGCCATCTATCTACAAACAAACATAGACAAGCAAAATACTATCAGGTACTAAGTTCATGATAAATTTAGGTTCAATTAATCATATTACTTAAGAACTCCCACTTAGACAGACATCTCTCTAGTCATCTAAGTGATCACGTGATCCAAATCAACTAAACCATAACCGATCATCACGTGAGATGGAGTAGTTTTCAATGGTGAACATCACTATGTTGATCATATCTACTATATGATTCATGCTCGACCTTTCGGTCTCCGTGTTCCGAGGCCAAATCTGCATATGCTAGGCTCGTCAATTTTAACCTGAGTATTCCGCATGTGCAAAACTGTCTTGCACCCGTTGTAGATAGACGTAGAGCTTATCACACCCGATCATCACGTGGTGTCTGGGCACGACGAACTTTGGCAACGGTGCATACTCAGGGAGAACACTTCTTGATAATTTTAGTAAGAGATCATCTTAAAATGCTACCGTCAATCAAAGAAAGATAAGATGCATAAAGGATAAACATCACATGCAATCAATATAAGTGATATGATATGGCCATCATCATCTTGTGCATGTGATCTCCATCTTCGAAGCACCGTCGTGATCACCATTGTCACCGGCGCGACACCTTGATCTCCATCGTAGCATCGTTGTCGTTACGCCATCTATTGCTTCTACGACTATCGCTACCGCTTAGTGACAAAGTAAAGCAATTACAGGGCGTTTGCATTTCATACAATAAAGCGACAACCATATGGCTCCTGCCAGTTGCCGATAACTTCGGTTACAAAACATGATCATCTCATACAATAAAATATAGCATCACGTCTTGACCATATCACATCACAACATGCCCTGCAAAAACAAGTTAGACGTCCTCTACTTTGTTGTTGCAAATTTTACGTGGCTGCTACGGGCTTTAGCAAGAACCGTTCTTACCTACGCATAAAGACCACAACGATAGTTCGTCAAGTTGGTGCTGTTTTAACCTTCGCAAGGACCGAGCGTAGCCACACTCGATTCAGCTAAAGTGAGAGAGACAGACACCCGCCAGCCACCTTTAAGCACGAGTGCTCGCAATGGTGAAACCAGTCTCGCGTAAGCGTACGCGTAATGTCGGTCCGGGCCGCTTCATCTCACAATACCGCCGAACCAAAGTATGACATGCTGGTAAGCAGTATGACTTGTATCGCCCACAACTCACTTGTGTTCTACTCATGCATATAACATCAACGCATAAAACCAGGCTCGGATGCCACTGTTGGGAAACATAGTAATTTCAAAATTTTCCTACGCACACGCAAGATCATGGTGATGGCATAGCAACGAGAGGGGAGAGTGTTCGTCCACGTACCCTCGTAGACCGTAAGAGGAAGCGTTATGACAACGCGGTTGATGTAGTCGTACGTCTTCACGATCCGACCGATCCAAGCACCGAACGTACGGCACCTCCAAGTTCAGCACTTGTTCAGCTCGATGACGATCCCCAGGCTCCGATCCAGCAAAGCTTCGGGGATGAGTTCCGTCAGCACGATGGCGTGGTGATGATGATGATGTTCTACCGGCGCTGGGCTTCGCCTAAACTCCGCGACGATATGACCGAGGTGGAATATGGTGGAGGGGAGCACCGCACACGGCTAAGGAACGATCCATAGATCAACTTGTGTCTTTGGGGTGCCCCCCTGCCCTAGTATATAAAGGAGGGAGGGGGAAGGCCGGCCGGCCCCTTGGGCGCGCCAGGGAGGAGGAATCCTCCTCCTAGTAGGAGTAGGACTCCTCCTTTCCTACTCCTACTAGGAGGGGGAAGGAAGGGGGAGAGGG
>NC_041391.1:17859280-17880693 GCF_002162155.2 Triticum dicoccoides | reverse complement strand
TTTTCTCCGAAATCGCCCGGAACACTTCCGGTGTCCGAATATAGTCGTCCAATATATCAATCTTTATGTCTCGACCATTTCGAGACTCCTCGTCATGTCCGTGATCACATCCGGGACTCCGAACAAACTTCGGTACATCAAAACTTATAAACTCATAATAAAACTGTCATCGTAACGTTAAGCGTGCGGACCCTACGGGTTCGAGAACTATGTAGACATGACCTAGAACCATTCTCGGTCAATAACCAATAGCGGGACCTGGATGCCCATATTGGTTCCTACATATTCTACGAAGATCTTTATCGGTCAAACCGCATAACAACATACGTTGTTCCCTTTGTCATTGGTATGTTACTTGCCCGAGATTTGATCGTCGGTATCGAATACCTAGTTCAATCTCGTTACCGGCAAGTCTCTTTACTCGTTCTGTAACACATCATATTATAACTAACTTATTAGTTACAATGCTTGCAAGGCTTAGGTGATAGTATTACCTAGAGGGCCCAGAGATACCTCTCCGACAATCGGAGTGACAAAACCTAATCTCGAATTATGCCAACCCAACATGTACCTTTGGAAACACCTGTAGAGCACCTTTATAATCACCCAGTTACGTTGTGACGTTTGGTAGCACACAAAGTGTTCTTCCGGTAAACGTGAGTTGCACAATCTCATAGTTGAAGGAACTTTGTATAAGTCATGAAGAAAGCAATAGCAATATACTAAACAATCAAGTGCTAGGCTAACGGAATGGGTTATGTCAATCACATCATTATCCTAATGATGTGATCCCATTAATCAAATGACAACACATGTCTATGGTTAGGAAACATAACCATCTTTGATTAATGAGCTAGTCAAGTAGAGGCATACTAGTGACTTTATGTTTGTCTATGTATTCACACATGTATCATGTTTCCGGTTAATACAATTCTAGCATGAATAATAAACATTTATCATGATATGAGGAAATAAATAATAACTTTATTATTGCCTCTAGGGCATATTTCCTTCAAATAGACCATTCAATGTACTCATAAGGAGAACCAACAAATTTAGCATAAACATGCCCGTCACTAGCACGGCACAACACATAAGAAGGGTTAAAGTCGCCGACTTTGTAGGATGGGATGGCATTTCCCTTTTTGATGTTGCCATCCTTTACATTGTTCTTCTTATCCTTAGAAGTACCCTCTCCCTCCTTCACAAAGGTTTGCTTGAGAGGGGGAGGTCGTTTGGTCTTGTCATTCTTCTTCTTGATGTTGGACTTGGGTGCGAGCCCAACTCCCTCCTTGGCAACAACTTCCTTTTGATTGCTCAAAAGGTCATTGAGATTCTTATCACCTTGTATACACGACGCAAGGCCTTTCTTAAGTTGCTCCTTCAACTTGGCATTTTCCTCCACAAGATACACATGTTCACAACACGGGTTAGTAGCATTTGCGTTATCAATTAAGACCATATGAGGAAATGTGGCTTTCTCCTTGGTTAGCTTCACTTGGAGTTGATCATGAGACTCCTTGAGGCTAGCATGAGCACCCTTCAAGGCCTTGTGAGCCTTGTCAAGTACATCAAACTCCTCTTTGAGTCTAGCAAGGTCAACCCCAAGTTTATCCTTCTTGGAGTTTAGCACACGAGAGGCAACAAGAGCATGATCAAGATCTTTCTTTAATTTAGCATGGTCATTGTTGTGTGACTCCTCAAGAGCAAAATGATGCCCACGCTCTTCCTCAAGAGCATTAGAGAGATCCCATATCTCATCGGCATAGTCACGACTATGACCTTCCATCTTAGAGATGGTTTCTTCATGAGCCTCGATCATGTCATTGGCTTCACCAAGTTGTTCCAAGAGAGCAACGAAGTGCTTCTTGGATTTTCCCTTGAGTTTAATCATAAAATACTCAAATTCATTTATCTCTTCATTAGACCCCTCATTTTCATCAATGCAATCCATCAAGGAGGGATTAGTAATGATGGTAGTTTTGATGTTGGGGGGTACCTTGTTGGTGGCTTTGGCCATGAGGCATTTCGCGGTGATGTTCTCGTTGGGTGAATCGAAGAGGGACACCCGTGGAGTGGTGGCAATGGCAACGGAGGCCATGGCCATGACTTCACTCTCTTCATCATCATCATCCTCATTGTATTCCTCTTGTGCCACCAACCCTTTTGTAGGAGTCTTCTTGGTGAAGTTGTTCTTGTTGGGGAAAGACTTGGCTTTCTCTTTTCGAATGAGCTTGCCACCATTGTCTTCCCGCTTCTCGTAAGGGCAATCCACAACAAAGTGACTCACATTGCCACAATTGTAACATGTTCTCACACATTGCTTGACCTTGAAGCCACTTGAGTTGTTCTTGTTGAAGTTGGGCTTTGTGTTCTTGCTCCAAAATTACCTTGAAGCAAGAGCCATGTGCTCATGATAATCATATTTTGCATCTTCGGGGTTGCTCTCCTCATCTTCCTCTTCTTCCTCTTCTTCCACAACAACCTTGGCCTTCAAGGCAAGGTTGGGACTCTTTGCTCTTTGAGAACGCAACACCGCATTGTCGGCGGTCTTGTCCAAGATCCTCATTGCCATGAACTCATCCAACACTTCATTTGAGGTCAAGGAGTGGAAGTCCGGTCTTTGACGGCTGACGGAGGACATGGCCTTGTGGTAGGGCATCATGGCCTTGAGGAACTTGCGCTTGATCCAATTGTCATCCGTGTCCTTGCTCCCATGATCTCGGAGTGAGACCGCGAGTTTGGTTACTCTCCGAAAGAGCTCACGAGGTTCTTCATCTTCTTTCATTGCAAACTCATTGGCTTCATCTGGCACCACTTCATAGTTGGAGCGTTGAATGCTTGCGCTTCCCCTATAGAGAGAAACAACACAATGCCATGTGTCTTTGGCCATGGCGAAGGGTCGAAGATGAGGGAGATCTTCTGGGGGAATTGCATCTTGGGTGATGAAGAGAGCATTCTCATTGAATTGATTATCCACGGCTTCTCTAGGGGTGAAGTTGCTTCGGTCATGTGGATAGAAACCTTCTTCAATGATTCTCCAAAGATTAGTATTCACATGATTTAAATGGCACTTGAAGCGGTAAACCCAAGAATCAAAGTCCTCATTTATCACAATCTTAGGAGGAGGGCCGGCATGATATAAATGAGTAGAGGGAATCGGTCCTCCATAAATTGGAGGTTCCACATGGGAAAAGATGCCGGTGCCATTTCTACCACTAGTAGAAGGACCATTTTCACTAGTAGCATCCCCTTGTCGGAGTTAGCATCCATCACCTTGTTAGTGGGATCACCCACTTTCATCGACGAGGTAGATAGTTTAAGTCCTTCTAAGAATTTATTAAACATGCTTTCAACCTCGGTCGTCATGGAGGTTTTCAATGTGTCCAAAGCCACATTGAATTCCTCACGAAAGACCGCGGTTCTCCCATCGGTCGTAGACGAGCTCGGATTCACACTGAAGTGCTCCTCCCCACCGTCTACGGTGTCAACTATACTCTTCGGACGGCAAAAAGTCCTTAATAAAGAGACGAGGTTCTGATACCAACTGAAAGGATCGATATAGTTGACTAGAGGGGGGATGAACAGGCAACTAACAACTTTTATCTTTTCTTTACCAATTTCAACTTTGCATCAAAGTAGGTTCTCTAGATATGCAACTAGGTGAGCAAACTATATGATACGATAACAACAAGCACACAAGCAAGCAAGAGATGCAACACAAAATAAGCTTGCACAAGTAAAGGTGAGAGATAACCAAAAGGGGAACCGATGGAGACGAGGATGTGTTACCGAAGTTCCTTCCTTTTGAGGGGAAGTACGTCTCCGTTAGAGCGGTGTGGAGGCACAATGCTCCCCAAGAAGCCACTAGGGCCACCGTATTCTCCTCACGCTCTCACACAATGCAAGATGTCGTGATTCCACTACTGGTGCCTTTAGAGGCGGCGACCGAACCTTTACAAACAAGGTTGGGGCAATCTCCACAACTGAATTGGAGGCTCCCAACGACACCATGAAGCTTCACCACAATGGACTATGGCTCTGAGGTGACCTCAACCATCTAGGGTTCTCAAACACCCAAGACTAACAAGATTCGCAAGGGATTAGTGGGGGAATCAAATTTCTCTTGGTGGAAGTGTAGATCTTGGCCTTCTCAACCAATCCTGAGCAAATCAACAAGTTTGATTGGCTAGAGAGATAGATCACGTGAAAATGGAGCTTGGAGCAACAATTGTGCTTTGGGGGAGGAGGTAGGTCAACTTTGGAGAAGAAGACCTCCTTTTATAGTGGGGGGAACAACCCAACCATTACCCCCCAAAACAGCCCCGCAGAGGGCGGTACTACCGTAGGGGGCAGCGGTACTACCGCTGGGCCCAGTGGTACTACCGCTCCCCTCGCGGTACTGTCGTGCCGTCTGGGAGGGCAAGTATATGAGCAGGAATCGGACCCAGTGCGGTACTGCCACAGTGGTAGGGCGGTACTACCGCTCCCGAGCGATACTACCGCTTCTACTGCTGCTGCTTAGTGCCGCACAATTCAACACGAGAGGCGGCCCCCTGGAGTCGAGGTGGTAGGAGCCCGGTATCGCGGTGGTACTACGGCTGAGGACCCCCAGGTGGTACTACCGCTGCAGAGCAGTGCTGCCGCCTGTGGCTCTTGAGCGGTACTACTGCTGGGCACCACGGTACTACCGCTGGGACCAAAACATGCTCATAGGAAGGAACAGGAAGCTCCATCGAAGCGGGAAGGCTTAGAGGGTGCAAAGAGGATGTGTACGTGTTGATTCCACCCTAGCATTACCAAAGCGGACCCCCTCTTGATAGTATGGTGACTCCTACGAAACATGTCCACCAAAACAGAACGAAAGAGCTACATCGTCTTTGATTAGAACTCCGAGGGGTAGGAATCGTCTCGTGCCAAAGGATGAATCTCTGAAATGCTCAAAGCACACGATTATTCCGCAAACTTGGTGTCATCAATCACCAAAACTACATAGAGAGAGATATGCCTTAACAGTTTGGGATGCGTCGAATCTTGCACAGGCGGCGAGGGTCGTAGATCTGCCGATTTAGGTGCCTCCGTTGGACAGAGAGGACCAAATCCGTGTGGGGAGTGGCACGGCGGGTCCTATAGGTGCCCATAAATTGACAATTCCGTCCTTCCCAGCGTCCCAGCCCATTACACATCTCAGCCTCTCACGCTTGTCTCTCCTTTGAGAGAGACTATCTTTCTCGGGAACTCCTATATGGCGCATTGTGCGAAAAATTGTTGTCGGTTCATGCAGGGGGCGCACCGAATGGATCGGCCCAATAGCAGCAGCTGTGAGCGAGCAGAAGCACTGTGGCCTATAAATCCCCAAAAATCAAGGACCGTGGACTTGAACTCATTACCAGGTTTTCCGAGAGCACACAAATTATGTGCCATAGTTTTATAGAAGAAGAGAAATATGTACAAGAAGGGTTACAGGGGACAACATAACAAGTAGTAAAACGAACAACTCCAACCTCCTCTCATACAGTGCTCCTCAGCCCTCACACAGAGTTTGAACTCCTAAAGCTCCTACCAAAACCCATTGATTTAATTCCTGGAAGGTATTATACGCCAACATCCATTCAGAAACTCCCCCTCCCCTCTCCCCCTCGTGTCGCCCCCGCGGGCGGCCGAGCGGGGCAACCCTAGCCGCCGGCCTCCCTCTTCTCCCTCCTGTCCTCCTCCCCCGCCGCCGCCGGCTAGCGCCGCTGGGCAAAGCCCTGGTGGTAGTGGCGGCGGCAGGAAGCTTTTGTCCCTCCTTTGCTCAGCCTAGGGTTGGCGCGGGAGGATCTGGATGGGCGGGGGCACCGCGCTCGCAAGAGGCTGGTGGCGCAGCAGCTGACGCAGGTGGTGATGGCGTGCACGACGGTGCAGGCGGCGGGGCCAAGCGCGTGAGTGGGTTGTGCGGCGGCTTCGCCCGGCGGCTCTCTGGCGAATGCAGGCGTCGTCGGGTCGCCCGATATGGCGTCCTGGCGGGCGGCGGGCCATAGCGTCCTGGTCCAAGGCGCTACGGGGAGCGGCTACTCGCTCTTCGGGCGGGCGGCATGGTGGGCGGCGGTCTCGGGCCGGCGGCCTGGATCTAGGCCAGATCTGGTAGGGCGGCGCGGGTTCGGTGAGGTGCTGCTGCTTGGGATTCCTCGGGCGGCAGTGGGGCAGCCTGCTGCTCCTTGGCAGTGGTGGTCTATGCTTCAGGAGGTCGGTGCTGACAGTTTGTCTCTCCGGCGTGTCGTGGCAGTGCGGATCTGGTATGCAGTGGTGGTTGTCGTTCGTCGGCGTGCAGGTGTAGGGAGCCGACTTGGTCCGCACGGGTGCAAGCTTATGCATTAGTGCTCTTCTCTCTTGTTACGTTGTGGTCGCCTCGATCCGAGGTTGCTCGTCGGGCGTCGCTGTGCCGTCGGAAAAATCGGCACCATTGACCACGGACATGGCGTCGTTCAAGCATGCTCGCGGTGGCTGACGGTAGTCACCGGGTTGTCTCCCTACCGAGACCGGATGGGGATATAGGCATGGGCACTTCCTACCGTGGAGGTGCCGACCCAAAGCCGCTGGCTGATGTCGGGCTAGGAGTGAAAGGTGGTCCCTTTCACTCATACTACGATGGTCGAGTGCTCGTGACGGAGATGGTCGGCGGTTCCTAGGGGCATAGATGCCGGGGCGGCGACCCCGGATGGTGGGCCTCACGGTTGGCTTTCTGGTAGGATTGGTGGTGGCTCCATCTTTAGGTCGTGAGGGCGACTAGGGATGTAGTGGCGGGAGGCCCAGGACTGCTCTGGCAGTGCCCAGATCTGGGGTGGGCAAGCTTGCCCCTAATTGTGGTAGTGGCCGGGTCTCCTCATGGTGGTGCAGGTGAGTGACCGAGCGAAAGCTCCGCGCTTCTGGCGCCGACGACGGCGACGCGTGTGGCTGCCGCTTGCTTCTTGAAGACAGTGGTGTGGATCCCATTCCTGTGCCAGGGCAGGGCTCACGTTGAAAATTGTTGTCTGCTCTCAGACTTGGTAGCAGTGATGCTTCGCGCCGTAACCCTCCTGGGGGCGTTGTTTTTGAGCTCAGGGGTCCCTGTCCGAGCCTCGGCGAGGTGTTAGGCTTGTTCTAAGCTTATCTTTTATTTGTTGAGCTGCTGTGTAAGGGGGCCTCCTCACCATATTGTATTGTTCGGCCATGTACTCTGGTTTGTTGCTTTATCTATAAAGCGAGGCGAAAGCCTATTTAGAGAAAACAGAGTCATACCTACCAAAAACTCAGCCATTCCATTGTTTCCAAATGCTCCAATACACAATAGTGAGCAAGGAATCAAACCCCTTCCTGTTTCTCTTGGGTATTCGTTTGCGAGTGGCACTCCACCATGACTCAAGATGGTCAAGCCCCGACGACAGCCAAGACAAGTTGATCCTAGAGCTTCTGAAGTATAGGAACCAAACCTATCTGGAATAGACACACTGCAGGAGCAAAATGATCCACCGTATCCTCCTCTTGATCACTTGGGAAGCAAGGAGAGCCCTCGTCTCGCAGTCCATGTCTTAATCTTTGATCCGAGGTCCACAAGTGGTATTGGAGCGCTAAGCACATAAAGATTTTGGATGATGGGGATGCCCAACACTTTCAAACAGCTGACGCGCATTGAAAGCCAATAGCACCATTCCACATCATATGATAAGTAGACGAGGAGGCCTACGTCCCCTACATGTTCCATTTCCGTATCAACATGTCCTCCTGCTCCGGATTGATTTGAATAGGTAGAAGAATCTCCCACTTCACTTGAGAGTTAGGCGCCATGTCTAAACCATGCCAGGGTTTACTATTGTCTGTCCTTTTTAGCCATTTCCAACGCAGCCCAAGCGCTAGGCCTTGCCTCCTAAGAGCATCTCCAGCCGCGCCCCAACAGGCCCCCCAAGGCGATCTTTTCCGGGCCAGTACCGGAAAAAAAACCAGTCGCGCCCCCAAGACGCCGAAATCCGCCGGCTCGGCCCGTTTTTGGGCCTGACGATCCCAGGCCGAACCTAGTGTGCTGGGGGGCGCTCGAGGGCTCCGACGAAAGGGGAAAACACGCCTGGGCCACACTGTCAGGCGAAAAGTCAAGGCAATCGTCCAAATTCGCCCCCACCCGCGAGCGCTTGGCCACCACCCTGCCGGTTCCGGTGCCGCCCGCCGCCTAGCACCGCTAGATAGGCCATTCCCCGCCGGAAAAGAGAGAATGTTTCGCTGCGGCAACCTCTCCACCACCTTCCGGGCGAGTTTTCCGGCGCTTCGGCCACGCAGGGCGGTATACCTGCGGCTGTGCGCCCACCACGCCCGCCAGGTGTTCGGCGGCTTGCATGCTCGGTGATGGACTCGGACGACGAGGAGGCGCTTGCTGTGTTGCTGGAGGAGGAAGCCGATGCCGACGTGCAGGAGGAGGAGCATCTCATGGTCCTCGCCGCCCTCGTCGGCCTGCTCGCGAGCAATGAAAAGCCGTGGCGAGGTGGCTCGGCGCTGGGGCGGCTGAAAGCAAAGAACCGACATCGTCTGGAAGGCTATTGCCTATTGCATGCTCTACTCCGACTACTTCGCTGATGCTCCGTTGCACGGCGACAAAGTTTTTCGACGCCGTTATCGGATGAGCTGAAAGCTTTTCCTCAGGATCGTGATTTCCATCCGGGAGTTCGACAGCTACTTCAAGTGCAAGAAGGATTGCACCGGCACACTTGGATTCACCTCAATCCAGAAGTGCACGACAGCTATGAGGATGCTTGCATACGGACCTCCCGGTGATTCACTCGACGGCCATGGGCGCATGGCCGAGTCCATGACTATTGAGTGTTTCTACAAGTTCTGCAGGGCAGTGGTGGCAGTGTTTGGACCGCAATACTTGCGGTCACCCAATGTTGAAGACATTGCTTGGATCCTAGCACAGAATGCAGCAAGAGGATTTCCTGGGATGCTTGGAAGCATCAACTGCATGCATTGGAAATGGAAGAACTGTCCATTTGCTTGGCAGGGGATGTACAAAGGCGCCAAAGGCGGTTGCAGTGTGGTACTTGAGGCAGTGGTCACACAGGACCTCTGGATTTGACACTCCTTCTTTGGTATGCCAGGAACTCACAATGACATCAATGTGCTGCAGCGCTCCCCTGTCTTTGACAAGCTTGTTGAAGGTCATTCTCCTTCTGTGAACTTCGAGGTCAATGGGCGGCACTACAACAAGGGGTACTACCTAGCTGATGGCATCTATCCGAGATGGTCTACATTTGTGAAGACTATCTCAAACCCTCACTACTAGGGAAAACCCTAGCAGTAGCGCACGAAACTGCGCTACTAGTAAAGCACTACAGCTAAAGGTTAGCAGTAGCGTGGGCTGGACCACGCTACACTAGTAGAAGAGAGGGCTTTGGTTCAGGCCGGGTCAGCCCATTAGTCCTGGTTCAGTCCAGAACCGGGACCCATGGGGGCATTGGTCCCGGTTCATGAGCCCAGGGGGCCGGCCGGGCCACGTGGGCCATTGGTCCCGGTTCGTATGGACCTTCTGGTCCCGGTTGGTGGGACGAACTGGGACCGATGGGCCTGGCTCCCGGCCCACCACCATTGGTCCTGGTTGGTGGCTCGAACCGGGACAACTGGCTACCCTTTAGTACCGGTTCATGCAACGAATCGGAACCATTGAGGTGCCTATATATACCCCTCGCCCGCGAGCAGAGCACTCCACTGCTCTGTTTTTCTCTGGCCGGGGAGGGGAGGGCTTTGTGGTGCTCTAGCTCACCTCCTATGCACTTGAGGTGTTCGATGAAATGCCCGAGCCACACTAGTTAAGCTTTCTCCTCTCGAAGCACGACCTCCGAACTCTATTTTTCCCGAGATTTGTCTAGGTTTATATTAGCGGCCCGTCACACGCCGTCCCCCTCTTCACTATCGTCGATCGCCCGCGCCGATCTCGTCGCCGGCACCACCGTGGTGAGCCTCTTGTCCTTATCTTCTTTTTGGAAAAAAAATCTTGCTTTAGATAGATACTTGTCTAATTTTCTTACTCTTTTATTGCTTGTTATTATATAGTGCGATGGTTTTGGTATCCGCTCCCGTCGGCCCTCGTCCCATCTATCATTCGGATGTGGTATATATTATCTTTATAGCTATTGCTTCATTTATTGTTTATGAAAATTATGCCAACCAACGTGACATAGACTTCATTTATCTAGGAGGTATGTGAACTGGAAATTCCAACCGACCCTATTGTCGAGAGGTTAAATTTAGTTGAAGAAGGAAATATTTTCTTGAAGGAAAAAATTAAAAAAATTGAGGAGGAGAATATTATATTGGAGTTGCATGTTGCGGATGTCGTCGATGATCACAAGATCAAGATGGATGCAATGCGCTTGAAGATTAGAAAATATGCCATTCATACCGAGGCTTGGCATCATTATGCCCTTGGATCAATTGTTACCTTGGTTGCGATTATGATCGCATTTGTTTTCGCATTGAAATGTTTTACATAGTTTCAATGTATGGTTTAACTAATTTAGATGCTCTGCAGAGCTTTATGTTGTTAGATGAGAAGTATGTAGGTACTTTGGTTTTAGTGTGATGATGAACTTCTATTAATTTGGTCACTTAATTATCTATTCATGATATTCTGTAATGGTTTTTGACACACTTAATTATATATAATGCACGCAGATGAACCGGCAATGGATGTACGGTGACAGACACACCTCCAAGTACATTAAGGGCGTGCATGATTTTCTCGAAGTGGCTGAGGCAAACAAGCAGAATGGTTTTATGTGTTCTCCATGCCCTAAATGTGGGAATACAAAGTCTTACTCAGACCGGAAAATCCTTCACACCCACCTGCTTTACTATGGTTTCATGCCACACTATAATGTTTGGATGAGGCACGGAGAAATAGGGGTTATGATGGAAGACGACAAAGAAGAAGAGGACGATGACAACTATGTGCCCCCTGAATACGGTGATGCTGCAACGGGGGAAGCTGCTGAAGATCAAGAGGAACCAGATGATGTGCCCAATGATGCTGCAACGGGGGAGGCTGCTGAAGATCAAGAGGAACCAGACGATGTGCCCGATGATGATGATCTCCGCCGGGTCTTTGTCGATGCAAGGATGCAATGCGAAAGTCAAAAGGAGAAGCTGAAGTTCGATCGCATGTTAGAGGATCACAAAAAAGGGTTGTACCCCAATAGCAAAGATGGCAACACAAAGCTCGGTACCGTATTGGAATTGATGCAGTGGAAGGCGGAGAATGTTGTGCCTGACAAAGGAGTTGAGAAGCTACTGAAAATATTGAAGAAGAAGCTTCCAAAGGATAACAAATTGCCCGATAGTACATATGCAGCAAAGAAGGTCGTATGCCCTCTAGGATTGGAGGTGCAGAAGATACATGCATGCCCTAATGACTGCATCCTGTACCACGGTGCGTACAAGGATCTGAACGCATGCTCGGTATGCGGTGCATTACGATATAAGATCAGACGAGATGACCCTGGTGATGTTAACGGCGAGCCCCCCAGGAAGAGGGTTCCTGCGAAGGTGATGTGCTATGCTCCTATAATACCACGGTTGAAACGTCTGTTCAGAAACAGAGAGCATGCCAAGTTGATGCGATGGCACAGTGAGTACCGTAAGAAAGACAGGAAGTTGAGAGCACCCGCTGACTTGTCGCAGTGGAGAAAAATCGAGAGAAAGTACTGGGATGAGTTTGCAAGTGACCCAGGAACGTATGGTTTGCTTTAAGCGCGGATGGCATTAATCCTTTCGGGGAGCAGAGCAGCAATCACAGCACCTGGCCCGTGACTCTATGTATGTATAACCTTCCTCCTTGGATGTGCATGAAGCAGAAGTTCATTATGATGCCAGTTCTCATCCAAGGCCCTAAGCAACCCGGCAATGACATTGATGTTTATCTATGGCCATTAGTTGAAGAACTTTTACAGCTATGGAATGGAAACGGTGTACGTACGTGGGATGAGCACAAACAAGAGGAATTTGACCTAAAGGCGTTGCTGTTCGTGACCATCAACCATTGGCCCGCTCTCAGTAACCTTTCAGGACAGACTAACAAGGGATACCATGCATGCACGCATTGTTTAGCTGACACCGAAAGTATATAGGAAGCTGCAGGAAGAATGTGTACCTGGGCCATCGTTGATTTCTTCCAACCAACCATCAATGTCGAAAGAAAGGCAAGCATTTCAAAAGTGAGGCAGATCATCGGAAGAAGCCCGCCATGCGTACCAGTGATCACGTACTTGCTATGGTCAATGATTTACACGTAATCTTTGAAAAGGGTCCCGGCGGACTAGCTGTTCCGAGTGACGCTGAGGGACACGCACCCATGTGGAAGAAGAAATCTATATTTTGGGACCTACCCTACTGGAAAGACCTAGAGGTCCGCTCTTCGATCGACGTGATGCACGTGACGAAGAACCTTTGCATGAACATGCTAGGCTTCTTGGGTGTGTATGGGAAGACAAAAGATACAGCTGGGGCACGGGAGGACCTGCAACGTTCGCACGAAAAAGACGGCATGCCTCCAAAGCAGTATGAAGGTCCTACCAGCTACGCTCTTACCAAAGAAGAGAATGAAATCTTCTTTGAATGCCTGCTTAGTATGAAGGTCCCGACTGGCTTCTCGTCGAATATAAAGGGAATAATAAATATGGCAGAGAAAAAGTTTCAGAACCTAAAGTCTCATGACTGCCACGTGATTATGACGCAACTACTTCCGGTTGCATTGAGGGGGCTTCTACCGGAAAACGTCCGATTAGCCATTGTGAATCTATGTGCATTCCTCAATGCAATATCTCAGAAGGTGATCGATCTAGAAATTGTACCAAGGCTAAGGAGTGATGTGGCGCAATGTCTTGTCAGTTTCGAGCTGGTGTTCCCACCATCCTTCTTCAATATCATGACGCACGTCCTAGTTCATCTAGTCGACGAGATTGTCATTCTGGGTCCCATATTTCTACACAATATGTTCCCCTTTGAGAGGTTCATGGGAGTCCTAAAGAAATATGTCCGTAACTGCGCTAGCCTAGAAGGAAGCATCTCCATGGGCCATCAAACAGACGATGTCATTGGGTTTTGTGTTGACTTTATTCCTGGCCTTAAGAAGATAGGTCTCCCTAAATCGTGGCATGAGGGGAGACTAACTAGAAAAGGCACGCTTGGAGGGGACTCAATAATATGCAGGTACAGATATTCTTGGTCTCAAGCACACTACACAGTTCTACAGAACTCTACCTTGGTGACCCTGTATGTCGATGAACACAAGAACAGTCTGCGCTCCAAACACCCGGAGCAGTGCGACGACTAGATTACATGTGAACACATCAGGACTTTCAGCAGTTGGTTGGAAACACGTCTCAGAGGTGACAAGACTGTTTGTGATGAGTTGTACTTGTTGTCCAGGGGACCATCTTTGACTGTATTGATTTACAAAGGATACGAGATAAATGGGAATACATTTTACACGATTAAACAAGATGAAAAGAGCACCAACCAAAACAGCGGTGTCCGCTTTGATGCGGCAACCGAGACGGGAAAGGACACATATTATGGTTACATAGTGGACATATGGGAACTTGACTACGGACATGATTTTAAGGTCCCTTTATTTAAGTGCAAATGGGTCAATCTGTCAGGAGGCGGGGTCCAAGTAGACCCACAGTACGAAATGACAACAGTGGATCTGAAAAATCTTGGGTACACTGGCGAAGCGTTCGTCCTAGCCAATGATGTGGCACAGGTTATCTATGTAAAGGACATGTCTACCAAACCGAGAAAAAGAAAAGATAAGGAAGCGAATACATCATACGATGAGCCAAAGCGCCACATAGTTCTTTTAGGAAAAAGGGACATCGTGGGAGTGGAGGGCAAGACAGGCATGTCTGAAGATTATGAAAAGTTTCATGAAATTCCTCCCTTCAAAGTCAAGGCTGACCCAAGCATCCTGATAAATGATGAAGATTATCCATGGTTACGGCGCAATAAGCAAATGACACAAGCGAAGAAAAAGTGAAGACTTTCTCCCGCAAGGCTGACCCAAGTATGATACCATTGTCCATTTTGTACATGCACATGCTATGTGGGTGAAATTATGATACCATGCCAACTTTCAACTTTTTTAGAGTTCATTTGAAATGATTTAATGTCTTATGGTTCGGCCCTCGTAATACCATTAATCCCGGTTCGCTCCTTGTCAACTATGTTCTCACCAAGAACACTCAAGAGGGCAGCCACGTGGGCCATTGGTCCCGGTTCGTCTGGACATTTTGGTCCCGGTTCCATGCACGAACCGGGACCAATGCGCCTCGCCCATGGCCCATGACCATTAGTCCCGGTATGTGCCACAAACCAGGACTAAAGGGTTGGTCCTCGTTGCGGTCAGAGTTTAGTCCCACCTCGCCAACCGAAGGGCGCTCACACCGGTTTATAAGCCCCTCCCTCTCTGCCTTGTTGAGCTCCTCTCAAAGTGAAAATAGATGCCCTTATACATGGAATTTGACCTAAATTCATACTGAATTTCTCTGAAATTCATAGAAATTTATTATGAATTTAGGTTGAATTTTCTCTATAGGCGCATCTATGCTCATTTTTTTAGTAAAGTTAATCACAAACTTGTGATTCACACAAATTTCAAAGAATTCAAATTTTAACTATTCAAATTTGAAAACTAATGGCACTAACAGAAAGTTTATAATTTTTGTGACTTAAAAGAAAAATATTTAAACATAAAATTTAATAAAATAAATAAAAATAGCAAAAATAAGTACTCCCTCCGTCCGGAAATACTTGTCGGAGAAATGGATGTATCTAGACATATTTTAGTTTTAGATACATCCATTTTTATGCATTTCTCCGACGAGTAGTTCGGACGGAGGGAGTATTTTATTGTAAGTAGAAACAAAATAAAATAAATAAAGCAACAAAGAAAAGAAAAAAACAAAATATTTTTTCTAAAACTCATGGCACTAACAGAAAGTTTATAATTTTGCTGACCTAAAAGCAAAAAAGAATTAAAAAATAAAGCAAAAAAAAGAAAATAAATAATGCAAAAAAAACAAAAAAAAACTGGAAAAAAAACTATTTTTATAGTAAAGTTAATCACAAACTTGTGATTCACACAAATTTCAAAGAATTCAAATTTTAACTATTCAAATTTGAAAAGTAATGGCACTAACAGAAAGTTTATAATTTTTCTGACCTAAAAGCAAAAAAGAAATTAAAAATAAAGCAAAAAACAAAAGAAAATAAATAATGCAAAAAACAAAACAAAAAAGTGGAAAAAAATAAAAAAACTGCCACCTATTGGGCCACCACGGCCTGAATACGACTAGAAACCCAACCTGGGCCAGGATTCAGGCCCGCAGAAGGCCCAGCAGGCCCACAGGCAGCACAGGGTGAGATTAGGACCGTAAGCCTGCATTTGAGAGGAGCTCGAGAGGGTAGCCGCAGTGGGGCTTATAAACCACTCCGAGCCCCTCTCAACTAGCGAGGTGGGACTAAACTTTGGCCGCGACGCGGGCAGCACTGGGGCCTTTGGTCCCGGTTGGTGGCACCAACCGGGACTAGAGGATGGGCATTGATACCGGTTGGTGGCACCAACTGGTACCAATGCCTACCCTTTAGTCCCGGTTGGTGCCACCAACCGGCACTAAAGGGGGCATTGGTCCTAGTTGGTGCCACGAACCGGGACCAATGGCTTTGCTATATAAGCAAACACTTAGCGTATTTCAGTCATCTCTGCAGTTGCCCGCGTCGACGACGCTGCCAGGCTGCCCGATTCACACCCCACCGACGCCGTCGCCGCCCTCGCCCCGCGCCACCCCGACACCGACGCCGCGCGCCACCCCGCGCCGTCGTGGTCACCGCCCCGCGCCACCCCGACGCCATCGCCGCCCCGCGTCGCGCCCCGATGCCGTCACCGCGCGCCACCCCGCGCTGTCGCGGTCACCTCACCGCGCCTCTCGACACCGTCACTGCCCCGCGTCGCGCCCTACGCCGTCATCGCCCCGCATCGCCCCGACGCCGTCCCCTGCCCCGCGCGCCACCGCCTCTGCCTCAGGCCGGCCCCGACCTCGCCATCGCCGACGCCGCTCATAGTGAGCCCCCGTGCCCTGCCCTGCCCCTTGCCGCCACCGCCGCCCATAGTGATGCTTTTTTGCGTATATGTTGATGATATATGTATGTTTTTTGCATATATGTTGATGTAATATTTTTTTGCATATATGTTGATGTATGGATATATGCTTTGTATGTATGTTTTTTTGCATATATGTTGATGCATTAGGTTAGTTTCATTTTTAGAAAAGTTTTATATATTTACGAAGAAGGAATAGAAGGAAGAAGAAGGAAGAAGAAAATGTTTTATATATATGCAAAAGTTACATTTTTAGAAAAGTTTTATATATCTAGCTAGGAAAGGAAGAAGAAGAAAAAGAATGAGAGGAAAAAGGAAAATTAGAAGAGGAAGAAAGGAGAAGAAGAGGAGAAATAAATAAGATGAGGAAAAAAGAAGAAAAAGAAGAGGAGAAGAAGAAAGGAATAGAGGAGAAGAAGAAAAAATAGATTCTTCTTCTCCTCTATTCCTTTCTTATTCTCCTATTTTTTTTTCTTCTTTTTTTTTCTTCGATCTTCTCCTCGATCTATTGCTTTCTTCTTCTCCTATTTTTATTTCTTCTTCATTTTCTTATGTTTTATCGGGTCTGTCGTCGTCGATATGCCCCTCCCGATAACTTCAACACGAGGGGGGGTCGATATACCCCCTCCCCGATAATATTATTTTCCCATGGATGTATGTCGTCGTTGTCGATATAACCCCCTCCCGATAACTTCAACACATGGGGGGTCGAGATACCCCCCGATAACATTATTTTCCCGTGTATGTATGTCGTGTTGTCGATATTACCCCCTCTCGACTGTGATAACTTGTACGAAAACTCTCGAGGACACCCAAACCCTAGAAAAAACAATGTCGGTCTCCTACCCCCTCTCATCGCGCCCCTACCCGACAAACTCTCTCGAGGCCACCCCCTCTCGCTCGACCAAAACTCTCGAGGACACCAAAACCCTAGAAAAAAACGATGTCGGTCTCCTACCCCTCCCGCCGCGCCCCTACCCTTGAAGCGTTGCCGAGGCCACCCCAAACCCGGAATAAGCTCGGTCTACGTTTGCCACTAATATATCCACCTGCTGTCATGTTTGTGTAATAATTGCCATGTTGTAATATTTGCAGAAACAATGGAGCACATATGAGACGAGGAAGCAGAAGAGGTGTTGGGGGAAATAATCTTAGCCGGAGGTGATATCTTCTCGTATCTTAACGACAATGATGGTATGGAAGAACAGGGTGAAGAAGCAGTCTACGGTGAATGAAGAATGGAGGAGGAAAGACATGATTATGATGGCTCCGGTGACCCAATGACGGTGCAAGAAGGAGACCGTGATGACGGCTCCGGTGATCGAACCTAGTTAATCCTGTGCTGACTAGCTAATTGATGCATTCATTGTTTTGGTATATATGTACACATATTAATTAACTCTCATCTTTCTTCTTTTTTCTAGCCCTCTGGATCGAGCAAAACTTCAGTAAAGAGATGAGGCCCGAAGAAAAAGTTGCGCCCGGATGAAAGGTTTGAGGTCACAACAATCGCGCGCGATGGCAAACCTATTGAACCCATCCGGACAAAGGACGCATTTGCTGCTCAGTGCGGGGTTCTTGTTAGGGACAAGATCCCGATCAGCAGCCACCAATGGTATAAGCCTAAGAACGAAGACCCTGAGGTGTCTTATGTCAATGATATGCAGAAAGATGATCTTTGGACTGAGCTGAAGGCAAATTTCACCCTACCACCAGAGGAAGATCCGGAGAAGCCAGTTAAAGAGCAATTAATCAAGTCTCATGCTCTTATGAAGATGGCAGGCCTATTCAGGAGGTGGAAGAATGAGCTGAAAAAGTTTGTTGAC
The DNA here is from genome assembly GCF_002162155.2 of Triticum dicoccoides. Classification (NCBI taxonomy): domain Eukaryota; kingdom Viridiplantae; phylum Streptophyta; class Magnoliopsida; order Poales; family Poaceae; genus Triticum; species Triticum dicoccoides. The sequence continues at coordinate 17,862,711 of NC_041391.1, read as the reverse complement.
AAAGAAGAGACACCAGAATTCATCGGCAAATATGAGAAGATCAAAGATCAATGGCCCGCATTTGTGGCCCACAAGACATCGGAAAAGAGTAAGAAGATGTCGGCGACAAACAAGCAAAATGTTGCGAAGAAGAAGCTTCACCATCGCACGGGGTCAGGTGGCTACCTCAAAGCCCGGCTAAGTGGGGCAAGGCTGAGAATGATCTGCTTGATAAAGGGATCGAACTAGAGACAATGAACTGGCCAGACCATTGCCGGACTTGGTTCTTCGGGGCTAGCGGAACCTTGGACCCTGTATCATGGAAGTGCCATTGGACGGACGAGCAATTGAAAATACAAGTCAAGAGGCTTCGGCACTATATCGATGCAGCGCAGGAAGGGGCGTTCATTCCAGACAGAGAGAACGACGAGCTCACAATGGCCCTCAGGAATCCTGAGCACCCTGGACGGACATGAGGCACGCCTGGCTCTGTTCCGTGGCAGGCTGGGTTTCCGAATGCAGGCGGTTACAAATGCCAGGAGAGGAGGAAGAAAGTGCAGCAGACCAAACTGCAGGCGTTGCATTCAAGGATACAAGCGATAGAGGAATGAGAAGCAAATCGCAGCAAACTAACTGCCGAAGCTTCCCCCGAAGCTACCCCGCCATCTCAGCGGAGAAGCATTGTGGCTTCCACCGAGCTGCTTCAGCCGGAGCATGTCTTGACGGCTCCTGCTAGCTAACCCGTGGATGCTATCACAGAGTCTCAAAATTGCCACCTTATGACGCAATGGCAGAACTTAAAAGTCAAGGCGGCTGTCGGCTCTGTTCGACCTTCTGAACCCGGCGCAACTTTTCACTGTCGTCCGATTCCAGAAGGATATGCTAGGGTGACGGTGGACGAAATAACGGAGGGATTTGAGGACCTCCAGCTTGACCACCCTACCGGTGAAGGGGAGACTCGGCTGGGTTATGCTCTGAAGACTCCATGCCTATGGCGGAAGGAGTTCATTAACCTTCCAAACTGGACGCCTTCGCCTCCTCCTCCTCCTCCGGCGAGTCAGGGCACTCCGCCTCCTCCACCGCCTCCTCCTCCGGCGAGTGACGATCAGGGAACTCAGCCTCCTTCTCCGGTGTGTGGCGGCACTCCGCCTGCACCGGCGCGCCCAAGCAGGCAGCTGCCTCCTCCTTCTCCGCCTCGCCAGCAAGGGCGGAAGAGACCCGCCGCCGCCCTGGCTGCTCCGGCGCGTCATAGTCCTTATCCTCCGCCTCGTAAGCATGCACAAAAGAAGACAGCCGCAGCCACTCTGTCTGCTCTATCGTCTAGCAGTACAGCCAGAGGCGGGAGGCAATACAGATACTGTCCATCTCTCAAGCCTCTAGAGAAGTTACCGTACGAGAGGACCGAGGAGGAAAACATGAAGATCGTGCATACCGAAGTGAAGGACTTCTTTGGAGGGTTGAAAGCAAAGAGACATCCACCTCCGGAGGAGAAGGTAGATCCGGTGAAAGCAAAGTGCACTATCGATGCCCTGAGGAAACCACCAAAGTCTCCACCGAAAACCAACTATGAGCGCATTACTGAAAAGGCATATCTCCAAGCTAAGCGGTCGGGAAGTATTGTCAGTGATCAAAGGTTAAAAGAACGAGCAGCTGGGAAAAAATTGCCCAGCTCGGCGAACAAGCAAAGCAATCGTGCCCCCCGCTCAATGTGTCTAGCAACATCGTCGCTAAAGCTCCGGGGACGGTGCCCGGCTATAGCAATCTTGGAGATTACCTGCCTGACGATGTACATTTTGATTTCTTGGAGGTGGACAAACACAGATACGAGTACGGGAAGCCTCTCATCAAAGATGAAAAATCTCTAACAACGATGATGCGAAGATTTCATAATTGGTATATGAAAACCTGCAGAGAGTCTGGGGGGACGAATACTTTGTATCTGAGAAGTAAAGAGGAGCACGACCTCATTGGAATTGATCTGTTGCATGTTCCATTTGAGGAGTTCTTCGAGTTCTTCAATCAAAAGGCCCTCGATAAATTAACGGTCTTTTGCTACTGTCTGTAAGTACTATTTCTGTAATTAAGTCTCTATATATAGCTCGGCTCTTTCATTGCATGTATTTATAATTAATTATCCTCACTATATTATGCAGATTGAAGATCGTCAAGTGCAAAAAACAAGAAATGTATGATATTGGGTTCATTAACACAAATATCATAGATGAATTTCAGGTTAAAAAGAAGGCCGTAGAGGTCGAGGCCAACTTGCTACAATCATTGATCAAAAATCAAAACAAAGATTTAATACTCTTTTCTTACAACTTCAAGTGAGTGTTATTGTCGTGTGCATATTCAGTTTCCCTTATTACTCGAGCGAGGTTATAGTAATGTAATTGATGGGTTATGCATGCGTGGGCAGCTTCCACTATGTTCTTCTGGAGATTAATCTTGAGAGGGGACTAGTAAACGTCTTAGACTCGAGACGAAAAGATCCCGAAACCTATGCGGACATGACTAAATTGCTCAACAAGTAAGTTCAATCGATCATTATCGCACCATATCGGCAACTTTTTGTTCATTTCCTGATATCTCAAGTAATAATAATTATTTTCTTTGTCTTGCAGGGTTTGGAAACAGTTCACCGCAGAAGCTCCAGGACTGCCGAAGGAGCTGCGATATACATACCCGAAAGTAAGTACTACTAGCTAGCTAGTTGCGCGCATCTCCTGTTGATTCTATAGCTATACTTTCATCAATGCCATTTATAATGCTTCATTATCAGTTTGATTGACCTCTATTTCTCGTAAGTGCTTGTGGCAGGAAGAAGGGAATAATTTCTGTGGATACTACGTGTGCGAGTTCATCTACAATGCGACTTTGAAAAATAAGCGGGGCTACTCTAAAAGACAATATGAAGTGCGTAAGCAGTAATATTCACAATTCCATTTTATTACACCATCATTTCAGTTGAGTTTCATTCATATATGTATTAACCCCCTTCTTCAAATTAGACGTGACAGATGCGGAATGAACTCCTAGAACAAGATCGCATGAAAGCAATTCAAGAGGAATTGGCGGGATTCTTTCTTGACCACGTCATCAATAAAGCCGGAGAATACCATGTGGAAGTTGATTTCAAATGCTAGGGGATTGTAAGAGATCTTACATATTGTATATGTATGTAGCCAGTAGCGTCGGATAGATAATACGAAAACTTGTTGTTCGACCAATCTCTCGGAGAAGGAGAGGTCGATCGATCACTTCTCTCGGTATGCATGACGAACTTCTGTACTTAATGGTTCCCTTCATTTTCTTCCTAGCTAGCGTGTCGAGGGCCTCTCTATGTACAGTACGTAGCGTCGACCAAGCACGGACATAAGAGAGGACACTTCTCTCTATTAATTAGCTAGATAACACAATATATGAAACACCTAAATTAACCCCCCAAAACC
>NC_041391.1:17851556-17858894 GCF_002162155.2 Triticum dicoccoides | reverse complement strand
AAACAAAAGCCCAGCCACTGAAATGCTGACGCCTGGATGCTTTTTGGTCCCGGTTGGTGCCACCAACCAGGACCAAAGGCCCTCCTGCCTGGGCTCGGCGCACCGGCCACGTGGAGGCCCATCTGTCCCGGTTCGTGTTAGAACCGGGACTAAAGGTCTAGGGCATTAGTAACGACCCTTAGTCCCGGTTCAAGAACCGGGACAAAAGGCCCTCACCAACCGGGACTAATAGGGGTTTTTCTACTAGTGATGGCATAACAAACATACCATCTCCATACCGGTCATGGTTCATGTAAAACTGAATCTTGCAGGCACTTCCCCTCTGCAAGTTGCCGCGTAGTCTTTAGCGAGATGCGGTGCAGCTTTCTTGTGAGGGCATAAGAACCTTTCCATAAATACCTTCTCACTGACCATGGCTGTATTAAAGAAGTCCTAGTTGTGATCTATCAATCCATTTTCCTTAAGAAACTTTACAGCGTAGTATCGGGGTCTCATCCTGCCCTCCAAGCTGTACATGAGCATTGCTGGACGATAAGCAATGTATGCCGGTTCCAACCCCACCTCGGAGATGAGGAACTCGAACCTTCGCTCTAGCGATTCTTTAGACTTTGACAGCACTCCTGCAGCCTTAGAAACAGCAATGCCCACCTCGGCATCTGACCACCTGAACGTTTTCTTCAAGTGCTCTATCTTGGTGGTGATTTCCTCCTCGCTGAGGAATGCAACATCTCGTAGCGCGTGCTTGAACATCGGAGATCCATGGGGTACACCAAGACCTTCGACGCACGCCACTGCTGTCCGGATGCGTTCCGTGCTGATGTTGAGCGGCGATGGTGTACATACATAGAGCTTGGCAATATCACAAGCACCTAGCCCGCACTCTTGTAGGAAGATGACATTGGGCTTGACCACCCGGTCGAGGTCGGACCCGAGAATGGAGCCACCTGCTCGAGGTAGGGCACGGAGGAGGTTCTCAGAGGAGCCGAAGAGGGACAAGCAGTACTGCAGCCTAGAGACGATGGATATACGACGTAATCTGTCGGGGACAAGCGAGACGAGGCGTGGATCTCAGAAGGCGAGAGACCAAGGCCGGTGAGCCCCGCGACGGTGGGGGCCAGGGTTTTCTCCACGCCGGCGCAGAGGAACAGCGGGTCCTTGGCGACGACGGAGGCGACGTCGGCGGCGGAGAGGCCGAGGCCGGCGAGGAAGGCGAGGACGGCGTCGGGCTTGGAAGGGGACTTGAGGTGGGAGAGCTTGGCGGAGGCCTTGAGGGCCTGGGCTCGGGTGAGGCCGCAGGTGGCGACGAGGTACTCCTCCACGGCGAAGCTAGGGTTTGGGGAAATGCAGGGGGCAGCGGGCGCGGCGGCGGAGAGGAGGCGGTGTAGAGGAGAGATGGAGGGAGAAGAGAGGAGCTGGGCGAGGACGCCGCGACGGAGCCGGAGCATGGCGGCGCCAGCGGCGAGGGGATGGTGCAAGACGGAGGAGAGAGTGGTGAGCGTTTGCGTTGGTGCGGTGTTTGCTCTAACCTTGAGGAATGACCAACTAACCCATGGGCTGGGCTGGGCTGGGCTGGGCTAAGTTAGACTAGAGAGACCCATTTAGATGTCATCCGCTCAAATGCCCTAAAAAAAGAACCACCCAAGGAAAAAAAAGTGACTCGTCTAGATGTCTTGCGAGGGTTACTCAAAAAGAAAAAAAGATGATCTTGTGAGGATAGTTTTAAAAACCGGACTGGACTGGAGGTCCAACCGGAAAAACCGGAACCGGCGCCTTGCCTCGTTTTTTAAGGTGTACCGGTCATTTAGTAAAAAATATGAATTTTTTTTTTTTAAAAAAGTTGCATCAACAAAGAATGAAACACCTACCCATGAGGCAAGACATCCTAAAACCCCAATGACCAACTAGGCTAATGACACTTTGTAATTTATTAATGGTTTACATCCAATATTGTGTGTATTAATTTAATGTGAGGTTATTTTTCTTTTTGATAAATCACCTTAAATATTCCGGTTTTTTCTGATGAACCGGCGGTCCGACCAGTGAAAACCTGAACCGACAGCGTGGCCGATTCGGTTGCTGCTTCGGTTTTTTAAACTATGCTTATGAGACCTTGAAAAAAATCAAGATGATCTCACGTTTCTAAAAAGAGCCTTAGATGACATTAGAAAAAACTTGATGATCTTGCGTTTCTAAAGAAGAACCTTGGATGTTTTTGTTTCTCCTAAAAATGTATGTCTTTTTTCCTTTCTTTCTCGTTGTGATTTCAAGGACATTCAAAAAGGATATCCCCTAATCAAATGTCGTACCCGACAGGGAATCGGCATTGATCTGGCCAACAAGTGCTAGCAATGCAAGCATCAAAACCGTATTTGAAACATAGTTTATACCTACATACTTTATATGCATGGCGTGCAACATTTTTTTAGTGTCACTCTTCAAACGGCTATATCAAGATTTTGGAATGTGTTTTCCTCGGCAATGTCGACCCAATTGTGAATTTCGCGCAATCAATGTCCAATAGTAGTTCCACCCCTTGTGTCAATCGATAGCCTCATGGCCACCCTGTCATGTTGAGTCTCTGATTACCATTTTTTAGAAGTTCAAACTCGAGTACATTCATGTGTTTATTCTTTTCCCTAATTGACCGATCGTCACGAAACCCAGATCTAAGCGAATCATTTAGCAGCCAGATATTAGCATGTTGTGATATCAATGTACACAGAGAATGCAGGTGGTGCCACAATGCCAGGACAAGAACAAAGGAAGGAAGCAAGCAACCAATTATCTTTTGCGAGGAAATATACGAAGAACACAATCAGGCGTCATTGCGATATTAAGCATCAGCTAGCTGTTTTGTTTGATGCTACGTACAAGCCATATTCAGATTCAGGTTTTCCATATTCCTAGGGTCCACGACTTTAGGGCTCATGAGTGTGTGGGCAGCCAATGTTATTAATCTCATAGATTCTCACAAGAGATAGCCCAAAACTGGCTTCCTGTAATACCACTCTGTTGATCTGTTATACTCTCATGAAGCTAGGCAATCTTCAGACGCAAGTTTGAAAAATCACACTTGTCTCTGTACTTTCTGCGCTGATTCCAGTAAACTTGGCTCCTGACAGATGTTTCGAACAATTAATATAGCTTCACACTTGAATTGGGTATAATAAGTTTCAGAGATCACACATGGAGTCTGAAAGAGTCAAAGTTAACGTTCAGCTCTGATTCAAATTCAGAGTCCAGACTACACAATTTACGCAAGGCTTACTGTTTACATGCATGTGTGGGTCATTCAAATTGTTCACGTCCAAGTGAAGATCCAACAAAATGTACAAATTGTTTAAAGCACCAGATGGTGCTAGTATATTCAATTCTATAGTAAAATAATAGAAGGATTACTTAGTTTGCAAAATTTAAAAAAGAGACAAGTAACAGCTTCCCTGATAAAACTCACGCCATCATCAAGGCATACTCGTCACTGAAGCTTCCGGGCATCACCAACTAACAGAGCCTTCAGCTGCCATTTGAACCATGTATAGCACAGCAAAGCCATAGCTGCCATGTTCGTCGAGGAAAAAAACACCATGTCCATCCAGTTTCAGCGCATGTTCACCTGGAAAAAAGAAAGCACCATCCACATTCAGTAAATCAGTATGCTTCTATTGCCCAGCCCATTTTTCCTTGAGGAAAACTCAACATCTTCTCACCTTGTGGTAAGTCACTTCATCATTTAACCCGTTCCCCTCGCCTACATTTCATTAACCTTGTTTCATAATTTCAACAAGCACCAGAGAAGGGACACACAGTTGACTTTAGATCACATCTCTTCGCGGGTATTAGCATGGACCATCTCCTTTGCCTTACTACCAAGTACACACCTGAGATCTGACTTCTTTTAACTACTACAGCGTCACATCGGGAACAAACCAGTATATGACCATCCTCACACAGCTCTGTTCTTAAATTATGGTATAATATATCTCTACTATCCCTATGATTAAAATTCTGTAAGATTCTACACTAAGTGGCATCCCATCCAGGTTTTTCCTTTTTTGATTACGACTTTCTAGATAGAAATTTGCCAAGAAGTATGGTTCATAAGACCACTTTACTATCGTAAAAAATTATGCTAAGGGATAAGGATGCCCTCAGTATATATATATAGATAGTGCTCATATGGAATAAAATTAGCTAAAGGATATGGCAGAAATTAACACGGTAATGTCAGAACGCTTTTTTAATAGACTAAGTTGGACATTTATGAAAATGACACAATAGCTTTTTGCTAAAAATCCTCTAACGATTTCTCAACATTATTAGTTACGCCCAGTCACGATAATCTGGAAACATAAGAACTCGTGTCATACAGATGCAGCTGTGACAATGGAATATATAGATAAAACAGTTGTGACCCTGAAGAGTCTGACATAATAACTCTGAATCATACATAAAAGTTAGCCAACTTCAGTTCTGATTCTAGTTAACTTGGTTCCCGACAGATGTTTTGAACAACTACTATAGCTTCACACTTGAATTGGGTACAATAAGTTTCAGAGTTCACACAAGGAGGCTGAAAGAAGCAGAGTTAACATTCAGCTCTGCTTCAAATTCAGAGTTCAGACTAAATTTACATAGCGCTTACTGTTTACATGCATAAGTGGCTCATTCAAATTGTTTACATCCCAAGTGAAGATCCAACAAAATGTACAAATTGATTAAAGCGATGCTACATTGAAATCTACAGTACAAACTAGAAGGATTACTTAACTTGCAAAATTCAAAAAAGAGACATCATCAAGGCATACTTGTCACTGAAGCTTCAGGGCATCATCAACTAACAGAGCCTTCAAAATCATGTATAGAGCACAGCAAGCCATAGCCGCCATGTTTCATCTTGTTTCCTGGAAGAAGAAAGAAAAACACCATGTACATCCAGTTTCAGCACTTCTTCACCTCGAAGAAAGAAAGCCCTCTGCTTTTCAGCACCATACCAAAAGACTAACTTAATGTCACTATCACCAAATTCTAACCTGCAGGCACAAATTTGTCACAATACCCAATATTTTTAACAAGACAAGCTAAATCAGTCAGGTTAGCAATTGTAGGTTAGTTGCATACTACAAGCATGCATGTCAAACAGTACTATATATGCGTATTCTTAGTGCAGGCAGGAATTTGGCACAAATGTCATAGCTGCGAAAATATCATATGGTTCCTTGGTGTGAATGACATTGTTGGGTAACTGAGGAAGTACTTCTCGTGGCTCCTGTCCTACCTCTCGAGAATTATCTCAAAGATCTATGCAGAAATTGTCACGGCGGCAGAAGGCCACAGCTTCTGATGACTCCATAAAATTTTGTGTCTAGTTTCGGCTCCATCACACCAAAATAGTAGATACAAATGAAAAACTGAAAAAACCATGATGACACAACAAAACAGGGGACAAGGTTATCTTATGGCATTGTGTCACAAATTTGAGGAATATACGACTAATCTGGTTTCTTTATTTTAGCACAGAGGACTAAGAATAAGTCATTCTTTGCACACAAAGATTTACAAAAACAATTCAAACAAGAAGAAACAGTTTATGCTAAAGCAAGGTGAATTAACCCTGGGCCCTACATAAGAAACGCTAACACCAGGGGATAGCATTCCCTCCATCTGCTTCCAAAAGGACTATTTACCTAGATTTGGGAAGGGCATCAGATTTATCCTCAAATTATCCACTATGAATTGCAAAAACAGTAATAGAACATTAGGAATGCATTACCCACAATGAAGGAGACCTTACCTTGGCTCATTATCTCAATGCACAGGCAACTAACTTAAAAACTGAAATTTTAGTGCATTACAGAATGGCCTGATCTCACACTTACTTAGCTCCAATACATGTGTATAAAACATGAATGAGGATGAAAAAGTTCATAACCAATCCATGGTTTCTTCTCTGATGAGTGGTGACATTACATATCAGTATCCAGGGATCAAATTATCAGCTTCATCACTCATTACCAACCACCAACCCAGCATCTAACAGACATACAGCAGCGGACAACCAGCACACAGTTACATCAGAGCACGTCCTTGGCTTATGTGAATCTGAAATTAGTGGGCACTTCCCCTTTGCAAGCAGCATCGTAGTCTTTTTCAAGGTGTGGTGCAGCTTCCTTATGAGGGTGTATGAACTTCTTCTTGAATGTCATGTCGGACTCCTTAAAAACAGTATAGTAGTTTGGGTCACACTTGAGCAATCCATTTTCCTTAAGAAACTTTACAATGTAGTACCAGGGCCTGAGCCGGCCCTCTAGACTATAAGTGAGCAATGCTGGACGATAAGCAATGTATGCTGGTTCCAATCCCAACTCGGAGATAAGGAACTCGGACCTGCGCTGCAGCGATTCTTTAGTCCTGGACAACACTGCTGGACCCTTAGAAACAGCAATGCCCACCTCAGCATCCGTCCACGTGAATGTTTTCTTCAAGAGCTCCACTTTGGCAGTGATTTTGTCTTCGCTGAGGTATGCAACAGCTTGTAATGCATGTTTGAACATCAGAGATCCGCGGGGTACACCAAGAAGACCTTCGACACATGCCACTGCTGTCCGGATGCGTTCGGTGCTGATGCTGAGCAGCGATGGCGTATGTATGCAGAGCCTGGCAATATCACAAGCACCTAGCCCGCACTCGCGCAGGAAGGCGACATTGGGCTTGACCACCCGCTCGAGGTTGGACCCGAGAATGGAGCCACCCGCTCGAGGTAGGGCTCGAAGGAGGTTCTCGGAGGACCCGAAGAGGGGCAAGAAGTACTCCAGCGTGGAGACGATGGATCTGCAGCGGAAAGTGACACTGGGGAGCGAGACGAGGCGCACGATCTGAGAACGCGAGAGACCGAGGCCGGTGAGCTCCGCGACATTGGGTGCCAGGGTTTTCTCCACTTTGGCACAGAGGAACAGCGGGTCCCTGGCGACGAGGGCGGCGACATCGGCGCCGGAGAGGCCGAGGCCGGCGAGGAAGGCGAGGACGGCGTCGGGCTTGGAAGGGGACTTGAGGTGGGAGAGCTTAGCGGAGGCCTTGAGGGCCTGCGGTCGGGTGAGGCCGCAGGTGGAGACGAGATACTCCTCCACGGCGAAGCTAGGGTTCGGGGAGACGGCGGGCGCGGGCGCGGTGGCGGAGATGAGGCACCTGAGCTGGGAGATGGTGGAGGCGGAGCGAAACGACAGGAGCTGGGTGAGGCCGCAGCACCGGAGCCAGAGCATGGCGGCGCCGCCGCGGAGGAGGAGATTGACGGGGCGGCGGCGGCGAGGGAATGGGGAAGTGATTTGCGTGCGTCTGGTCTCT
>NC_041391.1:17832237-17851273 GCF_002162155.2 Triticum dicoccoides | reverse complement strand
CAACCAAAGGTGAGCTCCTTTCCCTCAAAAAAAAATTAAACAGGTGGGCTCCCACCCGTCAGTCCTAGATATTGCTTCTTTTCTTTTTAGATATTGCTGCTTTCCTTTTTATCGCTTCGAGACTGCTGGAACGAGCTTCGGGTCAACGGATTTGAAGAGAGTTAAATTCACCAACATCCACTGTATTTAATCGTGAAGTTCACTTTGCTTGTTGTACACTGGAATACCCAGATTAGATTACAGTGCTTGATGTCACATCAGTGAACAGCGTTGGTCACCACATATGTCGTATTTGTCCCACGTGAAGTGATTTGCATAAAGCTCATCCCTGCTTCATTTCCTTCTTCGTTGCGGTCGAGGTGGGGAGACGATTGGTTTTCCCGTGGCGATGATCAGATGCGGAGGTGATCGGTGGCTTCTTCTCTTGTCGGGAGCGAGGCTGCGGGAGGTCGTGTCGTCGCCAGAAGGGAGGTTCAAGGCAGCGTCGCGCGTCTGCTCTCGCGATGGCCCATGTTCGTCGCTCGGAACACGAACCGCCGCCGCAATACGGTATGAACCCATAAGCCTCCGCCATAATCAGCTTTTGTTCATGTGTTTCCCCCCATAGCCGATAGTCCATAGTCGCAATCAATGGATTTGAAAGTCGAAATCTTATGGAGAAAGGGGTTAGTGCTAGGGTTTTGGCAGGGGATTTTTTGGGGATTTTGGTAGGGTTTTCGCTCGAGTTTGGGTGGCATTGACTAGGGTTTGTACTATTTTTTTTGGGGGGGGGGGTTGTAGATACGATTCAGTATGTTGACGAGATTTAGGGTTTGTACTGATTTGGCGGGAGTTTGTAATTGAAGCAGGCTATTGTTGATGTAGTTGTTATTAATGCAGGCACTGGTATGTGTAATTTAGTACTCCCTCCATTTTCATATTCTAATGCGTATAGTTTTTTGGGCTAGATTCCGAAATGTAGTGCGCCTAAACTGCTTTGGACCACAATAGCCCTCGCCTGGTTCACTGATCAGAGGAGGTGATCAGTGACTTCTTCTCTCGTCGGGAGCGAGGCTGCGGGAGGTCATGCCGTGGCCAGAAGGGAGGTTCAAGGCAGCGTCGCATGTCTGCTCTCGTGATGGCCCATATTCGTCGCCCGGAACACAAACCGCCACCGCAATACGGTATGAACATGTGAGCCTCCACCATAATCAGCTTTTATTCATGTGTTTTCGCCCATAGCCGATAGTCCATAGTCGCAATCAATGGATTAGAAGTCGAAATCTTAAGGAGAAAGGGGTTAGTACTAGGGTTTTGGCAGGGGGTTTCGATAGGGTTTTTGCTCGGGTTTGGGTGGCATTGACTAGGGTTTGTACTGATGTGGGGGTTGTAGATACGATTCAATATGTTGACGAGAGCTAGGGTTGTAGTGAATTGACTAGAGTTTGTAGTGATTTGGGGGGAGTTTGTAATTAAAGCATGCTCTCTTTGATGTAGTTGTTATTAATGCAGGCACTGGTATGTGTAATTTAGTACCACATTGTCTTCTGCAGTAGGAATTGATTGATACATATGTCAAGTTCTCCTAATTTAGATACATTCATGTACATTCAGTAATTAATTGGCTTAAATTCAGATATAATTTTTTGAAGTAGTTCAAATTCAGGTACATTCAGATATGGTTAACAATATGGACATCTACATGTTAAAATCAGATACTTTCTTATGCAATTAAAATTTAGAATCAAATGTTGAAATTGAAAAACACATGTTAACTAAGTGTTCATGTTTCTAGATCATTTCAGAAACATTTGTGGTTACAATCAGTTACATTTTGATACATTTTGCTCAATTTGCATGTGGTCAACTTGTTGAATATCGAGAAAAACGAGATCGCTCGAAACCTGAGCATTCTCAGCGATTTGGGCTTCCTGGCCGTCCGATCAGTTCTCTTGATGCGATTCCGGCCGTCTGATCGAGCCGCTGGAAGATCTCGTCCGTCCGATCCAATCCCGCCCCTGTAGCAATGAAAGTTTGCCACCGCTTGTAAAACTGGATGGCCACCGAGGGCATTTTCGCCATTTCCCCATGGTTGAAAAAATATCCAATCACCACATGGGTGTGACCTCCTCCTCTCCCTCTCTCGATCCCCTCTGCCTCGCACGCCGCCACCGCTCGCCCTTGCGCTGCCTCCGCCTCAGCTCGCCCTCGCGCCGCCGCCGCCGCCGCCTCCGCCTCCACTCGCCCTCGTCTCTCCTCATCAGGAGGAGCGCGGCTCACCGCCGTCCCTCGCAAGAGAGGTCAGGGTTAGGGTCTCGGCCCGGGGTGGCTACTGCGGAGCTCCTGGCGGGCTACCTCCTCTGCCTGCTCGCGCTCGCGGCGGCCAAGGCGACCACACTGCTCTGGGTCACGCGTCGTCGCTCCGCTCCACGACGCCACGCCGCTCCCCCGCGCCTCCTCCCGGTCCTCCAGGTCCACTCTCCCGCGCAGCTCCCCCGCTCCTTCCTCCCAGTCCTAAAATCCTTTCTTCCCCCCCATGAGCGCAGGAAGAAGAGGATGCAGACGAAGCAAGGCTTTGGCATTCCGTTCCACCAAGTTCTTCCAGCATGAGGTAAGCTCCTGCCTGGTTCTAAACATGGTGATTTGTCTCCTTCGATCTGACCACTGTACATGCGTTAGTTAGGCTGGATGGAGTAGGATTAGTTAGTGGATCGGACGCCAGATGCATAGATGTGTGTTTGAGGGTTGCAATCAATCAGATTTGTACTGTACTACTTCAGCTTGAACTCTAAAATTCAGTAAGGTTGGGGTTCCTTGCTCTGTTGAATTCTTCTGTGTGTAAAAGGGGAACCAAGTGATCCGGATGACATATCTTAATTGTTGTGCTGTGATTGAATTGCGGTTGCTCGGTACTGTGAGAACGTGGAGATGTGCATGCTCACAGAGTGGATAAGTTGTAGATTGTGTATGGATAAGTAAGATATGTGGCTGATAGGTGCAGGTTTGTAATTTTGTTTTAATTGTAGGGATATGTAGGTCCTTTATTTGTATTTCGGGCTCTTGTACTAATGTTCAGGGTTGTGGAAATCTTGTATAATAATCTGTACGTAGTTGAGACTAACAACAGAACTATGACATGTTTGTTTATGGGCAAGAATTTATCATGGGGTGTGGGTGGTAAAGGAATAAAGAAGGTTGATATTCTTTTAATCTTTCTAATTCAATTCTACCACAGTTATATGGAATGCTCTACTTCCAAACAGTTACATGGAAATGTCCACTGTCCATACAAAATGAACTCCAACTTTCTCCAAATATTGTATATTAACCCAAGATGATTTTTATTTCATCTAAATGATTTTATAGGTACACAAAGATGATGAGGTCAGAGCCTTGTTTAAGCAAGTGCAAGGAGAAGTCCCTGGATTGCCTATAATTGTTATGAAGGTGGCATCTCAGGTGAAACGTGATACACTGTTAACAGTCATTATTTTCTATTGTATCTTTGTGTTACTCATGTTCAGTATTCAGCGAGTGCTTCTTCTGTACTGATATAGTTCATTTATCTAAAATCTTGCCTTTCTGTTCTTTCTTTGTAGAGATGACATCTAGAGGATCAGTTGCTCTGTGACAAGCATGGCAACGTGGCATCACTGCAAAGTCGAGACTGTAGTGTTCAAAGAAGGCACCAAAAGGTTAGTTATTCTCCTAAGACATTGTGTTGTTCAATATCAGTTTTGTTGGAATTAGTCTGAGCCAAACATTTGTGTAGTGAGTATTGGTAGAAGTTCTACAGCTTCAGGGAACTAAAACTTCATTGGACGATGTAGCAATCATATACTGTTTAGCAAAGTGCAAAATGTTGCAGGAGCTATACAAAATTGAAGTATTAGCATTTTCTTCCATGGAATCATTTATTGCTGTCAGTTATACTTATACTGTACTAAATAGTTGAATGTTGCATTTCAAATTCAAGAACAAACTTTTTCTTCCTATATTCATATATGTGTCGGGCCGCTGAGGGGATTCGGTCTCTCTCCCTGAGCTAGCCTGCCGTCGAACGGCAGGGGCCATCTATTCAGTTTCGATCTAACCGGGGGCCTCCTTATCCTTTGGTCTATGATTTGAGGTGCACTCGTGTGTGCGCATGATTTCGTCTTGGTTTCTGGCGAGCGACCGAAATCTGCTCTACGAAGTGCTGGAAAACTAGACGGTTTCAATCCAGATCTGTTCGTTCGTTCGATAGAAGCTGATTCAGTTGAGCCCTCATATTGTTGTTGCGGCTTCCAATAATTGATGCGTAACAGTTCTGAGATACACATACTGATGCTCCTTCACGCAATCAACAAGCTAAGCATTTGGTCTTCCAAATGGATACTAGCCCCACCATTAGGGAGTCACTTTAGCTATATCATCATTAGTAGATTCTCTGGTTGTTAGTTTTTGCACCTCTCCATCTCAAACTTGCTAATTTCGTCTATGGCTCGCGTTCTTTCTCTTTTCGTTGGGACGTGGGTATCGAGGTTAGTATTTTGTATCATTATCTTCACCTTGGTTGGCTGATGGTTGATTTTGTACCCCCTTTTGTCTATTGTCCCTTTTGCAATCTGAGTTTATTTTTTTATATGTATTCATCAAATTCTGCCTCTGAGTGGCAGGATTAGCCGATTTAAAGTAGTCTCTGCGCAAACATTAGTAGCTGCTATCCAAAAACTTGTAGAACATGCTTTTCGTATAATTATTTTAACTCACATACATAAAGGGTAAATAAGCACAAATTGAAAAGGAACCCCTAAGCTTTCTTTAGGTGTGCTCATTTTTACATTAGTAGATAGAGTTACATAAGTTTGCCTCTACCACTACTGATATCAGCGATGAAATTTAATTGCCTTTTAGTTCTAGGTTGAAAATGATGCTGAAGTTCTAAACATTCTGTTTGACTGAATTTTCTTCTTGATCTGCAGCTGAATTAGGGAAGGATGCCGAAGTTACATGTACACAACCCTTATTCTGCTAACTATGGCTCTCTTTTGGAGATCGCTTGCCTTTTGGAAGTTGTTGGCCTTTGGTTACCCCAAGAGGAATTTTTATGGCTTGCTTCATGGGCCGTAGCTCCTCCCTCCCTAGCCCCACTTTGTCTCCCCTGTGATTTGCCTGTTCCTGATCTTGGTGGCTGGCATGTCTCAAATTTTCATTGGGCAGGGCTACTAACGTAAAGGAGCAAACTGGAAATTCCACCTGCATATTTTAGGTAATTATTCATGTTTTTTATACCCTTTGTGTGCATATGGTAGGCATGAACTTGTCCCTGCAGCTCATGATAAGAGTAGGACCTTAAATTCGCCAGAATGAGTTCTTATTTTGATTATCTATGAAGTCTTATTTTGATTATCTTTCACTTTACTATAAGATAATAAATCTGGGAAGCTAAGGCTTAAGAAGTTTCAGACTGAGTTTGCCTTCTTTGTCCTTTCTCACTCTATATATTGTATTATTTGGTCATTTTATACCAAGATCTTTCCTATGTCCCTGAACTTGTTGATTTTGTAGGGTTCTTGCGGATCATGCTGGTCATTCCTGGGCGCTGGAGTGGGCCAACTTCCTGACGATGGGCAAGATGGAGCTGATCGGCTGCTCGGTGGTGACCATGAGGTGAGGCGTGGTGCCAGCGGCAGCGGGTGCAGGAAGCAGCAACATTAGAGATGGGCGACGAGGCACACTGTTCACTCCCTCTGAAGGAAGAATTGATGTAGTAGCTAGCATTCATTTTTAGATACTATGCATCTTTCTGATTTTTTTGGCAGTAGAACGCTATGTATCTCTAAACATCTGCAGTAGAGAGCTATGTATCTGTAAACATTAAAGATTGTTGCATCAAAGAGCAGTAGCACCTCCTTGTCATTGTCAATACCTGTTGATATTGTGTAGTACATCATGATTAGCTACACTGGAAACATCTGCAAATATTACTCTTGCGTTAATCACTGTATATTTTATTCCTGTTTTAGATGTTTCTCTTCAAGAGATGCTTGCACTTTAGTCTGAGAATTTTATTCCTGTCCAATCAGTAGTATGTGTTAGAATGTGTACGAGAACAGGGAGCAAGTATGGTAGCAATGACAGATTTAATTAGCAATTAGACTGAAATACCATACTCATAGGCAATGATGCTGATGTCTCATTCTTTATTTGTTACCAGATCATATCCATAAAAACGTACTACTTAATCGAGTCTTGGGTGACCTGCATGCTCTACTTGTAGAACCATTGTTTTCTATAACGACCTGCTTCACAATGATGCGGCCCAAATCAGATATCTTTTCTTTAACAAGCATTCATATGAAACCCAATATTTGATAGTAGCTCCGAAGAAAGATATTGTTGCATGTACATCCACACATTATATTAATCAGTTAAGTTTATCTTTCAGTAGAAACCCTTATTTTTTCCATCTTCTAATCTCCTCAGATTTCAGGTTCTGACCGCATAACAATCGAAGCATCCTTTTTTGTTGAATTAAGGACTCATTCTCACCGTGGTTGATGCTTGATGCAGTGGAGGTGTATTGAACATAGGATATGGAGTCTCAGTTCAGATATGTACATGAATCTCCTTTTATTTTGTCATGCTATTGGTAGTTCTGATATGGGCCTATTTGTTATGTTTATGCCTATATGTTAAGTTCTCATATTTTAATTATAGTATGTTGTCAATGATGTGTGGTTCTGGAATTTGGAGATTAACATTCAGGCTTTTGGTATCTTTAATCTTTTTTCTTTCTACTAAACTTGATTCAAACAGTTTGTCCTATCTGGCACTGCCACTCTGGCTTTTTGGAACAAATTTTGTCATGTGCTTGCAAAAATTATCCTATCGATTTATTATACTCAGCTTACCATGCTTTTGGTATATCTCTACTGTTTGCGCTCTATACTAAACTCCTTAGTCTTGAAAGAGTGTTGTAATTTTCTTTCGATGTACAAGATTTATACATGCTAGGTCACGGCACTCAGACGGGCAATGCGCGCCAAGGCACGCCACTTAGCTGGTGGGGACCCCCATGGTTGCCGCCGACCAGATGCCACCTCCGCTGCTGATGTCATCGTCGTCCTCGCTGCCGCACCACACGACACTATCGAACAGGTAAGTATGCCTCGATCTCACCACATGCTTCTCTCGCCTCGCTGGTTAGTTTGGTGACCTGCTTTGCCTCCCACTTCCTTAGCCTTAGGAAAAGCATGGCTGCCAGCACAGAATGGATGAGGAAGAGGTGAGCCGCCGCACCATCAAAGCTCTCACGCCGCTGCTCCCTGTCGAGCTTGCGCGTGCGCCGGATGTGGTGGGCAACACAGCCCGTCCATCTGCCGGCACCTCCAAGCAATGCCTACAACAGCAGGTGAGCCCCTACTTGCAGTTTTTCTTTGCATTCTTTGAAACGAATCGATAGAGTACTGAACTTTATATCTTCAAAGATGTTATTTAGGATCTCTGTCAAGAAGGGGATATATCAAAGTAGTGTCATGTTCTAATTATAAATGATGACAAGAAAGTTAATAACTTCGTAATTACATAGTAAGCATAGTTAGAGCATATAGGTCAGAGATGTACAAATGATCGACTAAAAAAACATTTGTATTTGCAACAACACACCGGATCACATCACATCAGGTAAATATTTTTGTAGAATACAAGTCAAGATTAAAAATCTGACCACGACATCTGAAAAACCAAAGTAAATGCATCATATATATTAAAAAAAGAAGATATTCGTCCCGTGTCCGGATGGGACTCTCCTTTGCGTGGAAGGCAAGCTTGGCGATCCAGATTATAGATCTCCTTCTCTGTAACCGACTCTGTGTAACCCTAGCCCCCTCCGGTGTCTATATAAACCGGAGGGTTTAGTCTGTAGGACAACAAAAATCATACCATAGGCTAGTTTCTAGGGTTTAGCCTCTCTGATCTCGTGGTAGATCAACTCTTGTAATACTCATATCATCAAGATCAATCAAGTAGGAAGTAGGGTATTACCTCCATCGAGAGGGCCCGAACCTAGGTAAACATCGTGTCTCCAGTCTCCTGTTACCATTAGCCTTAGACGCATAGTTCGGGACCCCCTACCCGAAATCCGCCGGTTTTGACACCGACATTGGTGCTTTCACTGAGAGTTCCTCTGTGTCGTCGCTGTAAGGCTCGATGGCTTCTCCAACCTTCAACAACTCCGTCCAGGGTGAGACTTTTCTCCCCGGACAGATTTTTGTGTTCGGCGGCTTTGCACTGCGGGCCAACTCGCTTGGCCATCTAAAGCAGATCGACAGCTACGCCCCTGGCCGTCAGGTCAGGTTCGGGAACCTAAACTACATTGCTGACATCCGCGGAGACTTGATCTTCGATGGATTCGAGCCCACGTCAGGAGCGCCGAACGATCGCCGCGCGCATGACTTAGATCTGCCGTCGGACAGTATTCGAGACATGGCGCCAGCCATGGCTCCGGACTTTGATCCAGAGCAGATTGTGCCATCTGAGGACGGGTGGATGGACCCCGCCACGGAGGTAGCACACCTATCGGCGTTGGAGCCGAACACAGACTCCGCTTCTAAGGAAATCTGTGTCTCCGGACCCCCGGACTTATCTTCGGTCACAGGTCCCGGACCGTGTGTGTCTATGCCCATCGAATCTGATTGGGCTCCGGTCATGGAATTCACCGCCGCGGATATCTTCCAGCACTCTCCCTATGGCGATGTGCTAAATTCATTAAGGTCTCTCTCTCTCTCTCTCTCTCTCTCTGTTAGGAGATTCCTGGCCGAACTATGTTTGGCTTGAGTGGGAAGCAGGCGACGAAGAAATTCGTCACCCACCCACCACCCACTTCATAGCCACGGTCGATGATTTGACCGACGTGCTTAACCTTGACTCCGAAGACATCAACGGTATAGACGACGATGCGGGAGAAGAACAGGAATCACCGCCCACAGGGCGCTGGACTGCCACCTCTTCATATGATATATATATGGTGGATACTCCCAAAGAAAACAATGGCGGTGAGGCAACAAGAGATAACCCCTCAGGGAAGAAATCAAAGCATGGGCGTCATCGGCGCCGCTCCAAGCCCCGCCACAGCAACACCGGCACTGGAGAAGAAGATAATCCAGATGGCGCCGAAGAGGAATACAATCCTGATCAGCCCACCTTCGAGCAAGCCAGCAAGAACACGGGCAGGTCAGCCCAGATGAACAGGCGATGGACGGATACTTGGAGGACGATAACTATATGCCTCCCTCCGAAGACGAGGTGAGCCTTGGTGACAACGAATTCGGCGTACCGGAGGATCTCATAGAGCAGGAGCGCTTCAAGCGCTGGCTTATAGCCACTGCAAGAAGCCTGAAAAAGAAGCAACATCAGCTACAAGCAGATCACGATATGCTAACAAACAAACGGACTAAGGACCGAGCAGCCAAGGAATACGGACTCGACCGCCGAACACAATATTACCCAAAGCGCAGGCTACTACCTCAATTCGAGGAAGAGGCACTAAAGCCCGGACGACAGCGTAAAACCCGCCGCCAACACACTACGGCCAGGGGCTACGCGCAAGACAAAGAAAGCGTACTAAACAACAACATAGCAAACACATTGGGCACATCAGCAGCCAGGAATAGCATCCGCAAAACCTGGCACAACAAATATAAGCGTCCGAAGATAAGGGACGACACTCAGGACAAGGCAGTCAATACAGGAGCCCGCATCCCTCAGCTCGTTCAGCGGGAGAAGACATTTCAAAACATGGGCCCCTCCAGCCTGAACCGCATACTTGACCGCCCATGTCAAATTCATGGTACCCCAGAAACGGCAGCCAATCATACCAATAGGGAATGTTGGGTCTTTAAACAGATCGGCAGGCAAATGCCGGAAATAGTAAGAAGGGGTCCCAGGACAAGACGCCTAGATCATCAAACATCACAGGGCAAAAGAAATTTCTTCCGCCGACCAAAGCCGTGAACACCATCCACATAGGAGCAGATGTACACTCTTCGGGACGTCACCTCAACGAAGCAAGTCGCCCCGTCATATAAAAATACGACCGATCATCTTCGATCGACTAGACTGTCCGGCCAATATCAACCAGAGGTATTCCCCTATTGGCGGTGACAACAGTCCAAACTTGCTGCACAAAGACACGGTGCGTCGTATAGCGATTGATCACTCGTGGATCAGACCCACGTAATGTAGTCACAATTACGGACAAGATCGAACTTCACCTCGGCACCGAAAAGTATTCGGCCACATTAGTAACATAAGCAGCAAGTCGCGGCTTTTTCAATCGAACCTTGATTCGACAGCCAAACTCCCGGACACCGATAAAGGAGTCCGAACTACTTCACGATACCTCAGCCTGATCAGGGCTCAAACAGACCCTCCGACATAAGCTGGACGGGCCACATCCCACGGCTCAGCCGCTGTGCGGCACACACACACCTTTAGCAATTTTTTGCAGGTTTGCCTTTACGCATAAATGGTCCGGCGACATGGAATCAGCTCGGACGCAGAAAGGGGGTATCTTCACCCCACCCGAATACAATCCGGATACTACTTCGGATCTGTGCACATCTCCCTACCGCCCAGTCCCAACAGGTTCTGCCGTCATGCCTCTCTTTTATAACATGCGCCGTACTCATACGCATAGCCGTATTACTTGAATACAACATGTAGAGTCATTTGACGCTTACCTGCTATCATTCCTCACCGACATTTTATCATCACGGCATCCGAAACATCGTGTCATGCCCTAAAACGCCAGAGGCTTCATTGCGCCCGCACTATGGCAACAAAGTCCGACCACCTTCTCAGTCGTTCGGCACCCCGAACTTATAGCATTATATGCATCAGCTCCGAATCATGTCTTGGGTCATTAGTTGGGTTTGCCCGGCTCCCATGTTTTGGTACCTTACGTTCCGCAATATCGGCTAAGGTAGCGCTGCGAGAACTGCTGCGATTGTGTCCCGGTTCTTCCGGACGAACACCTCAGCAGAGAAAGCCGAAAAATGACTGTCATGATAAGGCGAGAGCTGGTCAGCTGTTCGAGAGGTTGTAAAATCTTTAAGGATTTATTCTGCATAATGCCATAATAAAATGCAGAGTGCGAAGGATCGATCTATCGATCAGGCGCTATTAGAGCCCCTCGTGCGGTCTTCCGAACACCAGGGGCTACGCCTCCCATACTCAAATTCCTATGGCTAAGTGAGAGTAATAAAGCCCTATAGTCCGATTGCCTGGTTTGCTGTGTTGAGCGCCTCCTTCATGGATCCAAGAATGGGATAAAGAGTGTTCAGGTGTATCCCGAACACCCCCGTAGTTCCTACGTGGGGCAGAAGCCGACGACTGGCCAACTCTGAAGACTAACATATAAAACGGTGCAGTAATAAAATTTAAACATAACAGGCACATACATAAAAGTGACTTGGTTCCGCCTTACAAAGGACAACACAACGGCCTTTAGGGAAAAATAATGTCTTTTGCACATTGCTCTGCCACAAGGCGGGCCCCCTTCAGGACACCATCATAATATAATTCGGGCTTGCGGTGCTCCTTCCCCTCCGGCAGCCCCTCGGTCATCAGCTTCTCAGCATCAAGCTTCCCCCAGTGCACTTTCGCATGGAAAAATGCCATTCGTGCACCTTCTATGCAAACCGACCGCTTAATCACGTCCAGCCAAGGGCAGGCACTCACAATTCGCTTCACGAGACCAAAGAAACTGCTCGAAATAGGCTCGGCGGGCCATAGCCAGATAACCAAATCTTCATAGCTAGTTCGGCTGCCTGATGCAGTTCAATCAGCTGCTTCAGTTGGTCGACAAACGACACCGGATAATTCGGCGCCAAATACTGCGACCAGAAGAGCTTCTCCGCAGTTTCCTTCTCCTCAGCTCGGCAGAATTGGGCAACATCAGATATGCTGCGCGGCAGATCCGCAAACGCCCCTGGAAAAATCAGGATTCAATGGGTCACCATGAATCTTCCCTGCAATCGCATATAAATCGCTTTGAATAAGAAAAACCCTTACTAGCCGCAATCTTAAGCGCCTCCTGAAAATCCTTCAGAGCAGCCTGGGCTTCCTCCCGAGCATCATTTGCGTCCTGGAGAGCTTGGATTAGTTCGGATTCTTTCAGTAATATAATCTGCTCCAAAGTCTCGCTTTTCTTCACGGCCTCCCGAAGCTCTCGTTCAGCTTCCACGACCCTGGCCT
Organism: Triticum dicoccoides; assembly: GCF_002162155.2. Taxonomy (NCBI): domain Eukaryota; kingdom Viridiplantae; phylum Streptophyta; class Magnoliopsida; order Poales; family Poaceae; genus Triticum; species Triticum dicoccoides. Next base: position 17,839,054 of record NC_041391.1, on the reverse strand, counting down.
CGTGCTTCTCGCGGAGAGCCTGCTCCGCGGCTGCCTTCTTTTCGGCCAAGGCAACAGCCGTCTTGAGCGCCTCAATCTCGGCATTTGACCCTAGAGTGCGCAATATAAATGCTTTAAGTAAGACACAACTACTTACTTGTGCTAAAACTTACTAAAGTTTCAAACATACCTTGTTTCTCCTCCAGCTGCTTCTTCACTCGGCCGAGCTCCTCTTCGGCCCGCTCCAGACTCTGCTTGAGTCCGGACACCTCCTCAGTATGAGATGAGGCAGTCGCTGCAAACGCCCGATTCATAAAGAAATAGATATATGTCATTAGCTGAGTCTCCTGCGGACGGAAATTTGATCCCCTGTCCGGTTCCTGTCCTCTCTGAACAGTGTATCAGGGGCTACTATCTATACTATGACAGTCTTCTAACAACTCCTAAAAACATACCTCCAAGCCTTTTATAAGGCTGATACAGGATTCATTTAGTCCGCTCTCGGCAGCCTGAATCTTTTCTATCACCGCGCCCATAAGGGCGCGATGTTCATCAATGATGGAAGTGCTCTCCAGCGCTCTCGACAGGCCGCTCGACACCTTTGGTTGGACAGAGGTCGCAGGTGGAGCAGGATCGCCCCCTCCAGTCATTATGGGCTGCCTGCCCGATCCTGGAGCCTCAAGGCTCTCCGGGACTGTGTCCGGCTGTGGGCCAAATCCAAGATCGCCCCCGCCGTCGATGTTCATGGGAACCGCCGCTCCCGTGTGTCCGGCCCCCGAGGTACACCCCCCTGGCCCAGGTCCTTTCAGGACGACACCTCGGTGTCACAACCAGGCTTGGGGGAAGGGGCCCTTGGAGGTGTCTCGCTCTCCAAGGCATCGGAACTCAACGAATCCTCCGATGAGGACTGTTCGGCAGGAGACCTCGCCGGACTGTAAAAAAAGTACGGTGCAAATCGAAATATTACACTCTAGAAATTCCGGATGCATGGATATGTTCGGATTTCATGCACTTACGAGTTTACCAGGGGCTGGGCCCTGGGATCCTACTCCGGGCTGCTGTTGGTAGCCGTGGTGGACGCCTCGGGGATGAGTGTTCTTCCCCTCTTAGGCGAATCTGCCTCCAAGGATGAGGAGGTTGTCCTTTTCTTCCTCCCCCTCGTAGGGGACTCGTACTCTCCTTCCTCCTTGTCCTCTTCATCCTCCTCGTCCTCTTTGGAGGAGGGATGGTCACTGGAGTCTTCGGACTTCGTGTTCGAAGCTCCACGACGACGGAGGCCGCTCCTGGTCTCCTTGGCCTTTTTGTTGGCCTCTTTCTTCGGCGCCTCGTAAGGCGCTGGGACCAACATCTTCGTTAGAAGTGGTCTGGCCGGTTCTTCCGGCAACGGGGCCGGACAATGAGTCTGCCCTGCCTTCTTCGTCCATCCCTGAGGTGATCGTGGAAAAGCACGTTAAAAAACATCTCCCTCGAGACATGGGGATGGTCGAGATATAATGATGACTTACCGGACTTGCGGGGTGGGACAGTTGGCACCCGCGGTCCGCGGCGGAGTCCGGCCACGGTTTGCCGGACTTGAAGAGCACCTTCCAGTTGTCCTTGTGCGAGGAGCCGAAAAGCTCCCGCAGGGTCTGGTGCTCGGCCGGGTCATACTCCCACATATTGCAGCTTCTGTGCTGACAAGGAAGGATCAGGCAGACTAGCATCACCTGGACTATGTCAACAAGCCTAATGGCCCTGTCTTCCATACCCTTGACACGCGCCTGGATTACTGACAGTTCGTCGGACGACGACCAGTTCACGCCCTTCTTGGTCCAGGACGTAAGCCGCAAAGGGGCTCCAGATCGAAACTCGGGAGCGGCGGCCCATTTTTTGCCGTGCGGCTCAGTAATGTAGAACCACTATTGCTGCCACTCCTTGACGGAATCATTGAAAGTACCCGTCGGCCATGTGACCTTGGGCATCCTGCTCACCATGGCGCCTCCGCACTCGGCATGTTCGCCATTCACCACCTTGGGCTTCACATTGAAGATCTTCAGCCATAGTCCGAAGTGCGGCGAGATGCGAAGAAAGGCCTTGCACACGACAATAAACGTTGAGATGTTGAGGAAGGAATTGGGGGATAGATCATGAAAATCAATCCCGTAGTAATACATGATGCCGCGAACAAAAGGGTGAAGGGGAAACCCAAGCCCACGGGCGAAATGGGGGAGGAAAACGACCCTCTCATGGGGCTCCGGAGTAGGGACAATTTGTTTCCGCCGTCGGGAGACGGTGGCCAATTTTCTTGGCCAGATAACCGGCCGCCCGCAGTTTTTTAATATCCTTCTCCTGGACGGAGGAGGCCATCCACTTGCCTCCCGCTCCGGATCCGGACATTTTCAAAGAACCTTTGTTGGTGGGAAGATGAATGCTTGGGCTCTAGGGCTCGGGCGAAAAGAAAGGGACGAGCAGAAGGAGAAGAAGGCGTGGGTAGAAAGGAAGAGGCCTTTCCCTTTTATAGAGGCAATGAAACTTTGTGCCTCCCGGCTTGCCTAATGGAACCTGCTCGTTCCCCACTCACCGCGATTGGTGGTACGGTTGGGTTAGCCATGCCCGTATTGAAGAGAACCCCGCAATAAGGGGCACGATCTCTGCTTTGATAAGACGTGCTAAGGAAACCGCCTCGCAATATGTGCGGAAGCGGGTTGCAGAAAACGGTTCGAATAATGACCGGGCCGTGGCGTGATATCACGCTACGAAGAGTTGTCAGTAGATTAGATTCATGGTCTATTATTCTCTCTATGGTGGTATATGAAATTTGTCTTGCAGAGCCGGACACGGTCCTTGTGTTCAGAATTTATCTTGGAGTATTCGGAGATGGAACCCGCCTCGCAATGTCGAAGACAATCTACGTGCCGGACTCATCGTCATTGAAGCCTGGTTCAGGGGCTACTGAGGGAGTCCTGGATAAGGGGGTATCCGGACAGCCGGACTATTGGACAATGAAGATACAAGATTGAAGACTTTGTCCCGTGTCCGGATGGGACACTCCTTTGTGTGGAAGGCAAGCTTGGTGATGACCCACAAGTATAGGGGATCTATCGTAGTCCTTTCGATAAGTAAGAGTGTCGAAACCAACGAGGAGCAGAAGGAAATGATAAGCGGTTTTCAGCAAGGTATTCTCTGCAAGTACTGAAATAAATGGTAACAGATAGTTTTGTGATAAGATAAATTGTAACGAGCAACAAGTAACAAAAGTAAATAAGGTGCAGCAAGGTGGCCCAATCCTTTTTGTAGCAAAGGACCAGCTGGAACAAACTCTTATAATAGGAAAAGCGCTCCCGAGGACACATGGGAATATTGTCAAGCTAGTTTTCATCACGCTCATATGATTCGCGTCTGGTGAAATAGTTTTCCCACACAAGACTTCAACATCTCTAACAATCCCAATTGGTGAAATAGTATCTCTATTGGCAAGTTTAATTGTGACATCAATACCTTCTAACTCAGCAGGTGCAATTTCATTCTTAATTTCTTCGTATAAAGTATGTGGTATAATACTAGCACTCGCACCCATATCACATAACCCATGGTAACAATGATCTCCTATTTTAACAGAAATAACAGGCACGCCTACCACAGGTCTATGTTTATTTTTAGCACATGGTTTAGCAATTCTAGCAGTTTCACCTTCGAACTGAGTAACATGCCCATCAATATTATCAGACAAGAGATCTTTAACAATTGCAATATTGGGTTCTACTTTAACTTGCTCAGGAGGTACATAAGTTCTAATATTGCTTTTACGAACAACAGTTGAAGTTTTAGCATGATCCTTTACTCTAACAGGGAAAGGTGGTTTCTCAACATAAGAGGTAGGAACAATAGGATCATTATAAGTGATAATCTTTTCTTCAACTTTAATAGGTGCAGCTACTTTTACTTCTATGGGAGGATGATATTTAAACCACTTCTCCTTAGGGAGATCAACATAAGTAGCAAAAGATTCACAGAAAGAAGCTACTATCTCAGAGTCGAGTCCATATTTAGTGCTAAACTTACGGAAAATATCGGTATCCATAAAATATTTAACACAATCAAACTTAGGTGTCATACCCGACTCCTTACCTTCGTCGAGGTCCCAATCTTTAGAGTTACGTTTAATTCTATCCAATAAATTCCATCTGAATTCAATAGTCTTCATCATAAAAGAGCCAGCACAAGAAGTATCAAGCATAGTGCGATTGTTATCAGAAAGCCGAGCATAAAAATTCTGAAGAATTGTTTCTCTTGAGAGGTCATGATTGGGGCATGAATATAACATTGATTTAAGCCTCCCCCAAGCTTGAGCGACGCTTTCTCCTTCGCGAGGCCAAAAATTATATATATAATTGCGATCACGATGAACAAGATGCATAGGATAATACTTTTGATGAAATTCCAATCTCATTCTTTTATAGTTCCATGATCTCGTATCATCACATAGCCTATACCATGTCAATGCGTCTTCCTTCAAAGATAAAGGAAAAGCCTTCTTCTTAACAACATCATCTGGTATACCTACAAGCTTAAATAGTCCACAAATATCATCCACATAGCGAAGATGCTCGTCAGGATGCTTTGTTCCATCTCCTGTAAAAGTATTAGCCAGCAGTTTTTCCATGATACCCGAAGGAAATTCAAAAGGAGTTTCATTTTCAATAGGTTCAGCAGGTTGAGGAGCAACTCTTTGCTCTACTGGAAGGGGTGAAGATACACCGAACAAGCCCCTCATAGAATTACTTTCCATAGTAACAAGTGACAGAAAATTTCATCACACTATATAAAATTTTCCTTACCAAATTCCACCTACCAAAGGCGCTACACTCCCCGGCAACGGCGCCAGAAAAGAGTCTTGATGACCCACAAGTATAGGGGATCTATTGTAGTCCTTTCGATAAGTAAGAGTGTCGAACCCAACGAGGAGCAGAAGGAAATGATAAGCGGTTTTCAGCAAGGTATTCTCTGCAAGAACTGAAATAATTGGTAACAGATAGTTTTGTGATAAGATAAATTGTAACGAGCAACAAGTAACAAAAGTAAATAAGGTGCAGCAAGGTGGCCCAATCCTTTTTGTAGCAAAGGACAAGCCGGAACAAACTCTTATAATAGGAAAAGCGCTCCCGAGGACACATGGGAATATCGTCAAGCTAGTTTTCATCACGCTCATACGATTCGCGTTCGGTACTTTGATAATTTGATATGTGGGTGGACTGGTGCTTGGGTGCTGTTCTTACTTGAACAAGCATCCAACTTATGATTAACCTCTATTGCAAGCATCCGCAACTACAAAAAAAGTATTAAGGTAAACCTAACCATAGCATGAAACATATGGATCCAAATCAGCCCCTTACGAAGCAACGCATAAACTAGGGTCAAGCTTCTGTCACTCTAGCAACCCATCATCTACTTATTACTTCCCAATGCCTTCCTCTAGGCCCAAATAATGGTGAAGTGTTATGTAGTCGACGTTCACATAACACCACTAGAGGTTAGACAACATATATCTCATCAAAATATCGAACGAATACCAAATTCACATGACTACTAATAGCAAGACTTCTCCCTTGTCCTCAGGACAAATGTAACTACTCACAAAGTATATTCATGTTCATAATCAGAGGGGTAATAATATGCATAAAGGATCTGAACATATGATCTTCCACCAAGTAAACCAACTAGCATCAACTACAAGGAGTAATCAACACTACTAGCAACCTACTAGCACCAATCCCGGACTTGGAGACAAGAATTGGATACAAGAGATAAACTAGGGTTTGGAGATGAGATGGTGCTGGTGAAGATGTTGATGGAGATTGACCTCTCCCGATGAGAGGAGCGTTGGTGATGATGATGGCGATGATTTCCCCCTCCCGGAGGGAAGTGTCCCCGGCAGAACAGCTCTGCCAGAGCCCTAGTTTGGTTCCGGCTCGTGGTGGCGGAGTCTCGTCCCGAAAGGTTGCTTTCTATTTTTTTCTCATCGAAAGACTTCATATAGGAGAAGATGGGCGTCGGAGAGCCACCAGGGGGCCCACGAGGTAGGGGGGCGCGCCCAGGGGGGAGGGGCGCGCCCCCCACCCTCGTGAGCAGGGTGTGGGCCCCCTGGCCTTCATCTTTGGCGATGATTTTTCTTTATTTATTTTAAGGTATTTCGTGGAGTTTCAGGACTTTTGGAGTTGCGCAGAATAGTCCTTCAATATTTGCTCCTTTTCCAGCCCAGAATTCCAGCTGCCGGCATTCTCCCTCTTCATGTAAACCTTGTAAAATAAGAGAGAATAGCCATAAGTATTGTGACATAACGTGAAATAAAAGCCCATAACGTGATAAATATCGATATAAAAACATGATGCAAAATGGACGTATCAACTCCCCCAAGCTTAGACCTCGCTTGTCCTCAAGCGAAAAGCCGATAACAATAAATATGTCCTCATGTTTAGAGGTAGAGGCGTCGATAAAAATAAAATACGGACATGAAGGCATCATGATTATTCTCATAACAACAACATATATAGATTTTTCATATGATTACTTATGTTCAAGTGATGATCTTTTCACAAAGCCAAAGTATGAATCATAAACCTTATTGAGCACCAACAAATTATACCCTCAGTCATCGAAGCAATTGCAATTTATCATAACATCGGAAAGAGTCTATGTCAGAGCTTAAAAGCAAGTCCACATACTCAACTATCACTTAGTCCTTTATAATTGCTAACACTCACGCAATACTTGTGGTTACGGAGTTTTAATCGGACACAGAGAAAGATAGGGGCTTATAGTTTTGCCCCACAACCTTTTACCTCAAGGGTAATGTCAATAA
>NC_041391.1:17804317-17831933 GCF_002162155.2 Triticum dicoccoides | reverse complement strand
CAACATGCCGAGCTTGCCAAAGGATAAAATAAAAAGGAGAAGGTGAAGATCACCGTGACTCTTGCATAAGGTAGAAAATAATAATAAAAGATAGGCCCTTCGCAGAGGGAAGCAGAGGTTGCCATGCGCTTTTATGGTTGGATGGACAAAATCTTAATGCAAAAGAACGTCACTTTATATTGCCCCTTGTATGTGGAACTTTATTATGCAGTCCGTCGCTTTTAGTACTTCCACAACAAGTTCGTACAAAGCTTATTTCTCTGCACTAATAAGTCATGCATATTTAGAGAGCAATTTTTATTGCTTGCACCGATGACAACTTACTTGAAGGATCTTACTCAATCCATAGGTAGATATGGTGGACTCTCATGGCTAAACTGGTTTAAGGGTTTTTGGAAGCACAAGTAGTATCTCTACTTGGTGCTGAGAATTTGGCTAGCATGAGGGGGAAAGGCAAGCTCAATATGTTAGAGGAACCATGACAACATACTTTATCTCAGATATAAGAAAACACAACTCATTATGTTGTCTTCCTTGTCCAACATCAACTCTTTAGCATGTCATATTTTAATGAGTGCTCCCAACCATAAAAGATGTCAATGATAATATATCTATATGTGAAGCCTCTCTCTCCTTATTACTTCCTATTAATTGCAACGATGACCAAAGCTATATTTGCCAACTCCCAACAACTTTTAATCATCATACTCTTTCATTGTGAAGCCATTACTTTCAATAAGATCAATATGAGCTCTTTGTTTCTTTTTATTCTTTTCTTTTATTCACTCAAGATCATGGCAAAGTAATCAAGCCCTTGACTCAACACTAATCTTTATTATATATAGCTCACGGACTCGATTGCATAGAGGGATCATAAAGCAAAACTTCAGAACTAGATCATGCCATGACTTTATTCTACTAAATCAAAAGACTACTAATATGATCGAACTAAGAAAAACGGTAAAGATAGGAGTTGTGATGGTGATACGATACCGGGGCACCTCCCCCAAGCTTGGCAGTTGCCAAGGGGAGTGCCCATACCCATGTGATTATGTCTCCTTCTTTGTTGTTGGCGGTGGAGGTGTTGTTGATGATGCAAGCTTGTCGTCCACCTTCCATGGCATAGGCTCACCCTCATAGAAGGATGATAGAGTCTCCGGAATCCTCAAATCTGCAACGGAAATAGCTCGAAACAAAAACAGAGGATATTTGCGTGATACGGTCGTCAAAACCTTCGGGAGAATATATAATGAATTTTTACCGAGCAAAATACGTATCGTGCAAGAAAACGGAGCCCGAAGGGCACACGGGGAGCTCATGAGGTAGGGGGCGTGCCCAGGGGGTAGGGCGCGCCCAGGGGGGGTAGGGCGCGCCCTCCACCCTCGTGGAGGCCTCGTGTCCTCCCCGGACTGCTACTTATTTTTCTATTTTTCTAAATATTCCAAAACGGAGAAATATTGCCTTAGAATTTTTTTCGAGTCGGTTTACTTACCGTAACACATACCTATTCCTTTTCGGAGTCTGAAATGTTCTGGAAAGTGTCCCTTTTGTATTCCTCCGGGGTTACGGTTTCAATAACATCGGTTTCAACATTTATAGGATTACGTGAGATATAATGTTTGATTCTTTGACCGTTTACCACCTTCGGATTTGTGCCTGCGAAGTTGTTGATTTTTATGGCACCGGAACGATAGACCTCCTCGATAACGTAGGGACCTTCCCATTTAGAGAGAAGTTTTCCTGCAAAAAATCTTAAACGAGAGTTGTATACCAATACATAATCACCTACATTAAACTCACGCTTTTGTATCCTTTTGTCATGCCATCTTTTAACTTTTTCTTTAAACAACTTGGCATTTTCATAGGCCTGGGTTCTCCATTCATCAAGTGAGCTAATATGAAATAACCTCTTCTCACCGGCAAGTTTGAAATCATAGTTGATCTCTTTAATAGCCCAATATGCCTTAAGTTCTAATTCGAGAGGTAAGTGACATGCTTTTCCATAAACCATTTTATACGGAGACATACCCATAGGATTCTTATATGCAGTTCTATATGCCCATAATGCATCATCAAGTTTCTTGGACCAATTCTTTCTAGACCTATTAACAGTCTTTTGCAAAATTAATTTGATCTCTCTATTACTCAATTCTACTTGACCACTAGACCGCGGGTGATATGGAGATGCAATTCTATGATTAACGTCATATTTAGCAAGCATTTTACGGAAAAAACCATGAATAAAATGTGAACCACCATCAGTCATTAAACATCTAGGGACTCCAAACCTTGGAAAAATAACTTCCTTAAGCATTTTAATAGAAGTGTTATGATCAGCACTACGAATAGCTTCTACCCACTTAGTAACGTAATCAACAGCAACTAATATATGAGTGTATCCATTAGAGGCAGGAAAAGGTCCCATATAATCAAAGCCCCAAACATCAAATGGTTCAATAACAAGTGAATAATTCATAGGCATTTCTTGACGTCTACTAATATTACCAATTCTTTGACATTCATCACAAGATAAAACAAACTTACGGGCATCCTTGAAGAGAGTAGGCCAATAGAAACCAGATTGCAATACCTTATGTGCAGTTCTATCTCCAGCGTGGTGTCCTCCATAAGCTTCGGAGTGACACTTGCGTAGGATCTGTTCCTGTTCATGCTCAGGTACACAACGTCTAATAACACCATCTACTCCTTATTTATAAAGATGTGGATCATCCCAAAAGTAATGTCGCAAATCATAAAATAACTTTTTCTTTTGTTGGTATGTGAAGCTAGGTGGTATAAATTTAGCAACAATATAATTAGCATAATCAGCATACCATGGAGTGCTACGAGAAGTTCTTACGACATTTAATTGCTCATCAGGAAAGCTATCATCAATAGGTAGTGGGTCATCAAGAACATTCTCTAACCTAGATAAGTTGTCTGCAACGGGGTTCTCAGCCCCTTTTCTATCAACAATATGCAAATCAAATTCTTGCAGCAAGAGAACCCATCTAATAAGTCTAGGTTTAGCATCTTTCTTTTCCATAAGATATTTAATAGCAGCATGATCGGTGTGAATAGTTACTTTAGAATCAACAATATAGGGTCTGAATTTATCACAAGCAAATACAATTGCTAAAAGTTCCTTTTTTGTAGTAGCATAATTTCTTTGAGCATTGTCTAGAGTCTTACTAGCATAATGGATAACATTTAATTTCTTATCAACTCTTTGCCCTAGAACAACACCTACAGCATAATCACTAGCATCACACATAATTTCAAAGGCTAAATTCCAATCAGGTGGCTGAACAATAGGTGCAGAGACTAATGCTTTCTTAATTATTTCAAATGCTTCTACACAATCATCATCAAAGACAAATGGTACATCTTTTTGTAATAAATTAGTCAGAGGCCGAGAAATTTTTGAGAAGTCCTTAATGAACCTCCTATAAAATCCGGCGTGACCAAGGAAACTTCTTATACCTTTGATGTCCTTGGGACATGGCATCTTTTCAATAGCATCAACCTTGGCTTTATCAACTTCAATACCTCTTTTAGAAACTTTGTGTCCCAAGACAATACCTTCATTAACCATAAAGTGGCACTTTTCCCAATTCAAGACAAGATTAGTTTCTTCATATCTTTGCAAAACTCGATCAAGATTGCTCAAGCAATCATCAAAAGAGGAACCATCGATGGAAAAGTCGTCCATGAATACCTCACAAATCTTTTCACAAAAGTCAGAGAATATAGCCATCATGCATCTTTGAAAGGTAGCAGGTGCATTACATAAACCAAAAGGAATACGTCTATAAGCAAAAGTACCAAAATGGCATGTAAAAGTAGTCTTTGATTGATCTTTAGCCGACACAGGTATTTGAGAGAAACCAGAATAACCATCTAGAAAGCAATAATGTGTATGTTTGCATAATCTTTCTAGCATTTGGTCAATAAAAGGTAAGGGGTAATGATCTTTCTTAGTAGCTTTATTTAATTTGCGGAAATCAATTACCATCCTATAACCTGTGATAATTCTTTGCGGAATTAATTCATCTTTATCATTAGGGACAACAGTAATACCTCCCTTCTTAGGGACACAATGGACATGACTTACCCACTGACTATCAGCAACGGGATAAATTATACCTGCCTCCAGAAGCTTGAGTATTTCTTTTCTTACCACTTCTTTCATTTTGGGATTCAAACGTCGTTGAGGATCACAAACTGGTTTGGCATCCGCTTCCAAATTTATTTTATGCTGACATAGAGTGGGACTAATGCCCTTAAGATCATCAAGAGTATATCCAATAGCGGCACGGTGCTTCTTCAGAGTTTTCAATAATATTTCTTCTTCATGCTCTGAAAGGTTAGCACTAATAATAACAGGATATATTTTCTTTTCATCAAGATAAACATACTTAAGATTATCAGGCAACGGTTTAAGCTCAAATACGGGATCACCCTTGGGTGGAGGAGGATCCCCTAGGATTTCAACAGGCAAATTGTGTTTCAGAATAGGTTCTTGTTTAAAGAATACTTCATCTATTTTCCTTCTTTCAATCATAAACATATCATTTTCATGGTCTAGCAAATAGTGTTCCAAAGGATCACTAGGAGGTACGGCAATAGAAGCAAGACCAATAATTTCATCCTTACTAGGCAATTCTTCTTCACGATATTGTTTACTAAATTTAGAGAAATTAAACTCATGAACCATATCATCCAAGCCAATAGTAACAACATTCTTTTTGCAATCTATCTTAGCATTAACAGTATTCAAGAAGGGTCTACCAAATATAATGGGACAAAAACTATCTTGCGGAGAAGTAAGTACAAGAAAATCAGCAGGATATTTAGTTTTCCCACACAAGACTTCAACATCTCTAACAATCCCAATTGGTGAAATAGTATCTCTATTGGCAAGTTTAATTGTGACATCAATACCTTCTAACTCAGCAGGTGCAATTTCATTCTTAATTTCTTCGTATAAAGTATGTGGTATAATACTAGCACTCGCACCCATATCGCATAACCCATGGTAACAATGATCTCCTATTTTAATAGAAATAACAGGCACGCCTACCACAGGTCTATGTTTATCTTTAGCACAGGGTTTAGCAATTCTAGCAGTTTCACCTTCGAACTGAGTAACATGCCCATCAATATTATCAAACAAGAGATCTTTAACAAATGCAATATTGGGTTCTAATTTAACTTGCTCAAGAGGTACATAAGTTCTAATATTGCTTTTACGAACAACAGTTGAAGTTTTAGCATGATCCTTTACTCTAACAAGGAAAGGTGGTTTCTCAACATAAGAGGTAGGAACAATAGGATCATTATAAGTGATAATCTTTTCTTCAACTTTAATAGGTGCAGCTACTTTTACTTCTATGGGAGGATGATATTTAAACCACTTCTCCTTAGGGAGATCAACATAAGTAGCAAAAGATTCACAGAAAGAAGCTACTATCTCAGAGTCGAGTCCATATTTAGTGCTAAACTTACGGAAAATATCGGTATCCATAAAAGATTTAACACAATCAAACTTAGGTGTCATACCCGACTCCTTACCTTCGTCGAGGTCCCAATCTTCAGAGTTGCGTTTAATTAAATCCAATAAATTCCATCTGAATTCAATAGTCTTCATTATAAAAGAGCGAGCACAAGAAGTATCAAGCATGGTGCAATTGTTATCAGAAAGCCGAGCATAAAAATTCTGAAGAATTGTTTCTCTTGAGAGGTGATGATTGGGGCATGAATATAACATTGATTTAAGCCTCCCCCAAGCTTGAGCGATGCTTTCTCCTTCGTGAGGCCAAAAATTATATATATAACTGCGATCACGATGAACAAGATGCATAGGGTAATACTTTTGATGAAATTCCAATTTCATTCTTTTATAGTTCCATGATCTCGTATCATCACATAGCCTATACCATCTCAATGCATCTTCCTTCAAAGATAAAGGAAAAGCCTTCTTCTTAACAACATCATCGGGTATACCTGCAAGCTTAAATAGTCCACAAATATCATCCACATAGCGAAGATGCTCATCAGGATGCTTTGTTCCATCTCCTGTAAAAGTATTAGCCAACAATTTTTCCATGATACCCGAAGGAAATTCAAAAGGAGTTTCATTTTCAATAGATTCAGTAGGTTGAGGAGCAACTCTTTGCTCTACTGGAAGGGATGAAGATACCCCGAACAAGCCCCTCATAGAATTACTTTCCATAGTAACAAGTGACAGAAAATTTCAGCACACTATATAAATTTTTCCTTAGCAAATTCCACCTACCAAAGGCGCTACACTCCCCGGAAACGGCGCCAGAAAAGAGTCTTGATGACCCACAAGTATAGGGGATCTATCGTAGTCCTTTCGATAAGTAAGAGTGTCGAACCCAACGAGGAGCAGAAGGAAATGATAAGCGGTTTTCAGCAAGGTATTCTCTGCAAGTACTGAAATAAGTGGTAACAGATAGTTTTGTGATAAGATAAATTGTAACGAGCAACAAGTAACAAAAGTAAATAAGGTGCAGCAAGGTGGCCCAATCCTTTTTGTAGCAAAGGACAAGCCGGAACAAACTCTTATAATAGGAAAAGCGCTCCCGAGGACACATGGGAATATCGTTAAGATAGTTTTCATCACGCTCATATGATTCGCGTTTGGTACTTTGATAATTTGGTATGTGGGTGGACCGGTGCTTGGGTGCTGTTCTTACTTGAACAAGCATCCCACTTATGATTAACCTCTATTGCAAGCATCCGCAACTACAACAAAAGTATTAAGGTAAATCTAACTGAGGGAGTCCTGGATTAGGGGGTGTTCGGATAGCCGAACTATCACCGTTGGCCGGACTCCTGGACTATGAAGATACAAGATTGAAGACTTCATCCCGTGTCTGGATGGGACTTTCCTTGGCGTGGAAGGCAAGCTTGGCGATACAGATATGAAGATCTCCTACCATTGTAACCGACTCTGTGTAACCCTAACCCTATCCGGTGTCTATATAAACCGGAGGGTTTTAGTCCGTAGGACGAACAACAATCATACCATAGGCTAGCTTCTAGCGTTTAGCCTCTCTGATCTCGTGGTAGATCCACTCTTGTACTACCCATATCATCAATATTAATCAAGCAGGAGTAGGGTTTTACCTCCATCGAGAGGGCCCGAACCTGGGTAAAAACATCGTGTCCCTTGTCTCCTGTTACCATCCGCCTAGATGCACAGTTCGGGACCCCTACCCGAGATCCGCCGGTTTTGACACCGACATTGGTGCTTTCATTGAGAGTTCCTCTGTGTCGTCATCCTTAGGCCCGATGGCTCCTTCGATCATCAACAACGACGCGGTCCAGGGCGAGACTTTTCTCCCCTGACAGATCTTCGTATTCGGCGGCTTTGCACTACGGGCCAATTCACTTGGCCATCTGGAGCAGATCGAAAGCTACGCCCCTGGCCATCAGGTTAGATTCGGGAGTTTGAACTACACGGCCGACATCCGCGGAGACTTGATCTTCGACGGATTCGAGCCACAGCCAAGCGTGCTGCACTGTCTCGATGGGCACGATCTAGCTCTGCCGCCGAACAGTGCCCTGGAGGCCGCACCAACGTCCGCTCCGACCCTTAGCTCGGAGCCGACTCCGCCGATCGAGGACGAGTGGTTGGAAACCGCCTCGGGGGCTATGATCTCCACGGTGATTGAGCCAAACTCCATCCCTGTCCTTTGCGAAGACCGTGACTCCAAGGTGCTGGACTCCTCTCTGGACTCCGAACCCCCCGCGCCCCTGCCAATCGAATCCAATTGGGCACCGGTTATGGAGTTCACTGCCGCAGACATCTTTCAGCACTCGCCCTTTGGCGACATCCTGAATTCACTAAAGTCTCTCTCTTTATCCGGAGAGCCCTGGCCGGACTACGGTCAGGAAGGTTGGGATGCGGACGACGAAGAAATTCAACGCCCACCCATCACCCACTTTGTAGCAACTGTCGATGATTTAACCGACATGCTCGACTTCGACTCCGAAGACATCGACGGTATGGACGACGATGCTGGAGACAACCAAGAACCAGCGCCTACAGGGCACTGGAAGGCCACCTCGTCATACGACATATACATGGTGGACATCCCAAAAGATGGGAACGACGATGGAACAGCGGAGGATGACCCCTCCAAGAAACAGCCCAAGCGCCGGCGTCAGCGGCGCCGCTCTAAATCCCGCCATAGGAAAAACGGTGATTCCGGCACGGGAGGTAATAACACCCCGGACAGTGCCGAAGACAACCTCCTCCAGCAGGATTCAGCACAGGAGGAGGGAGAAGCCAGCCCTCATGATAGAGTGGCAGACAGGGAGGTGGAGGACGATAATTATATGCCTCCCTCCGAAGATGAGGCAAGCCTCGACGACGACGAATTTGTCGTGCCTGAGGATTCCGCCGAACAGGAGCGTTTCAAACGCAGGCTTATGGCCACGACAAGTAGCCTCAAGAAAAAGCAGCAGCAACTTAGAGCTGACCAAGACTTGCTAGCTGACAGATGGACTGAAGTCCTCGCAGCCGAAGAGTACGAACTTGAATGCCCCTCCAAGAGATACCCAAAACGCAGGCTGCTACCCCAATTAGAGGAAGCAGCACCCAAACCTACATCACCAGCGCATGATGCGGCTGACCGGCCACCCCGTGGCCACGACAGAGAGGCCTCTAGACCCTCTATTCAAGCTGCACCCCGGCACCGCTCGAAAAGTACCAAGGCACGGGGAAACGCGCCAGACCTGCGAGACATATTGGAGGACAAGGTAAGGAAAACAAGATCGATCTATGGATCGCGTGGGCGCCCCACGACACATGATGATAACCGTCACGCCGGATACAGCAACTCCGGCCGGGCCGAACACAGTAGACAAAGCTCATTTGAGCTGCGTCGTGATATAGCCCAATACAGAGGCGCCGCACACCCACTATGCTTCATAGACGAAGTGATGGATCATCAAATCCCCGAGGGTTTCAAACCCGTAAACATCGAATCATACGATGGCACAACAGATCCTGCGGTTTGGATTGAGGACTACCTCCTCTATATCCACATGGCCCGCGGTGATGATCTACACGCCATCAAATACCTCCCACTCAAGCTTAAAGGACCAGCTCGGCATTGGCTTAACAGCTTGCCAGCAGAATCAATTGGTTGTTGGGAGGACCTGGAAGCCGCATTCCTTGATAACTTCCAGGGCACATATGTGCGACCACAAGACACCGATGACCTCAGCCACATAATTCAGCAGCCAGAAGAATCGGCCAGACAATTCTGGACACGGTTCCTAACCAAGAAAAATCAAATCGTTGATTGTCCGGATGCAGAGGCCCTTGCATCCTTCAAACATAACATCCGCGATGAGTGGCTTGCCCGGCACCTAGGACAGGAAAAGCCAAAATCCATGGCAGCCCTCACAACGCTCATGACCCGCTTTTGCGCGGGAGAGGACAGCTGGCTAGCTCGTAGTAACAACTTGACCAAAAACCCTGGTAGTTCGGATACCAAGGACAGCAATGGCAGGTCGCGTCGCAGCAAGCACAAGCGCCGCATTAATAGCAATAATGCTGAGGATACGGCAGTCAATGCCGGATTCAGAGGCTCTAAACCCGGTCAGCGGAAAAAGCCGTTCAAAAGAAATACTCAGGGCCCGTCCAATCTGGACCGAATACTCGATCGCTCGTGCCAAATACATGGCACCCCCAAAAAACCAGCCAACCACACCAACAGGGATTGTTGGGTCTTCAAACAGGCAGGCAAGTTAAATGCCGAACTCAATGACAAGGGGCTGCATAGCGATGACGAGGAGGAGCCTCGGCCGCCGAACAATAGAGGACAGAAGGGTTTCCCCCCACAAGTGCGGACGGTGAACATGATATACGCAACCCACATACCCAAAAGGGAGCAGAAGCGTGCGCTAAGGGACGTATATGCGATGGAGCCAGTCGCCCCAAAGTTCAACCCATGGTCCTCCTGCCCGATCACCATTGATCGAAGGGACCACCCCACTAGCATCCGCCACGGTGGATTCGCCGCATCGGTTCTTGACCCAATCATTGACGGATTTCACCTCACTAGAGTCTTGATGGACGGCGGTAGCAGCCTGAACCTGCTCTATCAGGATACAGTGCACAAAATGAGAATAGACCCCTCAAGGATTAAACCCACAAAGACGACCTTTAAAGGCGTCATACCGGGTGTAGAGGCCAATTGTACAGGCTCAGTTACACTCGAAGTGGTCTTCGGATCCCCGGATAACTTCCGAAGCAAAGAGTTAATCTTCGACATAGTCCCGTTCCGCAGCGGCTCTCACGCACTGAAAGTGCAACTATCCCTAGGTGGTTTTGGTAATTCATAACAACATATAGCTCATTTAGCTAATGCTATTCCAAGACTATTATTTCAGGAAAGCTCAATGAATGGCATGGCATGGATGATGGAAGTGGATCCCTCAAAATACTAAGGACAAAGGATTGGCTCAAGCTCAAAAGCTCAAGACTCAATGAGCCTCTTGCTTCATGTGCTTAGTGATACGCTCCAAAACCCTCAACTACTTTCCCACATCCACAAATGACCTAAACCTAAAGCCAAAATCGGTCACACCGATTCTTTCTATCCGGCGCCACCGATTCCAAAAGTCATAGCCACTGCCACAAACCCTAAGCAAATCGGTCTTACCGATAGGGATCTCGGTCTCACCGAGATGGGGTTGCAATCTCTCTGTTTCCCTTCGTAATGTTTCGGTCTAACCGAAGTGAGCGATCGGTCCCATCGAGCTTGCAATGTAAACTCTCTGTTTCCTTTTTGTAACATTTCGGTCTCACCGAAAAGAGCAAATCGATCCCATCGAGTTTACCTGACCAACTCTCTGGTTAGCTAATTACCAAAATCGGTCTCACCGAGTTTGTGTAATCGGTCTCACCGAGATTACGTTATGCCCTAACCCTAACCATATCGGTCTCATCGAGATGCATGTCAGTCCCACCGAAAATCACTAACGGTCACTAGGTTTACTAATTCGGTCCGACCGAGTTTGGTAAATTGTGTGTAACGGTTAGATTTTGTGTGGAGGCTATATATACCCCTCCACCTCATCTTCATTCGTGGAGAGAGCCATCAGACTGAACCTACACTTCCAACTTACCATTCTGAGAGAGAACCACCTACTCATGTGTTGAGGCCAAGATATTCCATTCCTATCATATGAATCTTGATCTCTAGCCTTCCCAAGTTGCTTTCCACTCAAACCTTCTTTCCACCAGATCCAAAACCTATGAGAGAGAGTTGAGTGTTGGGGAGACTATCATTTGAAGCACAAGAGCAAGGAGTTCATCATCAACACACCATTTGTTACTTCTTGGAGAGTGGTGTCTCCTAGATTGGCTAGGTGTCACTTGGGAGCCTCCGACAAGATTGTGGAGTTGAACCAAGGAATTTGTAAGGGCAAGGAGATTGCCTACTTCGTGAAGATCTACCGCTAGTGAGGCAAGTCCTTCGTGGGCGACGGCCATGGTGGGATAGACAAGGTTGCTACTTCGTGGACCCTTCGTGGGTGGAGCCCTCCGTGGACTCACGCAACCGTTACCCTTCGTGGGTTGAAGTCTCCACCAACGTGGAAGTACGATAGCACCACCTATCGGAACCACGAGAAAGACATCCGTGTCTCCAATTGCGTTTGAATCCTCTAAACCCTTCCCCTTACATTCTTGAAAGTTGCATGCTTTAATTTCCGCTGCCAATATACTCTTTGCATGCTTGCTTGAATTGTGTGATGATTGCTTGACTTGTCCTAAAATAGCTAAAATCTGCCAAACTATAAAATTGGGAAAAGGTTAAGTTTTTAATTGGTCAAGTAGTCTAATCACCCCCCCTCTAGACATACTTCAAGGTCCTACAAGTGGTATCAGAGCTTTGGTCTCCATTTGCATTGATTTCCATTGCTTTTGGTGGTCATAGCCTTGGTTTCACAACCTAGGAGAGTATGGCGTCTAGCGAGGGAAATTATCACCGTAGAGGTCCTTACTTTGATGGTACTAATTTTGCTAGTTGGAAGCATAAGATGAAAATGCATATTCTTGGACATAACCCCGCCGTTTGGGCAATTATTTGTATTGGCTTGCAAGGTGAATTTTTCGATGGGAGAGAACCAAACCGTGAAGCTAATGCGGAAGAATTGAAGATGCTACAATACAACGCTCAAGCATGTGACATCATCTTCAACGGATTGTGCCCCGAAGAATTCAACAAAATCAGCCGTCTTGAGAATGCAAAGGAAATATGGGACACTTCGATTGATATGCACGAAGGTATCGAGTCTGTCAAGGAATCCAAGTTGGATGTGCTCCAAAGTCAGCTTGACAAGTTCAAAATGAAGGATGGTGAAGTTGTCGCTGAAATGTACTCTAGGCTTGCTCTTATCACAAATGAGATTGCCGGCTTAGGGAGTGAAGAGATGACCGACAAATTCATCATCAAGAAGATCCTAAGAGCATTGGATGGAAAGTATGATACCGTGTGCACATTGATCCAAATGATGCCAAACTACAAAGATCTCAAGCCAACAGAAGTCATTGGAAGGATTGTTGCTCATGAGATGTCGCTCAAGGACAAGGAGGAACTTCACAACAAGTCAAGTGGTGCTTACAAAGCCTCAAGTGAAGCCCCCACATCATCAAGTGAGAAACCAACCTTCAATGAAGAATTGAGCTTAATGGTGAAGAACTTCAACAAGTTCTACAAAAGTAGAAGCAAAGAAAGAAGCTCCAAGTCAAGGTCTTACAATGACAAAAGATCTTCTAGTCGGGAGTGCAATTGCTACAATTGTGGGAGACCCGGACACTACTCCAATGAGTGTACGACACCCTACAAAAGAAGAGAAGATTCACCAAAAAGAAGAAGCAAAAGAGAAGAATCACCACCAAGAGAGAGGAGGAGTAGAGATGATCGTTATGTATGCAGACCCTCACGGAGAAGCAAGGATTCGGAAAGGAAGGACAAGTCATCAAGGAGCTACACAAAACGAAGACATCAAGCTCATGTTGGTGAATGGGTTTCCGGCTCCGACTCCGACCATCACTCCGAGAGAAGCTATCACTCCGACTCCGAATATACTCAAGATGAAGGTGTTGCCGGTCTAGCACTTGTGTCAACCAACTCCTACGACATATTTGATTCACCAAATGAAGGAATTGGAAGATGCTTCATGGCCAAAGGTCCAAAGGTAACACATCCCAAGTATGTTGATTTTAATAGTGATGAAGATGACTTGCTAGGTGATGATGATTTACTTGTTGACAACTCTAGTGATGAATACTATGATGAAACGTCAATTAATCATGCTAATCAAACGAATGACAATGATAAGGAGAAAATTGAGCTTCTAACTAAAGAACTAAACACTCTTAAGTTGGCTCATGAAACTATCTTCGAAGATCATCGAGAACTTTTAAGGGCTCATGAGAAGTTACGCTTTGAAAAGCTCAATCTTGAGCAAGAGCACGAGTTCTTAATGGCAATCAATGATGATCTCCGCAAGAAAAGTTCTTCTTACATTGCCAAGCATTTACTCTTATCTACTTACATGCCTCAAGTCAAGTCTAGTAACATGTACAAGAAAGATACTTCCTCTAGTAGTAACAATAATAATGTCAAATCCAATGTTGTTGCTTCTAGTAGTTCTCTTGATTCCACTAATGATTCTCTTAGCCAAGTTACTCTCGAGCAAGAAAATAGTTTATTGAAGGGGATTATAGAGAAAGGTGTTTACAAGAGCCTTGCCGGAAGTAAGCAATTCGAGGAAATTGTACGCAAGCAAGGAAGGCACCGGAAGAATCAAGGTGTTGGTTTTGAACGAAAGTTCAACGCCAATGGAGTTGAGTGGGAAGAAGATCAATACACCAAGACAAAGTTTGTTCCTCAACAAGAGAAGTATGATCGTACTTCCTTCAAGGGGACACAAGCTCAAGATGATCTTCCACCACAAGACCACAAGAACAAAGGCAAGGACAAGCTTCAAGAAGAGATTGATGCATTTGAAGAAGCACCTAAAGCCTCGTTCGAGTGGGTCCCCAAGACTACGTCAAGTTCTACTTCATCAAGTACAACTACAACTCCAAGGATTCCCATCAAGATGATGTGGATCCCGAAGAAGAAGAACTAGAGAGTTCTTGAGGGTGACTCCGCCAACATTCTTCACTCATATCATTTTGGCAAGAACAAGTGCAATCAACTTTCACATCTTGCACTAGTTTAAGGAGTCACAAACCCTCATGTTGGTAAGGCAAGGGACAAGGTAACCAAATGTTTTCATGGACATCATCTTGTGTGTGCATCACTCTTTGTCTATGGATATTCTTGTTTGTTCCTTGTGGGACTAACCCATGTAGGCAAGTTGAAAGTGCAACTCACTCCAAAGGATTGCTCCAAATGATCTACATCAACATTGAGCATCTACATCTTCAACACCTACATGAAGTCATCATCGACAAAACCCAAGGTTAGTTCATCCCTCTAAGGGGGGATCTCACATCTAGGGGGAGCTTAACTCTAAGAATTGAGTCAAAGCAACTCTAATGGTGTGAACACATTAATGCATTATGTAAAAGTGGTAACCCCACTTCATCGACCTATGATCAAATGTTCTCATTTGACTCCTAAGTCAATATACTCATATATAGATGACCTAGTCATCGCCAATTGTTTGATAGATGCTAGAATTGGTTGTGCATGCTTTGCCACATATTTCAATTGCCATCTTATTGTGTGAGCATGTTGGTGCATATTTTACTCATTCAAGGACATCCACTTGTTGTTTTGTTTGTTTGGATTTTCCTCTTTTGGCCAAGTGGATGGACAAGAATGCCTAAGAACCTTCTTTAGCTATCTATGCTTTTCTCGTCTCAAACTCTATTCATGCTACATCACAAAATTTGATCAAGTCAGATTCGAACCACTCTGTGTGAGGAGCACTCGGAGTCCCCGATTCGTCATAGACTTAAATTCCAAAACCTCTTAATGATTCTCGGTCTGACCGATCCTACCATTTCGGTCGTACCGAGATCATCAAGTTGATCTGAGCTTTCAATCTCGATGCAACCGATTTGAACTTTTCGGTCTCACCGATTTGCTGTAACTGAACACAGTTCTGCATCTCGGTGCCACCGAGTTGTTCCACTCGGTCACACCGATAGGGTCGGGCTATATATAGTCACGAGCAAAATTTTGGAAATTTCTCCGAAACCCTTCGCCTGCGCATCAGCTCGCTCTGCCATCGTGGTCTCCGGATCGTCTCCTCGCCGCCAGAAGCCTCCCGTCGCTGGTCTTCGCCGCCGTCAACGGATTTCGTCTCCGCCGTTGCCGCCGTAGCAAATCCACCGTCAAGTTAGGGTATGGACTTGATCTTTGTGCTATCCACGTCTGATTCCTAGAACATTGTTTTCACATTGAATCTTGCCATGATTGCAACTCATCTATCCAGCCAAAGTAGTTCATAGATTAGTTGTGATTCAAATTTTTAGGTTTAGGTTTCCGCCGAAACCATCTCGGACCCACCGAGTTGAAAAACTCGGTCTCACCGATTTGGCTTATGCCATTGCACAAGTGACTCTCGGTCTGACCGAGAATTACTAATCGGTGCAACCGATTTGAGGATTCAGTGAAACCCTAGCAGTCTCGGTGCCACCGAACTGAAACTCGGTCCAACCGAGATCATCAGTTTAGGTTCCAAAAACTGCTTCAGTATCACCAAGTTTGAAAATCGGTGGATCCGAAATGCTTTCTGTGGAAAACTAAAACTGAACTTTTGAGTCATTCTTCTGCAAAAACCTCTGCATTTTGTGATGCTCATCTTTTCTATCTCATCTATAAACTCTTCATAGGGTCAGCAGTCAGCTTTTGTAGTATGTCTGATCAAAGTGACAGCCATAACAGGTCAGAAGAGCAGATAGACTTGAGTGAGGGCACTAGTCCCTCAACTTCAGATGAAGGGAGCAGAAGTACTCCTAGCAACTTGCCTAAGGCTGCTACTAGGCAAAGGAGGAAAAGAAATTCAAATTCAGAGGATGAAGATTACAGGGCTGAGGAAGATGAGGCAACTTCAAAGAAAGAGGTGGTCAAGAAGGAAAGGGTCATGAAGACCAAAAGGACTGCAGGAAGACAACCAATGTCTAAGGCCAGAACATCAACTCAACTACCTGAAAATCCTGATCCCAAAGAGCCAGTTGCTGAAAGCAAGAAGAGGAAGGAAAGGGTCAAGATGACCATGGCCAGAGTAATTGGGAAGCCTTCCATGATGGAAGAGGAAGAGCCTGCTGCACCAGCACCAAAGGCACCAAAGCTAATGGGTGATGCAATCAGATCAGGGGCTGCCACATCTAAGCCCAAGGAAGCACCCAAAGCTACCCCAAGGCCAAGTCTGCACCAAAGAGGAATACTAGGAGTATTCCAGCTGCTGAGAAGAACAAGGCCCCAGTGCCTGAGGTTGATGAGGAAGATGAAGAAGCACAAGTTCTGAGGAAGCTCAAGCCCAAGATACCAGAACACAATGATGCCCATCCTGTGGCTGAGAACATGAGAATCAGGAAGGATTCAGGGCTGAGGAAATGGAGAATGGAAGATCCATATGCTTCAAGGAGAAGAACTGCTATTGATTACAGGTTCCACACAAAGGAACAGCAGGACTTTTATGAGACCATTCTGTTGCACAAGAAGCCCATTGTCTGTGACATGAAGTGGGTCGACTGGAACTTCATCAAGGAGAATGAAGAGCACTATCCTGGAGTGCAAGACAGCTTTGTGAGTTGTGGAGTTGCAGATTTTGTCGGGCAAAAGCTCACAAATTGGAATGATGAGCTTATCATGCAGTTTTACTACACAAAACAGTTTTACCCAGATGGGAGAATTGTTTGGATGTCTGAAGGTACAAGGTACCAATCAACTGTTGAGGAGTGGGCAAAGCTGATAAATGCCCCAGAGGAGAATGAGGATGACTTAGACATCTATGCCAAGAAGAAAAAGGATCACAATTCAATGGCTCACATGTACAAGGAGATTCCAAACAAGGCATTAGCAACTCACAAGTTTGGATCAGTTCACTATCTGTTGTCAGGGTTGCCAACTATAAATTGGATTCTGAGGCACACTTTGTTGCCCAAGTCTGGTGACCACAACATGATCAGAGGGCATGCCATCAACATGTTGCATGTGTTTGATGTGCCACAGAAGTTTAAAGTCATGAGCCTGATCATTGAAACTATCAAGAGGACTGCAGTAGATCAGAAGAGGAGATGTGGATATGCACCTCAGATTCAAGAACTGATAAACTCAAAGATGGGCACAGGAAAATATCAGTTGGATAAGGAACACTTTCCACTTTATCCAGACTTTGAGGACAATGAGGTTGTCATGAATGAAGATGATCCACAATCAGTTCAAGCTCAAGAGAAGAAGGAGAAGGCAAAAAGGGAGAAGGCTGCCAAGATGCCAACTCAAGAGGAGGCATCTGAATATTTCTTGAAGAACAAGCAGGAGCAGCTTGGTTACTTAATAGCATCAACTCTGAGGATTGAGAAGGGATTGGCCACCCTAACTCAAAACCAGTAGAGCCTGGAGAGAATCATAGAACAAAAGTTCTATAACTTAGATGTGAAAGTAACTGAGATTCAGACTGCAGTGGAGGAGCTACAAGAGGACATGCAGGAGAGGAAGGGCAAGACAACAACCAATGTGTTTGCCGGAGTGCCTAGAGCCCAAAGGTCATCAGTTGTGCCAGTTTCTGACACAAGAGCAACTTCATCTGCACCAGCTACAGCCTCAGTGCCACCAACTCCAGCACCTTCATCAGCTCCAGCTCCATCTACATCAACTGAAGTCTTCGTCCAAGGAGCCATCTCTACACCACCACCAGAAGATCAAGCCTGAGAGTCGATCTAGCACTATGCATTTTCTATGAACTTTTTGGTAACTTGTTGCCAAAGGGGGAGAAAAATGTATAGATCATAGGCTTCGAGAGAGAGAGAGTTGCTTTTGTTCTCTCTTGCTTTATTTGGTGGCTTTTCAAACTTTGTTTGCTTTTGGTTGAGATACTATGTTTGTGAGACATTGATGATCATGTGTTTGATCATAAGCTACACTTATGCATGCTTGATATTATCCTATCTATCTTATGTGATCACTCACTTTGCTTGGTGATGAGTGCATGTATTCATTGTTTATTATTTTGAGCGCTCCACCAAGATGTATGTGACATGGAAGAGTAACCCATGATCCTAATTCATTGTGCATTTGCAGTCCAAAGCAAATCAAAAACTATGCACAAATTTAGGGGGAGCTCTTGCTTATCACATACTTCTCAAAGCGACGATGTTATTTAAATCTTATTATCATTTGTCGACGCTTTGATCTATATGTTGTCATCAAATACCAAAAAGGGGGAGATTGAAAGTGCAACTATCCCTAGGTGGTTTTGGTAATTCATAACAACATATAGTTCATTGAGCTAATGCTATTCCAAGACTATTATTTCAGGAAAGCTCAATGAATGGCATGGCATGGATGATGAAAGTGGATCCCTCAAAATACTAAGGACAAAGGATTGGCTCAAGCTCAAAAGCTCAAGACTCTTCATTTTACATTTTAGTGATCCAAGATCACATTGAGTCTATAGAAAAAGCCAATACTATCAAGAAGGGATGAGGTGTTGCTTAATGAGCCTCTTGCTTCATGTGCTTAGTGATACGCTCCAAAACCCTCAACTACTTTCCCACATCCACAAATGACCTAAACCTAAAGCCAAAATCGGTCACACCAATTCTTTCTATCCGGCGCCACCGATTCCAAAAGTCATAGCCACTGCCACAAACCCTAAGCAAATCGGTCTTACCGATAGGGATCTCGGTCTCACCGAGATGGGGTTGCAATCTCTCTGTTTCCCTTCGTAACGTTTCGGTCTAACCGAAGTGAGCGATCGGTCCCACCGAGATTGCAATGTAAACTCTCTGTTTCGTTTTTGTAACATTTCGGTCTCACCGAAAAGAGCAAATCGGTCCCACCGAGTTTACCTGACCAACTCTCTGGTTAGCTAATTACCAAAATCGGTCTCACCGAGTTTGTGTAATCGGTCTCACTGAGATTACGTTATGCCCTAACCCTAACCATATCGGTGTCACTGAGATGCATGTCAGTCCCACCGAAAATCACTAACGGTCACTAGGTTTACTAATTCGTTCCGACCGAGTTTAACTATTCGGTCCCACCGAGTTTGGTAAATTGTGTGTAACGGTTAGATTCTGTGTGGAGGCTATATATACCCCTCCACCTCATCTTCATTCGTGGAGAGAGCCATCAGACTGAACCTACACTTCCAACTTACCATTTCTGAGAGAGAACCACCTACTCATGTGTTGAGGCCAAGATATTCCATTCCTATCATATGAGTCTTGATCTCTAGCCTTCCCAAGTTGCTTTCCACTCAAACCTTCTTTCCACCAGATCCAAAACCTATGAGAGAGAGTTGAGTGTTGGGGAGACTATCATTTGAAGCACAAGAGCAAGGAGTTCATCATCAACACACCATTTGTTACTTCTTGGAGAGTGGTGTCTCCTAGATTGGCTAGGTGTCACTTGGGAGCCTCCGACAAGATTGTGGAGTTGAACCAAGGAGTTTGTAAGGGCAAGGAGATCGCCTACTTCGTGAAGATCTACCGCTAGTGAGGCAAGTCCTTCGTGGGCGACGGCCATGGTGGGATAGACAAGGTTGCTACTTCGTGGACTCTTTGTGGGTGGAGCCCTCCGTGGACTCACGCAACCGTTACCCTTCGTGGGTTGAAGTCTCCACCAACGTGGAAGTACGATAGCACCACCTATCGGAACCACGAGAAAAACATCCATGTCTCCAATTGCGTTTGAATCCTCTAAACCCTTCCCCTTACATTCTTGCAAGTTGCATGCTTTAATTTCCGCCGCCAATATACTCTTTGCATGCTTTCTTGAATTGTGTGATGATTGCTTGACTTGTCCTAAAATAGCTAAAATCTGCCAAACTATAAAATTGGGAAAAGGTTAAGTTTTTAATTGGTCAAGTAGTCTAACCACCCCCCCTCTAGACATACTTCAAGGTCCTACACACACAGCTTGGATGAACCGCATTTGCAAAGTTCAATGCAGTGCCGCACTACGCATACCTCAAGCTCAAGATGCCAGGCCCTCGAGGAGTAATCACGGTCAATGGAAACACCGAACGCTCTCTCCGAACGGAGGAGCATACGGCGGCCCTCGCGGCGGAGGTGCAAAGCAGCCTCTCACGGCAATTCTCGAGTCCTGCTACTAAACGTCCGGACACCGCCAAGCGCGCCCGGAGTAACCTACAACAAGACCGCCTGGCACGATTCGAGCACGCGTAGCAATCCGGCCCCAACCCCAGCCCTCGCGAAATTGCGAAGCCAGTACTACGCGTACATAACTACGCTCTGGAGATACCATGGGCATAAGGGGAGGGGCACGACCACGGCACGCCCAGAATGCGGCTCAACCGCACCAGGGGCTCCCGATTGTGTCATTCTTTTTCTTTCTTCTTTTCTCTTACTTTCAGGACTCCGTTTTTCAGAAGCCCTGTCCGACTCTATAATTGCCGAACTCATGATGCAACAGCCAGGGAAGCAGAAAGCTACGTCGAGTGTCTAGGTGGTCTCTACTACGAGCATTATACCTGTTTTACATACCATCCCGCAGCTTACCCCTGGAGGGGGACATGTTAAATAGTCCCATCCCTTGCTTATCGCACTATTTGTATCGTTCTGCTTTCATTGCAGTACCTTTTTGAATAAACAATACATAGCTTTTGCCTATTATTGCACTCCTTTCTTTATCTATATATATGTTCATTCATGACATGTTGCACCCGTACACTTTGGTACGGCCAATACACCAGGGGCTTAAGTACTCCAAAAATATGGTGTGATAAGTCAGAACACTTCCACAAGTGCGGCACCCCGAACTTATAGCATTATATGCATCGGCTCCGAATCATGTCTTGGGTCAATAGTTGGGTTTGCCCGGCTCCCATGTTTTGGTACCTTACATTTCGTTATATTGGCTAAGGTAGCGCTGGGAGAACCACTGCGATTGTGCCCCGGTTGAGCTGGGTTGAGCACCTCAGTGGAGAAAGCTAAAACTGACCGTCATGATAGGGCGAGAGCCGGTCGCTGTTCGAGAGGTTTTCTCGGGTCCCTAAAGACTTATGCCGCTTAGAGCGAGGAGTCGGCATTGTCCGGCCAAGGCGTGGATAGCGCCCCAAACTCGGTCTTCCGAATACTAGGGGCTTCGCCGAAATTTAAAATTATAGAATTCTATGGCTAAGTGAGAGTGTTCAAGCACTATAGTCCGGTTGCCTTGTTCGTTGCGTTGAGCGCCTCCCTCGATGGACCCAAGAATGGGAACAAGAGCGCTCAAGTTTATCCCGAACACCCCAGCACTCGTGGCATGGGGGCTGAAGCCAACGACTTGCCATCTCTCAAATTTGATAAACGGCCGCACAGAAGGTAATATTTTAAATTCACAAGCGTTGCTTAGCGCATATGAACAAGTTTTCAGCGTACAGGATAACAAATGCGAGTCTATTCAAAAATTACATCTTTGGAGCATTCACCCGCTATAAGGCGGGCGCCCTTCATGACGCCCTCATAGTACATTTCGGGCTTGCGATGCTCCTTGCCCTTCGGTGGCCCATCTGTCACAAGCTTCTCAGCATCCAGCTTGCCCCAGTGCACTTTAGCACGGGCAAGGGCCCGACGGGCACCTTCAATGAAGACGGAGCGCTTGATGACTTCAATCCATCGACAGGCGTCCACCAGCCGCCGCACTAGCCCGAAGTAGCTCCCAGGCATGGCTTCCAATGGCCACAGCCGAATTATGAGGCCCTTCATGGCCTGTTCGGCGACCTTGTGGAGCTCGACCAGCTGCTTCAGCGGGTCGCTTAGGGGCACCGGATGTCCAGCCTCAGCATAGTGAGACCAGAACACCTTTTCCATCGAGCTCCCCTCCTTGGCGCGGTAGAACGCGGCAGCATCAGACACACTACGGGGCAGATCTGTGAATGCTCCTGGAGAGCTCCGGATTCGGGTAAGTAATAGGTAATTCACTTTCACATGCTTGCTTTGCATAAAGAATGCCTTACCCGCTGCTATCTTCTTTAATGATTCAATTTCTTGGAGGGCTTTTTGGGCTTCGGCCTTAGCGGCTTTGGCACTCTCAAGAGCCGAGGCGAGCTCGGACTCTCGAGTCTTCGAGTCACGCTCCAAACTCTCGTGTTTTTCCACGAGAGCCTGGAGCTCTTGCCGCACCTCCGCCACCCGCGCCTCCTGCTTCTCTTGCTCGGTGCGCTCCGCGACCGCTTTGCTTTCGGCCGTGGACACCACTTCCTTCAGGGTCGCCACCTCGTTCGTGGCCCCTACAATACCCATGTTAGTCCTGTCATTTTTGCAACCAAATCCTTTCTATAAGGTCTTTCTTTAATAAGGTATTACATACCTTCCTTGTCCTCGAGCTGCTTCTTGGCAAGGCCGAGCTCGTTCTCGGACCGCTCGAGGCTCTGCTTCAATGCATTGACCTCCGCAGTCAGTGCGGCAGAGGTCAGCAGCGCAGCCTGCATTCCCATATTGACATACTTATGTTAGACTCCTGCGTATATTTTTTTAGATCCTCAGTCCGGCTTTTCTTTTTGAACACCGAACTAAGCATCAGGGGCTACTGTCTATGCGGTAATATTTTTACATATTCTAAACTTACCTCAAAGCCTGTTAGAAGGCTGGTACAGGCTTCAGTCAGCCAGCTCTTGGTGGACTGAACTTTCTGGATCACCACACTCATAACAGTGCGGTGCTCCTCGTCGATGGATGCGCCGTTAAGCGCCTCCAGCAAGCTATCCGGTGCCTCCGGATGGACGGAGGTCACCGACATCGCAGTCTTGCACTTCTTACGAAGGGGCCACTTGCCGGACTTCGGAACCTCTAAAGGTTCCGGTACGGAGTCCGGCACAGGGCCGGACTTAGAGCCCTCTGGGGTCTCGCCCCCTTTGCGCCCGGAGCCCGGGAGGTCGCCTTGCGGTGCCTCCAGGACCACCTCCTCCTTGCTGGGCCCCTTTTGGGACTCCATCGCGGTGTCGTCTGCGTCACGAGGAGAGGAGGCGGTCGGAAGTGAAGTGCTATTCACATCCGACGAATCTAGGGAGCCGCTCGACGAAGCGGCGAGCTCGTCCTTGGGTGTGCTACATGGTTATATTCGGTGTTAGAAGACACTATGCGACAAATAAAAAGTCATGAGCTATTCCGGAGTACGGACACTTACGATCTCGCCAGGGGCTTGGCCCTTGTTGGCCACTCCTCCTCATCGTTGTCGGCGTTGGTGGAGAAGTCCGGAGGAAGGGTCCTTCCTTTTTTGGACCCTCCGGCCTCCCCAGTCGGGGCGGCCTTCCTTTTCTTCTCTCCCCTCGCTGGGGGAGAGGCTTCCTTTTCCTCCTCCTCGTCCTCCGGGGAGGATTCCGCCTCAGAGTCGTCGGACAATGAGTCCGACAGCACCTGGCGCCGGGAGCTCCTTCGAGTTCCCGTGGCCTTCTTCTCCGTCACCACGTGAGGTGCCGGAGCCAGCAGCCCCGTTAATCGGGCGTCCGCTGGGTCTTCTGGCAAGGGGGCCGGACAGTTAATCTGTCCGGACGTCTTCAGCCAGTCCTGTCAAAGGTTAGGGAGTTTTAGATCCCACATAAACTCAAACTATGAAAAAAGAGCCCCTTAAAGGGTAAAATAACTTACCTCGCTGGCTTGACGTTGGAGTTGAATCCGCGATCTTCGGTAGCGGATGTGGGAGCCTCGGCGCCCTTGAACAACACCTTCCAGGCATCTTCGTACGTAGTGTCGAAGAGCCTTTTCAGAGTTTGGTGCTGTGCCGGATCGAACTCCCACAATTTCAAGGCCCGTTGTTAGCATGGGGGAATCCGGCGGATGAGCATCACCTGGATTACGTTGACAAGCTTGATATTCTTGTCCACCAGGTTTCGGACGCAGGTTTGGAGTCCGGACAACTCATCCGAATCACCCCACGTCAGGCCCGTCTCTTTCCATGATGTGAGCCGTGTGGGGAAACCAGATTGGAATTCAGGGGCCGCCGCCCATTGAGAGTCGCGCGGCTCGGTGATGTAGAACCACCCCGATTGCCACCCCTTTATGTTCTCCACAAAGGAGCCCTCGAGCCATAGGACTTTGGCCATCTTGCCAACCATGCCACCTCCGCACTCTGCTTGGCAGTCGCCCACTACCTTCGGCTTGAAATTGAAGGTCTTCAGCCATAAGCCGAAGTGGGGCTGGATGCAGAGGAAGGCCTCGCACACGACAATGAACGCCGAGATGTTGAGGATGAAATTTGGGGCCAGATCATGGAAGTCCAGGCCGTAGTAGAACATGAGGCCCCGGACAAATGGGTGAAGTGGAAAACCTAGTCCGCGGAGGAAGTGGGTGAGGAACACCACCCTCTCATGGGGCCTGGGGGTGGGAATGAGCTGCCCCGCGTCGGGAAGCCGGTGCGCGATGTCGCTGGACAAGTATCCGGCCTTCCGCAGCTTTTTGATGTGCCCCTCCGTGACGGAGGAGGCCATCCACTTGCCTCCCGCTCCGGACATAGTTGGAGAAGGTTGAGGAGGGATGTGCGGACTTGGGCGCTGGAGCTCGGGTGCGCGGAAATGGATGAGCAAAGGAGGAAGAAGGCGTAGGTGAAAAGGTGGATCATTATCCCCTTATATGGACGGACGAGGCTATGCGTCCCCCGCCAGCCTGGTAAAACTCGCTTATCTCCCAAGCGCTGTAATCAATGGCGCAGTTGGGTTACCCACGTCCGTATTGATGGGAATCCCGGAATAAGGGGGCACGATCTCCGCTCTGATAAGACGTGCCAAGGAAACCGCCTCGCTAAACGCGCTGAGGTGGAACAGTAAAAACGATTCGTATAAAGGCCTGGCCGTGGTGTGATGTCACGCCGCGGAATACGTCAGCAGATCTGTGCAAAGGTTATTCTGTCTACGATAGTATGTGCAACTTGTTTTGCAGAGCCGGACACTATCCTTGTGTTCAAAATCTTCTATGAAGTATTCGGAGGAGGAACCCGCCTTGCAATGCCGAAGACAATATGCGCGCCGGACCGTTGG
The DNA here is from genome assembly GCF_002162155.2 of Triticum dicoccoides. Lineage (NCBI taxonomy): Eukaryota > Viridiplantae > Streptophyta > Magnoliopsida > Poales > Poaceae > Triticum > Triticum dicoccoides. The sequence continues at coordinate 17,806,721 of NC_041391.1, read as the reverse complement.
CTGGACTCTTGGACTATGAAGATACAAGATTGAAGACTTCGTCCCGTGTCCGGATGGGACTTTCCTTGGCGATACGGATATGTAGATCTCCTACCATTGTAATCGACTTTGTGTAACCCTAACCCTATCTGGTGTCTATATAAACCAGAGGGTTTTAGTCCGTAGGACGAACAACAATCATACCATAGGCTAGCTTCTAGGGTTTAGCCTCTTTGATCTTGTGGTAGATCCACTCTTGTACTACCCATATCATCAATATTAATCAAGCAAGAGTAGGGTTTTACCTCCATCGAGAGGGCCCGAACCTGGGTAAAAACATCGTGTCCCTTGTCTCATGTTACCATCCGCCTAGACGCACAGTTCGGGACCCCCTACCCGAGATCCGCCGGTTTTGACACCGACACTAACCATAGCATGAAACATATGGATCCAAATCAGCCCCTTACGAAGCAACGCATAAACTAGGGTTCAAGCTTCTGTCACTCTAGCAACCCATCATCTACTTATTACTTCCCAATGCCTTCCTCTAGGCCCAAATAATGGTGAAGTTTTATGTGGTCGACGTTCACATAACACCACTAGAGGTTAGACAACATACATCTCATCGAAATATCGAACGAGTACCAAATTCACATGACTACTAATAGCAAGACTTCTCCCTTGTCCTCAGGAACAAACGAACTACTCACAAAGCATATTCATGTTCATAATCAGAGGGGTAATAATATGCATAAAGGATCTGAACATATGATCTTCCACCAAGTAAACCAACTAGCATCAACTACAAGGAGTAATCAACACTACTAGCAACCTACTAGCACCAATCCCGGACTTGGAGACAAGAATTGGATACAAGAGATAAACTAAGGTTTGGAGATGAGATGGTGCTGGTGAAGATGTTGATGGAGATTGCCCTCTCTCGATGAGAGGAGCGTTGGTGATGATGATGGCGATGATTTCCCCCTCCCGAAGGGAAGTGTCCCCGGCAGAATAGCTCTGCCGGAGCCCTAGATTGGTTCCGCCAAGGTTTCGCCTCGTGGCGGCGGAGTCTCGTCCCGAAAGGTTGTTTGCTATTTTTTCTCATCGAAAGACTTCATATAGGAGAAGATGGGCGTGGGAGAGCCACCAGGGGGCCCACGAGGTAGGGGGCGCGCCCAGGGGGGAGGGGCGCGCCCCCACCCTCGTGAGCAGGGTGTGGGCCCCCTGGCCTTCATCTTTGGCGACGATTTTTCTTTATTTATTTTAAGATATTCCGTGGAGTTTCAGGACTTTTGGAGTTGCGCAGAATAGTCCTTCAATATTTGCTCCTTTTCCAGCCCAGAATTTCAGCTGCCTGCATTCTCCCTCTTCATGTAAACCTTGTAAAATAAGAGAGAATAGCCATAAGTATTGTGACATAACGTAAAATAACAGCCCATAACGCGATAAATATCGATATAAAAACATGATGCAAAATGGACGTATCACTTGGCGATCCGGATTATATATCTCTTTCTCTGTAACCGACTCTGTGTAACCCTAGCCCCCTCCGGTGTCTATATAAACCGGAGGGTTTAGTCCGTAGGACAACAACAATCATACCATAGGCTAGCTTCTAGGGTTTAGTCTCTCTGATCTCGTGGTAGATCAACTCTTGTAATACTCATATCATCAAGATCAATCAAGCAGGAAGTAGGGTATTACCTCCATCGAGAGGGCCCGAACCTGGGTAAACATCGTGTCCCCAGTCTCCTGTTACCATTAGCCTTAGACGCACAGTTCGGGACCCCCTACCCGAGATCCGCCGGTTTTGACACCGACAATTGGCTATGCAGATGTCACAAGGTTGGAAGTGTATTAGTTGTTGCCAGAGAAATAATTGTTTGATGGTCTACGAGTGCTTGGATGTGATGCTGACAAAAATCATATGATGTCAGTGGTCAACAAGATCAAAACTTTTGAGTTGTATGTGAATGATATAAGATATGGAGGGATCAATCTTCAGTGATAATGAAATTCCAATGACTGGAGGCCCTGAGCTGCCAAAGGTTTTTACTCCTACAAAGAGAAGGCCACTGGATATTCAACCTTTTTATGAGAATGTTATCAACCCCAAACAGAGAGCAGAACTTCAGAGAAAATTTGACAGGAGAGAGGCTGAGCGTGGAACAAAATCGCGCAAATGTGGTGCTGCTCCATCAGTTGGGCCGGCCCAACTAGGTCCCATCTTCGAGGTTTTTTGTTTCATTTTTTCATGTTTGTTTTTTATTTTATTTTGTTCCTTTTCCTTTTTTATTTCAAATTCACAATCAATTTTTGAAATCTAGGAATATTTTTTTATGGTGTGAACATTTTTTAAAATTTTGCAAATTCACGAACAACTTTTGGAAATCCAAGAGTATTTTTTGAAATATGAGATTTTTTT
>NC_041391.1:17801509-17803987 GCF_002162155.2 Triticum dicoccoides | reverse complement strand
TTTTTTTAATCCAAGTTTCTTTTTAATTTTTGAAAAGTTTCTTCAAATCTGTGAAAAGATTTTTTCATTCGTGAATCTTTTTTTCAATTCATGAACATTATTTTGGAATCATGGATATTCTTCAAATTTCTGAACAATTTTTGATATCCGAGAACATTTTTTGTTCTTCACATTCTTGAACATTTCCTAATTTGTGAATATTTTTAAAATTTTGATATCTTTTTCATATTATTTTTTAAATGGGGAAAAAAATTCAAACCCCCAGTTCTTTTTGGATTTAGGATATTTGAACATTTTTGGAAGTTAAAAAAACAATAAAAAATAGGGGCGTGCCCCACCCCACACTTGGGTCGGCCCAAAGCACACACATGGGGGCGTGTTTGCTTGCTGAGCGCCGAATACCATGTGACAAGTACTCCCTCCGTCCGGAAATACTTGTCATCAAAATGAATAAAAGGGAATGTATCTAGACGTATTTTAGTTTTAGATACATCCTTTTTTGTCCATTTTGATGACAAGTATTTTCAGACGGAGGGAGTAATATGGATCCGAGGGAGGGATGAGTTCATAGCCCAGTGGTGGGGGCGTTGTGGTTTTGCCTTGCTGACCAGAGTTCAACCCCTCTTCAGGTCGAATTCTGTGTCTCACATTCTCTTTTTATATAATGTCGCGCGGTTCCTCCCCCGGTGGTCTAATTTATTTATTTTTATTATGGATCAGAGGGAGTAATACGTTTCTTCTCACAGATATCATATCGATTTGTTGAAATATCAAAGACAAGAAAATGGAAGGTGCATTTCAAAATCAATGCAGCGCCAAACTCGACTACTCCCTCTTATCTGAATTAATTGGCGCAACCTCTATACAAGCCTATGTACAAATTAGTATAGAGACCGCGTGAATTAATTCGGATTGGAGGGAGTAATAAAATTTTGAAAACCTCCATTGTTGATGTTTTTTTGATTGTCAAGGACCGTCCATCACCTACGTTTTTCTTTGCAGGAAGTTGATTTGGGCAACACGAGCAGAACCCTCGACCGATTTAAGTTGGTTTTTGATCTCGATCAGCAGGGCGATCCCATTCTCTATATTTCGAGATGAACACGTAAAGGCATTTGGAAGATCTGCAACATTCATCTTCATTCTAAAGCTGAAACTTGACAGGTTCAGGCTTCAACTGTCAAGGTTCAGTTTCAGAGCCAACAATCTTGGACTGAAAAGTCGCCGCTTTCAATGGAATTTTCAGGCTGAAAGGGTTTCTAGGTATTCAAGATACACATATGGCTCTGGGATATACACAAGGAGGATGAAGCTCTAGGGGCTGGAGATCTCTGGCTTTTATAGCCTTATTACTCAAGGTACACGACAGTAAAAGTGTCCAGTTGTTGAGTTGCTTTTCTTGACAAGTTTCAGACAAGGTCTTGACACCAACCACCGTCGACAGGATCTTGCAAGTGAACTCTCTAATACAGCAAGTAGTATGCCATTGCCTACATGTTTCATCTCGTTTCCTGGAAGAAGAAAAAAGCACCATCCACATCCAGTTTCCACACATCTTCACCTGGAAGAAAGAAAGCACCATCCACATTCAGTAAATCAGTATGCTCCTATTGCCCACCCACTTTTTGCTTGATGAAAAAACTCCACATCTTCTCACCCGGTGGTAAGCCGCTTTACTGATCAACCTGTTCCCCTCGCCTGCATTTAATTCATATTGTTTCTATAATTTCAACAAGCACCAGAGAAAGGGACACATAGCTGATCTTTTAAATCACATCTCTTGGCCAGTATAGCATGGACTTATCCTTTGCCTTACTGCAAGCACACACCTGAGAACTTCCAACTTCTACAGCCTCAAATCATGAACAAACAAATGTGCACCATCCTCGCACAGGTTGGTTCGTAAACTGAGGTACATACTATTCCTATGTTTGAAATTTTGCAAGATTCTATACTGCATGGCATCCCATCCGGTTGTTTTCCTTTTCCTGTTATGACTTAAATTTTCCCTTTACAAAAATCATAGGTACACTATCCGTCACTGAACTTCAATGATATCCTTCTCCAGATGAACACCCAATAATCAAGTACAGATTATGTGGTCAGTTGGAAGTAATCTGCCCCAAAAGGCTAGCAGATTATGTGCAGCATTTTGAACAAACAAGAATACTAGGGGGGAGTAATTAAGAACCTGCACTCTCTGCTAAGATTCAGACCATGTATCCAACTGTTTGGTTCCTACATTCACAATCACAATAGCCAAAGTACTCCCTCCGTTTCTAAATATATGTCCTTTCAGAAATTTCAATACGGACTACATACAGATCTATATAGACATATTTTAGAGCACTCATTTTGCTCCATATGTAGTCCATATTGAAATCTCTAAAAAGACTTATATTTAGGAACGGAGGGAGTAATAAACACTCAGTTTTAGCCAAACTAAAGAAGAGGCAGCTCAGTTACAGAAGGAAGAAA
>NC_041391.1:17798399-17801499 GCF_002162155.2 Triticum dicoccoides | reverse complement strand
TCCTGGTGGTGCTTGGCACAAAGAATTACCCACAGGACCAAAATGCAATAATGAACTAAAAATCTTAAGCTGCCATCCACAACAAACACATAATTTATGGCCATGGTGCAGAGCATAAAAATCGAAAATACACACAGTACAAAATTAGGGCTTCTTTGTCTAGCAGCAAGTGCTTCTCCATTGTCTCAATAAAATTACTAGCATAAAAATGAATGGATGCACCTAAGTTTACTTACTTAAATTTAAATGATGCCAACCCTCCTCCATGTGGGAGTTCGACGTTTAGTAAAGTGAGCATCTCTCCTTAGCAGATAACCTGTACGGATGTGAGCCCTGCGCATTTCATCCTGCAGTCCAGTAGGTATTTCCAATATGACCAATGGCTCCAAATCATTACCTCTTATCCAACTAAAGGAGAATCCACTTCCGGACATTTTTCATAGTTGAGTGAATACATCTATATTAGTTAGTTAAAGCAAAAAAAATGGATCACTATGAGTCTGCATATGAGCAAACCAAAATTATTTTTTATAACAAACCATAATCAAAAAATAGATTAAGCTAAAGCCAGGTGACTTGACCCTAGGCCCTCAATAGGAAGCGCTAACACCAGGAGCCAACATCTCCTACGGCTGCTTCCAAAAAGACTACTCCCTCCGTCCCAAAATAAGTGTCGTGGCACGACACTTATTTTGGGACGGAGTAGGTACTTACCTAAATTTGTGACTGGCATCAGATTGATGCTCCAATTATCCACATGAAGGATACCATACTGTGGCTCATTGTCTCAATGCACCAGCAACTAACTCAAAAACTGATATTTTAAATGCATTGCAGAATGGCCTGACCTCACACTTACTTAGTTCCAATACGTGTGTCTAAAACATGAATGAGGACGAAAAAGGTTCATAACCAATCCATGGTTTCTTCTCTGCGAGTGATAGCATTACATACCAGTCTTCAGGGATCAAATTATCAATTCCATCACACGTTAGCAACGACCAACCCAGCATCTAACAGTCATACAGCAGCAGACAATTACATCATAGTCCGTTCTTGGCTCGTGTGAATCTGAAATTAGTCGGCAGTTGCCCTTTACAAGCAGCATCATAGTCTTCTTGGAGGTGTGGTGCAGCTTCCTTATGAGGGCATATGAACTTCTCCCTGAATGTCTTTTCGGTTCCCGTGAAAACAGTGCTGTAGCTCGGGTTGCGCTTGAGCAATCCATTTTCGTTGAGAAACTTTACAGCATAGTACCGGGGCCTGAGCCGGCCCTCTAGGCTGTAGCAGACAATTGCTGGCTGTTGAGCAATGTAAGCCGGTTCCAAGCCCACCTCAGAGATGAGGAACTTGGACCTGCGCTGCAGCGGTTCCTTGGCCCTCGTCAGCACCGATGGAGCTTTAGACACAGCAATGCCCACCTCAGCATCCGACCACCTGAATGTGCTCTTCAAGTAGTCTACTCTAGCTGCGACCTCCTCCTCACTATGGAATGCAATAGCATGCAGCGCGTGCCTGAACATCGCAGAGCCACGGGGCACACCTATGTTTTGAGCGCGTGTCACCATGCCCTGGATGCACTCTGGATTGGTGGTGAGCAGGCACGGTTGATTGCTGCATAGCTTGGCAATGTCACAAGCACCTAGCCCGCACTCGTGCAGATAAGCGACATTGGGCTTGATGATGCCGTCGAGGTCAGACGAGAGAAGGTAGGGGTTCCTCTTGAGGGCCCGGAGGAGGTTCTTAGAGGACCCAAAGAGAGGCATGTAGTAGTGCAGCTTGGAGACGATGGATCTATAGCGGAAGCTTTTACGGGAGAGCGAGACGAGGCGCGCGATGTCGGAGCGCGAGAGGCCGAGGCCAGTGAGCCCTGCGACGACGGGGGCCAGGGTCTTGTCGACTTTGGTGTAGAGGAACTGCGGGTCCTTGGCGACGAGGGCGGCGACATCGGCGGTGGGGAGGCCGAGACCAGCGAGGAAGGAGAGGACGGCGTCGGGGTTGTCGGGGGATTTGAGGTGGGAGAGCTTTGGAGAGGCCTTGGCAGCCTGTGGTTGGGTGAGGCCGCAGGTGGAGACGAGGTAGTCCTCCACGGCGAAGCTACTAGGGTTCGGGAAGACGGCGGGCGCGGCGGCGGATATGAGGCGGCGGAGGTGGGAGGCGGGAGACGCGGAGGGAGATGAGAGGAGCTGGCTGAGGAGGCAGCACCTGAGGCGGAGCATGGTGGCGCCGCCCGCGGAGAGGAAGATTGGCGGCGGCGGCGGCGGCAGCGAGGGAATGGGGAAGGGAAAACTTTGTTTTTGCCACTCTAGTTTTTGCCAACTTTGCTTATGCCACTCTAGAATTTGACATCTCACTTTTGCCATTGTTAGCTTTTGATAATACATCACAAATGCCATTCCATGACAAAAACGATAATTTTTCATTTCACTTTTGCCACTCTTAGCATTTGACATGTATCACAATTGCCACTTGGAAAATTTTGTTTTTACCACGGAAGGGCAAAAGTGATATATTGTCAAAAGCTAAGAGTGGCAAAAGTGAAATGTCAAATTTTAGAGTGGCATAAGCAAAGTGGGCAAAAACTAGAGTGACAAAACGAAGTTTTTCCAATGGGGAAAGCGGATGGCTGCTTGGTGGTGGGGAACGGGGACGGTGATTCCTGTCTCCAGTCCAGCGTTGTTCAACCTGAGTGGGTCCCGCCCGTCAGTCTCATGCTGCCATGCCATTTCTATAATGTGAGCGATCCCTTTTGCATTGCAGCAAGGGAGGCACACACTTTAGTTAGAAATTCTTATGATTCAAATTATGTATCCCTAAATTATGTTCCCGATGTAGTCATTCTCATTTGAGTTCAACAAAGTGTGTCACACCTTCAAAGACGTACACCATAGAAAAAAAATAGATTCAAAATGTGAAAATACATTCATGATTTTAATTTGGGCCGACTGGCCAAAAATCAACCCCTTTCCCATCTCCCTCCCAAGCCGCTCTTGCCCGCGACACCGGAGGGGCAACCCTCGCGTGCTCCTAGGCCGGCGTCGACGGTGGTGTGGCACTCGGCCCGTCAAAGACGAAGGGTGTGGGTTCGACGCGCCTTGAG
>NC_041391.1:17795995-17798098 GCF_002162155.2 Triticum dicoccoides | reverse complement strand
GCGATGCACAACGAGGGGAGCACGGAGCAGTGGAGCATGATTGGGAGCTAGCAGAGGAGAGGGTGGTGTGCGATGGTCCTCGAGAAGACGCCGATGTGGGAGGCGACATGGTTGGGATATGCAGAGGGGTAGCGGCATTCGAAGGTGACCTTGCGCGAGCGACGACGGGGGGCACTGGCTGTTGTGCGGTCCATTGGTGAACGTGTCGCCAGAGCGGCAGACGGGAGGCTACGGTGCGGGAATTGTTGGCGGCAGTGCTGATTGGAGCTGGATCCATCCGGGGTCGATCTGGGTCCCTGCTTGCCTGGAGTGGTGTGATCAGGTGATGCTTCCAATGTCGGCGGCCTTGGCGTGCTGGTGATGGAGCCTAGGCCAGTGCTGCTAGATCTCGACCGTGCAAGAGGTGGAGATGGAATGTGGTTCCTCGGCCGTACAGGGCGTCGATGTTCCGTTACACCATCGACATGATGAGGAGGTGTTGCGGTAGTGGCGGTGTGCCACAACGTGTACAATATGGTCGTTTTCCTATCAGATGGGTGGGATGTGTGCGACGTTGCGGATAAAAATCCTGCATATCTTCGGTTGGTGCTGGCGGCGACGGGGCCCGTGGGCGTCGTACCCTCCTTGGAGGCGTCGTTGAGGTGTGGCCCCCTTGTTTGGATTGTTGTCTCCGGGCAAAAGCCTAGGTTTGTTGCCGGACCAACAATGACCGCATATTTTCTCTGCTTCCATATGGTTTAGGGTTATGAAAAAGGAGTAGAAACAAAATGTAGGGAAAAGTTGAAACGGGTGTATATATCCCCTAAAGTTTCACTATGAGGAAAATGGATTTGCAGAGAACAAGCAATAAGATATGAGACCTCAGTCCCAAAAGCGTTTTTGACACTACAGAAGAAGCTGTCAACTACTCCCTCTGTTTCTAAATATAAGACTTTTTAGAGATTTTAATACGGACTACATACGAAGTAAAATGAGTGAATCTACACTTTAAATTATGTCTATATGCATCAGTATGTAGTAAGTGTTGAAATCTCTACGGGAGTAGCAAAAAACACGTGTGTGCTCCTCACTGAACTCTAATCATGGAGCACAGGAAACATCATTTTAATTAGCAGGGGGGCACGCTCATCATCCGGTTTCTATGTAAAAACATCATACATACACAACCACCTTGCTTTGGCTACAAAAGTTGTACATGGTTGGCAGGTATTAGAATCTGTAGCACAATACTACACGGAAGGATTGCATAGCCTGCGAAATCCAAAAAAAGAAATGCAGGAGCTTCTTCTCTGCACGCAAAACCCACGCCAGTCAGGTCATACCTGTAACTGAAGGAAGCTTCATGGCATCATCAACTAGAGTACCATTGACTGAGATCCGCCTCCGCTTGCGCTGCGATATGCCCTGAGCCTGGCCCTGAACCAGGGTTGATCCTCCAATGGAGCCTTCGGAGTCACGTAGTGGCAGATCCATAGCCGCTAGGCTTCATCGGTATCCTGCAAGAAGGAAGCACCCTCTGTATCTAGTTTCAGAAGCCAGCAGTCAGCACATCTTCTCCTAGAAGAAAGACATCACCATCAGCAGTTGAGTCTGCTCATATTGTCATTAACATAAGTTCCTTTATTGTACTATGAATGCCCTCTGCTTTTCAGCACCGGCCATACAAGCATAAGTTCACCTCCCCTGTACAAATTCCAGGGCCTTTGAAATGTCCATTACATAATTGCTAGACTACCACTGCACTATTCAGTTTTGAGATCACATGCCCCAAGGAAATTAATAGCCGTTAGGCCATCCAAAAATACAAGAGAGAAGAAACAAAAGATCTGATACAAACTACTATTAAAAAATGAACAGCTTCCACAACAATAACATCTTATAAACAAAGCTACTGCAGGAAGAATGAAGAATTCCATCTTAGAAGAACTAGAGCAACACTAACATACTAGATCCAAACTGCATCGTTGGCAGTGTCAACACACTGCGGTCATGATTGTCACACACATTTTGGTCATAACAAATCCAAAATTGTTCTCCACGAAAAAAAGAAGTCCAATATTTTCATCCAAAGGGAAATACTAAGACTTCATGCCATCTTCATGG
>NC_041391.1:17793741-17795009 GCF_002162155.2 Triticum dicoccoides | reverse complement strand
CAGAATGAGAACCTTCTTTCATGGATAGTACCGAAAACTGCAATGGCCATTTGACTCATGAAACTTGAAAGCATTTGCAAAATGTCGTATTCTGTGAACTCACACTCTTAGTTCCAATATCCATGTCAATATGACATGAGGATGGACAAGATGGCAGTGTGATGTTCTTCTCTACTATATAATGTAATAAACATACAAGGACTCACAAATCAATAATCAAGCTTCATCCTGGATTAGCAATAAACGATCAACATATCTAACAGAGATACTGTACCAGAGAACCATCACTCAGTTAGACCAAGACCACCGACTTAGGAATTAACAACCTTTGTGCATGATACCTAGTTACCAATTTTCATATCCGTTCTTTGCTCATGTGATTCTGAATCTAGTGGGCACTTCCCCTTTGTAAGCATCAGAATAGTCTTCAGCGAGGTGGGGTGCAACTTCCTTGTGAGGACATATGAACTTCTCCATGAACAACTTCTCGCTGATATTGAGTGTATTATAGTAGTCCTGATCATGATCTAGAAATCAATTTCCTTGAGATACTACAACATGGTACTGAGGCCTGAGTCGGCCCTCTAGGCTATAACCAAGCATTAATGGAGGATGAACAATGTAGGCCGGTTCCAGCCCCACCTCAGAGATAAGGAATTCTGACTTACTCTACAACATCTGATTAGACTTAGTCAGCACAACTGGGATCTTGGACAATGCAATTGCCAACCTCGACATCTAACCACCTAAACGTCTTCAGCAAGTACTCCACTTTGGCAGCGATCTTCTCCTCGCCGAGGCATGCAACGCATGTCTGAACATCCTAGAGACACGAGGCACAACAATACCTTTGGCGCGTGCCACCATTACCTGGACGTGCTTCGGGTTGGTGTTGAGTATCCATGGCACAGACATGCTCAGCTTGGCGATGTCGCAATCATCTAGCATGCACTCTCGTAGGAACGCGACATTGGGATTGACCACCCTCTCAAGTCCGACCGAGAGAAGGCATGGTCCACGCTTAAGAACCCGAAGGAGGTCCTCAAAGGAGCCGAAGAAGTGCATGCAATATTTCAGATTGGAGACGATGGATATACAATGGAATTGGCCACGGCTGAGTGAGACAAGGCATGTAATGTCAGAACGAGAGATGCCGAGGCCGGTGAGTTCGATGATGACAGGGGCCAGGGTTTTTTCCACGCCAGCGTAGAGGAACATCGGGTCCTTGGCGACGAGGGCGGTGACGTTGGCGCCGGAGAGGCCAAGGC
>NC_041391.1:17792847-17793694 GCF_002162155.2 Triticum dicoccoides | reverse complement strand
GAGGAGGAAGGTGATGACGGTGTCGGGATTGGATGGGGATTTGAGGTGGGAGATCTTGGCGGAGGCCTTGAGTGCCAGCACACGGGCAAGGCTGCAGGTGTTGACGAGGTAGTCCTCTACGACGAAGCTAGGGTTTGGGGAGACAGAGGCCGTTGCAGCGGAGATGAGGGGGCGGAGCTGGTACCTGGGAGAGGGGGTGGAGCAGAGAGGAACATAGTGAACAGGAAATTTTCTAGTTAACAGGAAAAACCAATTTTGAAGTCCCAAACTATACCTTGCTAAACTAAATGATACTCTCTAGAAATTTGACTTTGTCAATTTGGTTACAAAACTACGAACAATTATATTCCTCCCTCTCGCGTAATGGCGGCTAGGGTGAAGGTTCGTTCCCTCCATGGTCTGCCGATGAGCTCGTGGACTCTCCTCGCCCGTGTCTACCGCTCCGGCAACCGACGGTAGGGACGGGGTCCTCGGTACCTTGGTCTAGTAGTTTAGGTTTTGGTTTTTTAGTCCTCGCAGGGGCGATGTTGTAGCAGATGGTGATGCTTCAACTTTGAGCTGGTCTTACGGACTCCGATCCTCCTCGATTTGTCTACCAGGATGGATTCAATGGAGCTCTGACATATTCTTATTGTCTGCTTGGAGCGGTGAGGTTAGGATTTCATGCCGTGAGTGCAAGACATCGAGTTTTTGTGTCAGTTCAGATCAAGAAAAGAGTTCAATAGTAACAATTGCGGCTCTGGAGTGATGGCCCTTAGAGGCACATGCAGGAAGACTTGTTGGCTATCATCAATAAGGTCAGGCCGGCTCCCGTAAGGAATTGGCGATAGCGACACGTCGGTGGCTC
>NC_041391.1:17790198-17791940 GCF_002162155.2 Triticum dicoccoides | reverse complement strand
GGTGGCGGAGTTCGTGAAGGAGAGTGCGGTGGGAGGCGTGTTCCGGCTGCAGCTCAAGCTCGCCGGGGAGGTCAAGTACCCTCCGCACGGCAACGCGCACAGGCTGGAGGCCACCTGCCCGCTCGAGCTGCCTCTATCGTCGCCGGCCAGGTTCAAGAAGATCAAGTGCGTCTAACCAATCATGCATGCATAGCTCTCCTCTCCAGTTCTGTCAGCCAACCAACGCTAGGCATCGACCAGATCAATGCAGCCTATCCAGCGTGCTACATTAGCCTTTGCTTCATTCTTTAGGTGCTTCACTCTCTCCAATCTTGTTGTTGACTCATGCCTGCAATAAGTTGCAGTAGGATTATGAGAAGATGTAGTACATTTTTTCATGTTTAAATGCAGTTGATCTCAATGGCAGAAATATGTGTAACAATTATTCTCAAAAAAAGAAAGAAATATGTCACTACCAGAATAACTGGCGATGCCGACGTCCGAACCTATGCCGACGGCCCCCGTCGGCATAGATTGGCCTATCCCGAAGGCCCAGCCCAGGCCGTCGGCATAGAAAAGCCGTCGGCGTATATCCATCAATGCCGACGGCCCCCGTCGGCATAGATTGGCCTATCCCGAAGGCCCAGCCCAGGCCGTCGGCATAGAAAAGCCGTCGGCGGTATATCCACCAATGCCGACGGCCCCCGTCGGCAAAGCTCAGCCGAAGGCGTCGTGAGAAATATGCCTACGGTGGCCGTCGGCATAGAGGAGACCGTCGGCATAGCACGTGGGCCCGGCTACCCAGGCGGAGACGGCCTTTTGACGGCGTCAGTCTACGCCGACGGGCTAACGGTGGCCGTCGGCATAGACCCCACGTCATCGATCCGCGTCGCCCGCCACGTCATCGATCCGCGTCGCTCGCCGGTCCGTGGGGTGGCAAATCTATGCCGACGGCCTAGCCGGCATACCTCTATTTTTTATTTTTTTATTTTTTATTTATATTATTTACTTTTTCCTGTTTTTCTTCACAACATAAATGTGCCTTATCTAACAAAAACAACATACCCAGATGGTATATTGATTTCCCCCCTCACGGACGTTGCTGCCGCCGTGCCCCACAGCGACGTCGGTGATGGGGGGCACAACCCGGAGCTGTGTGCCGGGTGCCTGCGCCAGCCACCACGCTTCCACAACCGTAGGAGGGCCCAAGGCAACACCTAGCGGCATTGCTACCCCCCAGGTACACCGTCCCGTCTAACCGGGCCCTCATACATGCGGGGCGGTGTGGTGCCATGTTTGAAGAGGCGGGACGGGGCCCTGGGGGGATAGCAATACTACCTTAGCGTCGCACCGGGCCCTCATACATGCAGGATGGTGTGGTGCCATGTCCAAATTAGAGGCGTCGCGCATCTCCGAGGTGTGCCCCCCCCTCACGGACGGCGCCGCCGCCGGCACCTGGAGGGGGGAAACGGACGCGTCGGGTCTCACCCTGGAGACACGTGCCGCCTCTTCGGACATGCCACCACACCACCCCGCATGTATGAGGGCCCGGTGCGATGCTCGGGTGGCATTGCTACCCCTGAGGGCCCCAGTCCCGCCTAACCCTGTAGCGTTTGACCACGGGATCTACTCCTTTAACTTTGCATGGACGGGCTTTGACCAGGGTACGTATCCATCCGGTTGTGTTAGGTCAGCCCATAGGAACACTTTGGAGCAACATCCGGGCCAGACCCACGGCAAGATCTCCTCCGTGTAGACCCGGC
>NC_041391.1:17776904-17782052 GCF_002162155.2 Triticum dicoccoides | reverse complement strand
CCAACCCCCCGCCGGCCTCCCCGCCCCGACTCCGCGCCTCCCCGTCCCAACTCCGGCCGGCCCTCTCGAAGGTGAAAATTTTATGTTTTTTAGTGTTTTTTAGTAATTTTGTAGCTAGTTACATAGGTATTTAGATAGATATTTAGATAGTTAGATACATAGTTAGATAGATAGTTAGATAGGTAGATAGTTAGATAGTTAGATAGAAGTGAGATATTTAGATAGGTAAATAGTTAGATAGTTAGATAGATAGTGAGATAGGTAGTAAAAAAATTTGGTTAGATGAGATGCTATATGTTGCATATCTTGCAAAAAAAAATTGGTTCGATGAGATGAATCAATGATTATGACAAATAGGTCATAACAATGATGATGAATATGTGATGACGATGATGAATATATTGTTAATGTTGTTAGTTTTTTTGCCTACATGATGCAAAAATAAATGAATGCATGTTTAAATGTTTTAAATATGCTCTATTAGTTGTGATGTTCTAATTTTTTGGCGCGATGGAATTTGCAGGCTTTGTGGTGTTGCATTTCATCGGAGTGACCGTTGTACGACACGTTGGTCCCCCTGAGCATCCCTCTGCTGTTCGACTACTTCCTCTACAGCCGAGGGTGAGCTACAAGTCCATCTCCTCCATTTTTTCATATCACTAGATTTCATTCTCAAGTCAACTGGCGTAACCTAGGCGTCTCCCGTCCGAAAGGGTTGCATCGATAAATATGCATTCAATTGCATATTTATCACCGCAGCTCTTTCGGATTGTCTAGCGTTTACCATGGACAGCCCTATGATGTGTAGATTGGGTATGTTCTCCATGTTCTACCCCGTTCCGAGACAGGATTTCAGCAGCGCCTCCCCATTGTTCTCTGGAGCACATTCTCTCGGCTATTTTCCGAGACGTGTATCTGGAGAACAGCGGGGAGGTGCTGCTAAAATTTTGTCTCGGAACGGGGTAGAATGGAGAACGTACTCAATCTACACATCCTCGGGTGGGATTAGGACCCATCTTTACCTATTAGAGATGTAGGTGAATTCAACGCGGTAGAAACTGAAAATTTGATGTGATTAATTTAAGTGAATCCTTAATTATGTTGTGTGGCTTGCAAAAAAGCAGAGGATGGCAGATAATCAGTGAATGTACAGTGGTTTTATCCGTCGGAATCGAGTAACATCAGAGTGGATCGCGAAAACCGATGTGTATTTGAAGGAGATATTGTCGTCCAATGAGAATTATCCCACCATGCCCCTGTGCGAGATGTGCCAGACGTCACCGTAGAAATCAGACGGACATGAGTGAGCACCTTCGCACGCACGAATATATGCCAAACTTTGACATGCCGCCGATAAACATAGCCGAGCAGGACCGTGGTAGAGAGGAGGTGATGCGACAATGCATCGATGGATATGAGGACGACGGGGTCAGGGACATGCTAGACGATGTCATTGTTGCAGAAACGACAAATGCGACACCTTCAGAGAATGAACCGGAGGAGCCGGAGGCAACCGCAAAGGCCTTCTTGGAGTTCTTGGCCTCGTCGAAGAAACCTCTTTATGCGGGTGCGAAAATATCTCAGGTGGATGCCATCTCGCAAGTGATTGCAGTCAAGGCTGAGTATGGCTGTAGCCAGAAATGCTTCGAAGCATTCCTCGGAGTATGTGCTAACAGCCTCCCTGTGGGTCATGAACTGCCGAAAAGCATGTATGATACAAAGAAAATAATGAAGGCACTCTCTATGGATTATGATAAAATAGATGTTTGCCCGAAGAATTGCCTTTTGTTTAGGCACGAGTATGCAGATGACAAGTACTGTAGGAAGTGCGGTTCGTCTCGGTACATTGAGGTGGTCGGTGAGGATGGTGAGAAAAAGCAGCTAACCATCCCCGTTAAGGTTCTTCGGTATCTTGATTTTATAAAAAGACTGCAGTGCCTTTTCATCACGAAGGAGTCTGCCAAAATGATGAAGTGTCACAAGGAAGTTATAAGGTACAATCCAAAAAAATCGTACATCCATCGGGAGGGGAAGCATGGAAGTCGTTCGATGAAGAATACCCCGAGGAAGCAGCCGAGGCTGGGAATGTCAGGATAGCCATATCAGATGATGGGTTGAATCCATATGGTATGTCGTCCAATCCATACAGCTGCTGACCTGTGTTTGTAATTCCGCTCAATCTTCCTCCCGGTGCCCTAATGCAACGGAAGACCATGTTCTTGTCGCTCATCATTCCGGGGCCTGAATACCCGGCGAAGTAATTGGGTGTGTTTATGCAGCCGCTGGTGGATGCTTTGCACCATTCTTGGTACTTTTCGAGGTTGACATACGACCGGGATCTGCAGAGAATTTTTTTGATGAAAGTTTGGTTGCACTATTGCATGCATGACTTTCCCGGCTATGCTCTATTCTGCGGATGGTGTACAAGTGGGAAGATGCCATGCCCAGTGTGCATGCAGGCTCTGTGAATGATTTGGCTGAGTAAGGGTGGCAAGTATGTAGCCTTTGACCTGCATCGACAGTTCCTCCCTCCAGACCATCCAGACAGGGAAGACAAGAAGAACTTCACGAAAGGCCGGGTTGTTCATGAAGTAACCGAGATTCCAACATTTTCGGGGGCAGATGTTCTTGCTCAGCTAAAAGCTCTCAAGCCTAAAGTCAAAGGCAAAGGCAAAGGCAAAGCCAAAGGCTTCGAGGGATATGGTGAGACGCACAACTGGACTCACATTACCCCCTTCTCACAGCTTCCCTATTTCAAGGACCTCAAACTTCCTTACAATATTGATGTGATGCACACCGAAAAGAATGTGGTAGAGTC
Organism: Triticum dicoccoides; assembly: GCF_002162155.2. Classification (NCBI taxonomy): domain Eukaryota; kingdom Viridiplantae; phylum Streptophyta; class Magnoliopsida; order Poales; family Poaceae; genus Triticum; species Triticum dicoccoides. The sequence continues at coordinate 17,779,234 of NC_041391.1, read as the reverse complement.
CCTTTTCCACACGATCCTGAACATTCCTAATAAGACGAAGGATAACGTTAAAGCTAGAGCCGATCAACAGAGAATTTGTGATAGACCACGCCTGAACATGAAGCCTCCCACAGGCGGTCGAAAAAACTGGTTCAAGCCAGATGCTGACTTTGTCCTTAAACTGCAAGAAAAAAAAAGAAGTACTTATCTGGCTGAAACAAATTTTGAAGGTCACCGATGGTTATGCATCGAATATAAGTAAGGGAGTCAATATTTCAACGGGCAAAGTGACTGGCCTGAAGAGTCATGACTACCATGTATGGATTGAGCGGATAATGCCGGTGATGGTTCGAGGCTATATCCCCGAGCATGTCTGGCGAGTGCTTTCCGAGCTTAGCCATTTCTTCCGCACGCTCTGTGCTAAAGAAGTAAGTAAAGAGGTGATTGAAAAATTGCATAAGAAGGCACCAGAGTTGATAGTCAAGCTAGAGAAGATCTTTCCGCCAGGCTTCTTTACTCCGATGACACATCTCATTCTGCACCTCGCGAACGAGGTATTGTTGGGGGGGGGGCTGTGCAGAATCGTTGGCAGTACGGCCCTGAGAGGCAGAACAAGCATCTCCGACAGAAATGTGGAAACAAAGCTAAGATTGAAGCTTCCATGGCTGAGGCAGTTATCCTGGAGGAGGTGTCAGACCTCAGGACATCATACTATCCAGACCACGTTCCCCATCTGCATAACAAGGTGCCTCGATACAATATAGAAGAGCCCAAGTATCAACCCAGGCTCGATCTATTCAACGCGCAAGGTGGGAGGGCTGGGGCCCCGAAATCTTATAACATGCCACGACAAGAGTGGGAGGACCTCATGTTCTATATCTTGCACAACATCAAGGAAGTTGAGGAAGTGTGGATGAGGTAATACCACTACACCATTCCTTTATGTCTTCCACATCATCATGTTCCATGTTCACTTAGTCCCGGTCTAACACTGCTTTTCTTTTTTTAGTGATTTCGTTCAATAGGAATGGACGGGAGTGAATCCTCCTACTGAGGCGGAGGCACTTACTCTTCTCCATCATGGAAACCCTGCACGTAAAATTTTTGTTGCTTGGTTCATGGAGAAAGTAATTTTCCACACTCCCCTATTAAATACCTAGTTCAACATGTATTAGTTAACCGAACTAATGCACGCAACAATTTCCATTATACTTGTAGGGAAAAGATCCGAACATTTCTATGGATGATGAATTGAGATGGGTTTCCATGGGTTTTGACCCTGCCGTCATGACATGTAAAAAGTATGATGTGAATGGGTATCGCTTCCATACAGAGGAGCACCAAAACAGCCGGCCCGATCCCAAAACTATAAATACCGGAGTGTACACCCCCGGTCAAAATTCAGTAGACTACTACGGAAGGGTACAAAATATATACGAGGTTAAATTCCGCCAGGGGCGTGGGACCCTAAGTCTGCCTGTGTTCAAATGCCGATGGTTCGATCCGCGGGAGGGGGTAAAACATACGCCTTCCATTGGTTTGGTCGAAGTTAAACCATCAATCGTCTATGCCAGAGCCGATCTCTTCATTGCGGCTACCCAAGCTACACAAGTATATTATCTGCCTTACCCATGCCAGAGAGAGTATCTAAAGGGTTGGGAAGTTGTGTTCAAGGTGTCGCCACATGGTAAGCTACCAGACCCGAACGAAGATGATTACTACAATATTAACCCCATGACATACGAGGGAGTGTTCTATCAAGAGCAACCTGATGATGATGATGTGGTTAGAAACGATGACGCTAGACCATTGGGTGATGATGACGTGGATCCAAATGTCGACGATGCACGGAATGATGGTGAGACCATTGTCAATGAAAATGACATAGTTCTGCTAGAAAAGTTAAACGAAGACGCTGACGACGAGGAAGAGCCTCCACCTCCGCCGGACAACGAAGATGATATGATTGATAGTGATGATGAGACGGACCGAGAAATAGGTTACAACAGTGATGATTCATATGGGTTCTAGCAGATGTATGTTTCAAGTCTTTTTTTCTATAGTTTAGGAATATGCCTTTTTATGCATTTTTATTAATGTGTTTATTATCATGCCGTTTCCCTCATTTCATTAATTTACTAATTGTTTATTCTCTTTTCAATGCAGGTTCGTGGAACATGGGCAAGGGGAAGGCCGACGGCGTGGGTTTCCTACGCAAGGTCGTCGGCCTGCCTAGTCGGAGTGGTCGAGCACGTAATCCTCCCCCTCGGCTACTTGACGATGACTCCTCACAGGGAGGTCGAGGGAGAGGTGCCCCTAGAGGAGGAGGGGGCGGGGGGAGAGCCTCTAGA
>NC_041391.1:17768051-17776430 GCF_002162155.2 Triticum dicoccoides | reverse complement strand
TACACTCTGGGGAGGAGGAGGAGGAGGAGGCAGGCGAGGACGAGGAGGAGGAGGAGGAGGATGAGGTTGGGGAGGGGGAGGCAGGCGAGGAGGAGGGTGGTGGCGGGGATGATGGTGGTGGCGGGAAGGGGGTTGACAACAAGGGGTGGCTGCGTGGTAACGCAAAGCTACCAAAGCAGGTTCCTGCTACTGAGGAGCAGAAGTGGCTCATTGAGCCCACGGGAAAATAGTAAGTGCCACTTTGTAATAATTTTATTATTTTGCTTGTCACATGCTTATTCTGGTTGTTATTTATTTTGCTTGTCACATGCTAATAGTTCATTATTTTGCAGCAACTGGATATATTCTAAAGGGGTCCGTATTCCCAATGGCCTCATCACCATCTTGCTGAAGTTATAATGGCCGGGGTTGTACTGTCCGGATCCAGTCAGGCAGCCGGACCGTCGGGTTTTGGCCACGAGCTGGGACCACTAGGAAGCGGCCCTCCACGCGGACCATGAGACCCATGCCAAGGCCGTGATCACTACTTTCTGGGTGAGTTCTCTTCAGAAGCACACGTCCATTCTAGTTTCATGAATGATTTAACTCATGGCTTCTTCCATTCTTGTTTCATGCATGATTGTATAAATTCTATCGAGTTCTTCCGGAGCACAGGGCTAGAGCGGACCAGATCATGCTGCCCCAATGCAAGAAGAAGGCCCGCCAGATGCAGTACGAGGTGCGCTATGTGGCCATCTCGACATACTACCACGACGTTCTTGGTGTGAAGATGAACAATGAAGAAGCGCGGAGGATGGGTGTTGGTGTCAAAACCGATGGATCTCGGGTAGGGGGTCCCGAACTGTGCGTCTAGGCGGATGGTAACAGGAGACAAGGGACACGATGTTTTTACACAGGTTTGGGCCCTCTCGATGGAGGTACTACCCTACTCCTGCTAGATTAATATTGATGATATGGGTAGTACAAGAGTAGATCTACCACGAGATCAAGGAGGCTAAACCCTAGAAGCTAGCCTATGGTATGATTGTTGTTGTTTTCTATGGACTAAAACCCTCCGGTTTATATAGACACCGGATAGGTTAGGGTTTCACAGAGTCGGTTACAATGGTAGGAGATCTACATATCCGTATCGCCAAGCTTGCCTTCCACGCCAAGGAAAGTCCCATCCGGACACGGGATGAAGTCTTCAATCTTGTATCTTCATAGTCTTGGAGTCCGGCCGTGATGATAGTTCGGCTATCCGGACACCCCCTAATCCGGGACTCCCTCAGTAGCCCCTGAACCAGGCTTCAATGACGACGAGTCTGGCGCACATATTGTCTTCGGCATTGCAAGGCGGGTTCCTCCTCCGAATACTTCATAGAAGGTTTTGAACACCAGGATAGTGTCCGGCTCTACAAAACAAGTTCCACATACCACCGTAGAGAGAATAACTTTTGCACAAATCTGCTGACGTATTCCGCGGCGTGACATCACACCACGGCCAGGCCTTTATATGAATCGTTTTTTACTGCTCCACCTCAGCGCGTTTAACGAGGCGGTTTCCTTAGCACATCTTATCAAAGCATAGATCGTGCCCCCTTATTCCGGGATTCTCATCAATACGGACGTGGGTAACCCAACCGTGCCCGCTGGCACGCCTCCTCTACCAAAGGCGAGTCCTAATCGACCACGGGGTGGGCTCTTGGTATTCAACCTCTTTATAATGAGACCAAGGCCCTCTTCTTTTTACACCCTCCATCGAGTTCGCCTCGCGCTTCGAGTTCCAACACCCAAAGCTTCAAATTCTGGCGCTTCGGACCTTCGACAATGTCCGGTTCCGACCAGCATGGCCGATGGATGCCTTCCTCTGTTACAGAGGAAGATGTGCTAAAGCTGCGAGACGCCAGGTATCTAACCGGCGAGATCTCGCATATGCTGCCTGCTCCAGGGCAGGTCATTCCCACTCCTGAGCCCGGCGAGAATGTGGTGTTCGTGTCCCACTTCCTTCGGGGTTTAGGCTTCTCGACGGATCCCTTTGTGCGAGGGCTCATGTTTTATTATGGGCTTGATTTCCATGACTTGAATCCGGAGTCCATCCTCCATATCTCGTCATTCATTGTCATATGTGAGGCCTTCCTCCATATTACCCCTCACTTTGGGTTGTGGCTCAAGACCTTCAAGGTGGAGCCAAAGAAGATCGAGGGGCAGCAAGCAGAGTGCGGAGGGGCGGTCATAAGCAAATGTGCTGATGCTCCGTGGCTCGAAGGCTCTTTTCAAAAGGAGCTTGGTTTGTGGCAACAGGAGTGGTTTTATATTACCGCTCCTAGGGGCACCAAATGGGCGGCGCTTCCCGCCTTTCGCTCAGGTCCATCACAGCGGCTGGCGTCATGGGTCAACAAGGGACTCGACTGGGGGCCGTCCAAAGACGTTCCTTTGCTGCAGGGCCGTATTCGAGACCTCCAAGAAAGAGAGATCAATCTAGTTGCAGTGGCACAGGTTATGTTGATCCGGCGCCTTCAGCCCTGCAAACATCGCCCCCCTTCGCCAGTGGGAATTTAATCCGGAGGGACCGCGAGCTCTCCAAAAATTTATGGGCACGACGCCCGTGGAGATGTATAAAATGTTCTTCGGATCACAAGAGAAGTGTCTGGACCTGACTGAGGACGCAGGACTAAGCTGCAATCGCCCAGATACTCAAGTAAGTAGTCCTGTAACCGGACAAGCTGTCCATTCATTTATCATATATACATGCCCTTCAAAGGAGCCGTTTTTTGAACAGGAGTGGATAGCCAAAGCAAAGTTAATAAGGTGTCCGGCTCCCCTCCCAGAGAACACGCCGAACCCCATGCTGGCTAAGATGTTGCAGGCCGCGCCTTTTAAAGAAGGCGAGGGGAGCGGGGAGGCAACTGCCTCCACGAAGGAGGTCTTTGAGGAGGGAGGGATCAAAAATCCCACCCTCCAAGGAGAGAAGAGGACCGCTTTGGAAGATCTGGAGGTCAAGGCCTTGAAGAGGGGGAAGAAATCTTCGTCGGAGAGTCCGGCGCTGGGGAGTAGCCCAGCCGCACTATTTCCCCAAGGGGATCAGCCCTCCAGCGAGCCGTAAGTGAAAAGTAGGGGTCTTGTAAATAAGGAACATCCCTGTATTTATTTCTGAAGATAACCGAAATTTTACTTTGTAGTTCGGATCTCAGCCCTTCTCAGCAGAGCTTGTCTTCGGGGGATCTTCTTCCGGAGATGTTGGAGAGCGAAACGCCTCCACCTGTCGCACCCTCATGCGAGGCGGACGACCCTGAGGTGTCGTCGCGGAGGGTTCCCCCAAGTCCGGCGGGGCCAGAAGGTCCGGCGCCAAGGGGTGTGCGGTCGGAGGAGCTAAAGGATCTGCTTGGGCGAGCGGCTATCTCAGAAGATCACCGTGTTCTAATGGGTACGGTGATTGAAAGGATTGCATCCGCGGAGAGCGGATTGCATGAAGCCATCAGAAGCTTACTGACGGGGTTCGAGGTACGCAAAAAATGATGTACCTTCTGACAGTTATGCATATAAAATGCGCCCTGTATAGATAGTAGCCCCTGAGACTCGGTATGCTGTCAAAATTGACGGCGTGCCGAGGATCAAAATCTCAGTTATAACATATCGCCGCTCCGAAACAGGAGGCGGGGCGTCCGGTGGCCAGCCGGACTGATGAATATGCCGAACTAAAGCGGCAGCTTGACGAGGCGGATGCGGACATCGAGCTGGTCAATAAACGGTTCGACGAGTCATAAGGTATGCGACTTCTATGCGGACACCTGGTAAGGGAGCTTGACGCCCATGTCTTACTATTTGTATGCTTAATGCAGATGGTGCCGCTGCTGTGGAGGAGCTTCGGGCCGAACTCACCCGAGCGAAAGAGCAAGCCAGAAGTAGTAATGCGGCTGCTTTAAGGGCGGACGAAGAGCTAAAAGCCGAACGGGCTGCTCACTGCCGAAGCAGGGAGGAAATGGCCGATATGGCCAGAAAGTTGAAGGATATTACCGACCACTACGAGGTTCTTGAAAAAGAACGTCAAGTGGAGCAAGAGGGCCTGAAAAAGGCCACCGCCGAATCCAAGGATGCCCGTTCCGCTTTGAGAGCTGCCAAAGAGGAGCTGAGTCAAGCCGGGGCTATTGCGGCTGGAAAACCGTTTTTGCTGCGGAGGAAATATACGGATCCAAAGTATGCTCAATTTGACAAGTTGTGGAGTTCGGAGGATGCTTATCTGGACTTGGCGGCGGGCGCTGCAGACGCAGTTGAGCACTTCCGGGCCAGAAGGGGCACAGAAGGGAAGAGCTATATTGGTCGCAATTCCATAGTCCGGAGCGTCTTCTTCCGTTAACTGATGGGTTGGCCGAATGGGCCGAGCTGAACCGACTATCCGGACTTGCCATGAAGCATGTCATGACTCATTTGTGGCCGGGCGGACCCCAGCCGAAGAGTTATTTCGGTTTAGTGCAGCAGTTCCTTGGTGCGATACCACGTATCGACGCAATGAGGCGGTCGGCGTGTATTGAGGGAGCGCGGATGGCTCTGGCCCGAGTCAAGACATACTGGGCAGAGATGAAGGCCACCGACGTTGCATCCCAAGATTCGGACAGAAGTCGAGTACCTGCCGAGCACTACTTTGAAGAAGTCCTACAGGGTGCTCGTTTAATAGAGGAGCAGTGCTCGAAGGATGTTATGTTTAAATGACATGTATGATTTGTGAAAACAATGTTTCAGTATAATATAAGAGCTTTTTATACTTGTGCGTTCAAGTAGTAAACTACTCCCTGTGCGGCCGTTTGTGTATATGTATATATAACCTGAAAGATGGCAGTCCTTGGCTTCAGCCCCCACACACATAGTGCAGGGGTGTTTGCAAAGAAAGCGCTTTGTCACACTTAATCCAACGTCTTGGTCCTGTTAAGGAGGTGATAGCGTAGCAAACTAGGCAACCGGACTATAATGCTTTATCACTTTCACTTAGCCATGGGAGTTCGAGGGTGGGGCTACTATATAGGCCCTGGGGGCACCACACTCTCCCGAATTCGGGGTGCGTATGTGCTTGACCGAAAACCGGTCCTTCATCAATGCGGAGGAATCCTAAACATTCCAGTGAGTCATCGAGTGGTTGACCAGTCTCTCGCTATATCATGACAGTCAGTTTTCGGCTTTCTCTACTGAGGTGCTCGCCCGGCCGAACCGGGGCACAATCGCAGTAGTTCTCCTGGTGCCGCGTTAGCCGATAAAACGGAACGTAAGGCAGCAAAACACAGGAGCCGGGCAAACCCAACATTTGACCAAAGACATGATTCGGAGCTGATGCATATAAGTCCTAACTCGAGACGCCGAACACTCCCTAAGGTATTCGGTTTTTATAAAAACGGGCAGAATAACGCCCTAAGCCCCTGGTGTCCAGGTACGTGCAAAAATTCTGGTGCGGCCAATGCCAAAACGCCAGCCTCCTCCTCGGTTATAGCGAGAAACCGGGGGATGTATATCAACAAGAGACAGTAAAAAAAGGTTTACGCAGGGTCTTAATCTGAAAAGAATCTTTGCAACGGGTCCCTACTGCACGTCTGCGCTTGTGTCTCCGTTGTGCCGTATCCTAGACGGGTGTAGCACGTTGTTCATCTGTAGAAGAGAAGAACTTAGTTTAAAAAGAAAAAAAAGATCGTGCAAAAGATGTACTTTATATTAAATAAACAGAGTACGAGTCGGAGAATTGGATAAGATTGAGCTTTATTGTCTCTTGTGATACATGCATGCAGCCCCTTGTATGGGGGTGTGTCGCTAGCAGGCGCCGGACTCGTCTAGTCGTGTCCGGGGTTTGAATGACCAATTCAGGTTCTTTGACTAGTGGTGCCGGATAGGTGTGGTGCTGTCAAGGCAGTCTCACGTTCCTCCGTGCTCAAGTAACACTTAATACTCCCTTTTAATGAGATGATGTCGCGTGGACCGGGCATTTTAAGTGTGAGAGATGCATAATGCGGTATTGCATTAAAGCGGGCGAAAGCTTCGCGTCCCAATAGTGCTTGATGGCTACTTTTGAACGGGGCGACATGGAAGATTAACCTTTCGCGGCGGAAGTTGTCGGATGAACCAAACACAACTTCTAGCAGTATGGAGCCCGTACAATGGGCATATTGGCCTGGCATTGCTCCTTTAAAGAAGGTGTTGCTAGGGCGAATTTTGGTTGGGTTTATCCCCATCCTGCGGATTGTGTCCTGATATATCAGGTTTATGTCACTGCCGCCATCCATGAGGACTTGTGTAAATTGGAATCTGTTGATTATAGGATCCAATATCAAGGCAGTCCATCCTGCGTTCCGGATACTTTCGGAATAGTCCTGATGGTCGAAGGTGATTGGTTTTGACAACCAGTGTGCGGCGCGCATTTTAGTGGGCGCCGCTCTGTTTTTCCCTTTGATCATGTGAAGTGAGTTTACTGTTTTGACCTCGTGTGGGAAATTCCTTTGTTTTTCGGGGCTCTGCTTGTGGTGCTCGTCATCATCTTCGCTTGGTGTGTCAAGCCCCTTGTGTTCGGCGTTGAGTCTGCCGGACTGTTTGAAGACCCAACAATTTTTGTGGTATGGTTTGGAGGCCTCCCAGGAGTACTGTGGATTTGACATATCTTGTCCAAGATTTTGTGGAAGTTGGATAGCTCATCGCTATTGTCCTTGAGGGGCAGTTTTTTGTTGTTCTGTCGTGAGCTTTTGAATCCGGCGTTGACTGCCTCGCTCTTTGGACCGTTCCTTTTAATCCGGCGCTGGTCCTTGTTGCGCCATGGTTTCCCGTTTCCATCCCTGACTTCGGATGTACTTGGGTCGCTGGTGCTGCATCTTGCTAGCCAGCTATCCTCTCCCGCGCAAAAGCGGGTCATGAGGCTTGTTAATGCGGCCATGGTTCTCGGCTTTTCTTGGCCGAGGTGTCTGGCGAGCCATTCGTCTCGGACGTTGTGTTTGAAAGCTGCTAAGGCTTTGGCGTCCGGACAGTCGACTATTTGGTTCTTTTTAGTAAGGAACATGTTCCAGAATTTCCGGGCTGACTCTCCGGGCTGTTCAGTTATGTGACTTAAATCGTCTGCATCCGGAGGGCGGACATATGTCCCCTGAAAATTTGCCCGAAACGCGTCCTCGAGGTCTTCCCAGCTTCCAATGGTATTTTCTGGGAGGCTTTTAAGCCAATGTCGAGCTGGCCCTTTGAGTTTGAGGGGTAAGTATTTTATGGCATGGAGATCATCTCCTCTAGCCATGTGTATGTGGAGGATGTAATCCTCAATCCAGACTCCAGGGTCTGTTGTTCCGTCGTATGCCTCTATGTTTACCGGTTTGAATCCCGCTGGAAATTCATGATCCAGTACCTCATCGGTGAAACATAGGGGATGTGCGGCGCCCCTATATTTGGGTGTGCCGTGATGTTCGAAATTTTGGCCTGTTGCATTGCTTTGAAGAGCTTGATTTCTTGGCCCATAGATGGACCTAACTGGGCCATCTTTTTGCTGTGAATCCATATGCGGATCGCGTACCAGCTTGTGTGCGGCGCCATTTGCCGCTCTCTTTTTGCCGTGGGGTCGTCCATCCGACCGGGTGGCCTTTTTATTCTTTGATTGTGGGGGCTCTAAGGCCTCCTCGTCAAATTTGGGCAGTAGCTTTCTTTTTGGGTAGCTCTTTGTTCGGCGACTGTTGCCGTATTTGTCTGCGGTGTTGAATACTTTGCTCCATCTGATCCTGAGTGCATCTTCCGCTGTTTTTTGCTTCCGCTTCTGCTTTTTCAGGCTACGCGCAGTGGCGACGAGCCTTTTCTGGAGGTTATCTTGCTCCAACGATTTGTCCGGCGTGAGGTCGTCCGGACTGTTATCTTCCCTGGGGACGGGTTGTTTATCCAAGTTGTCTTGTTCGGACGATTGCTCGATAGCATGTTCATCGTCCACCGGTTCGCCCTGCTCTATGGCTGGGTCTCTGTTGAGGCGGGACTTGGTCCGGCGTCTACGTTGCCGTTTTGACTGCTTTTCGAGGGATTTATCCTTCGTAGCGTCCCGTTGTTCCTCGTCTTCATTTCCTTTAGGTGTATCCACCATGTATACATCATGAGATGAGGTGGTTGTCCAGCATCCTACAGGTGATGGTTCATTGTTGTCTCCTACATCGTCGTCCATACCGTCGATGTCTTCGGAGTCGAAATCGAGCACGCCTTGTAAGCTTTCGACGGTGGCTACGAAGTGGGTGGTGGGTGGGCGTTGAATTTCTTCGTCGTCCGCATCCCAACCTTCTTGACCGTAGTCCGGCCATGGCTCTCCGGATAAAGAGAGAGACTTTAGTGAATTTAGGATGTTGCCAAAGGGTGAGTGCTGAAAGATGTCCGCGGCAGTGAACTCCATAACCGACGCCCAATCGGATT
>NC_041391.1:17765721-17767986 GCF_002162155.2 Triticum dicoccoides | reverse complement strand
GATTGGCAGGGGCGCGGAGGGTTCGGAGTCCGGAGAGGAGTCCGGCACCCTGGAGTCAAGGTCTTCGCAAAGGACAGGGATAGAGTTCGGCTCAATCGCCATAGAGATTGTAGCCCCCGAGGCGGTGTCCAACCACCCGTCCTTGTCCGGCTCTGGATTAAGGGCCGGAGCGGACGCTGGTGCGGCCTCCAGGGCACTGTTCGGCTGCAGAGCTAGATCATGCCCATCGAGACAGTGCGGCACGCTTGGCTGCGGCTCGAATCCGTCGAAGATCAAGTCTCCGCGGATATCGGCCGTATAGTTCAAACTTCCAAATCTGACCTGATGGCCAGGGGCGTAGCTTTCGATCTGCTCCAGATGACCAAGCGAATTAGCCCGCAGTGCAAAGCCGCCGAATACGAAGATCTGTCTGGGGAGAAAGGTCTCACCCTGGACTGCGTGATCGAAGGAGCCATCGGGCCTATCGGTGACGACACAGAGGAACTCTCAATGAAAGCACCAATGTCGGTGTCAAAACCGGCGGATCTCGGGTAGGGGGTCCCGAACTGTGCGTCTAGGCGGATGGTAACAGGAGACAAGGGACACGACGTTTTTACCCAGGTTCGGGCCCACTCGATGGAGGTAATACCCTACTCCTGCTTGATTAATATTGATGATATGGGTAGTACAAGAGTAGATCTACCACGAGATCAAGGAGGCTAAACCCTAGAAGCTAGCCTATGGTATGATTGTTGTTGTTTTCTATGGACTAAAACCCTCCGGTTTATATAGACACCGGATAGGTTAGGGTTACACAGAGTCGGTTACAATGGTAGGAGATCTACATATCCGTATCGCCAAGCTTGCCTTCCACGCCAAGGAAAGTCCCATCCGGACACGGGACGAAGTCTTCAATCTTGTATCTTCATAGTCTTGGAGTCCGGCCGTGATGATAGTTCGGCTATCCGGACACCCCCTAATCCGGGACTCCCTCAATGGGCATTACCTTGGAGAGGCCCGAGTTCTTGGCGGTAAGTATAAAAGATTTTTCATTATGCTTTCATATATTGTGCTTTCATTATGCTTTCATTACCATGTGGTACATTTCACCGTTTCATGTTGACATGCCATTATGCTTTTATTATGTAGGTGTGTCCAAATTGGTGTTATGGAAAAGACGAGTCCTGGGTGGCATTGGTGGATCTTTGGTGTGATGAGGCTGGAGTCTGGGCGGCTACGAGAATCAAAAATAAGGCTAACCGAGGGACGGAGGGAGTACATGCTCAGGGAAACCGTAACCACTATCTCCACAAGGCAGTTAATGTATGACTAACCCCATTAAACATTCTTCTTCTTCTATTTACCATCACTTTCTTATGTATGACTAACCTTTGTTTGGTGGTGCAGGAGGAGAAACTGAAGCGGCCGCTCTCAGACATGCAGGCATGGGAGATCGCCCATACGCGGAAGGACTCCAAGCCTGGCGAGCCCAAGTACTACGACAAGAAGACCGCGGGGAGGAAGGAGGCCTACTCCGCAGGGTATCCGCAGGGTATCCGAAGTTGTCATCAAATACCAAAAAGGGGGAGATTGAAAGTGCAACTATCCCTAGGTGGTTTTGGTAATTCATAACAACATATAGTTCATTGAGCTAATGCTATTCCAAGACTATTATTTCAGGAAAGCTCAATGAATGGCATGGCATGGATGATGAAAGTGGATCCCTCAAAATACTAAGGACAAAGGATTGGCTCAAGCTCAAAAGCTCAAGAATCTTCATTTTACATTTTAGTGATCCAAGATCACATTGAGTCTATAGAAAAAGCCAATACTATCAAGAAGGGATGAGGTGTTGCTTAATGAGCCTCTTGCTTCATGTGCTTAGTGATACGCTCCAAAACCCTCAACTACTTTCCCACATCCACAAATGACCTAAACCTAAAGCCAAAATCGGTCACACCGATTCTTTCTATCCGGCGCCACCGATTCCAAAAGTCATAGCCACTGCCACAAACCCTAAGCAAATCGGTCTTACCGATAGGGATCTCGGTCTCACCGAGATGGGGTTGCAATCTCTCTGTTTCCCTTCGTAACGTTTCGGTCTAACCGAAGTGAGCGATCGGTCCCACCGAGATTGCAATGTAAACTCTCTGTTTCGTTTTTGTAACATTTCGGTCTCACCGAAAAGAGCAAATCGGTCCCACCGAGTTTACCTGACCAACTCTCTGGTTAGCTAATTACCAAAATCGGTCTCACCGAGTTTGTGTAATCGGTCTCACTGAGATT
>NC_041391.1:17763758-17764197 GCF_002162155.2 Triticum dicoccoides | reverse complement strand
CTTGAATTGTGTGATGATTGCTTGACTTGTCCTAAAATAGCTAAAATCTGCCAAACTATAAAATTGGGAAAAGGTTAAGTTTTTAATTGGTCAAGTAGTCTAACCACCCCCCCTCTAGACATACTTCAAGGTCCTACACACACAGCTTGGATGAACCGCATTTGCAAAGTTCAATGCAGTGCCGCACTACGCATACCTCAAGCTCAAGATGCCAGGCCCTCGAGGAGTAATCACGGTCAATGGAAACACCGAACGCTCTCTCCGAACGGAGGAGCATACGGCGGCCCTCGCGGCGGAGGTGCAAAGCAGCCTCTCACGGCAATTCTCGAGTCCTGCTACTAAACGTCCGGACACCGCCAAGCGCGCCCGGAGTAACCTACAACAAGACCGCCTGGCACGATTCGAGCACGCGTAGCAATCCGGCCCCAACCCCAGCCCT
>NC_041391.1:17762333-17763538 GCF_002162155.2 Triticum dicoccoides | reverse complement strand
GCGAAATTGCGAAGCCAGTACTACGCGTACATAACTACGCTCTGGAGATACCATGGGCATAAGGGGAGGGGCACGACCACGGCACGCCCAGAATGCGGCTCAACCGCACCAGGGGCTCCCGATTGTGTCATTCTTTTTCTTTCTTCTTTTCTCTTACTTTCAGGACTCCGTTTTTCAGAAGCCCTGTCCGACTCTATAATTGCCGAACTCATGATGCAACAGCCAGGGAAGCAGAAAGCTACGTCGAGTGTCTAGGTGGTCTCTACTACGAGCATTATACCTGTTTTACATACCATCCCGCAGCTTACCCCTGGAGGGGGACATGTTAAATAGTCCCATCCCTTGCTTATCGCACTATTTGTATCGTTCTGCTTTCATTGCAGTACCTTTTTGAATAAACAATACATAGCTTTTGCCTATTATTGCACTCCTTTCTTTATCTATATATATGTTCATTCATGACATGTTGCACCCGTACACTTTGGTACGGCCAATACACCAGGGGCTTAAGTACTCCAAAAATATGGTGTGATAAGTCAGAACACTTCCACAAGTGCGGCACCCCGAACTTATAGCATTATATGCATCGGCTCCGAATCATGTCTTGGGTCAATAGTTGGGTTTGCCCGGCTCCCATGTTTTGGTACCTTACATTTCGTTATATTGGCTAAGGTAGCGCTGGGAGAACCACTGCGATTGTGCCCCGGTTGAGCTGGGTTGAGCACCTCAGTGGAGAAAGCTAAAACTGACCGTCATGATAGGGCGAGAGCCGGTCGCTGTTCGAGAGGTTTTCTCGGGTCCCTAAAGACTTATGCCGCTTAGAGCGAGGAGTCGGCATTGTCCGGCCAAGGCGTGGATAGCGCCCCAAACTCGGTCTTCCGAATACTAGGGGCTTCGCCGAAATTTAAAATTATAGAATTCTATGGCTAAGTGAGAGTGTTCAAGCACTATAGTCCGGTTGCCTTGTTCGTTGCGTTGAGCGCCTCCCTCGATGGACCCAAGAATGGGAACAAGAGCGCTCAAGTTTATCCCGAACACCCCAGCACTCGTGGCATGGGGGCTGAAGCCAACGACTTGCCATCTCTCAAATTTGATAAACGGCCGCACAGAAGGTAATATTTTAAATTCACAAGCGTTGCTTAGCGCATATGAACAAGTTTTCAGCGTACAGGATAACAAATGCGAGTCTATTCAAAAATTACATC
>NC_041391.1:17760783-17761326 GCF_002162155.2 Triticum dicoccoides | reverse complement strand
CGCCTCCTGCTTCTCTTGCTCGGTGCGCTCCGCGACCGCTTTGCTTTCGGCCGTGGACACCACTTCCTTCAGGGTCGCCACCTCGTTCGTGGCCCCTACAATACCCATGTTAGTCCTGTCATTTTTGCAACCAAATCCTTTCTATAAGGTCTTTCTTTAATAAGGTATTACATACCTTCCTTGTCCTCGAGCTGCTTCTTGGCAAGGCCGAGCTCGTTCTCGGACCGCTCGAGGCTCTGCTTCAATGCATTGACCTCCGCAGTCAGTGCGGCAGAGGTCAGCAGCGCAGCCTGCATTCCCATATTGACATACTTATGTTAGACTCCTGCGTATATTTTTTTAGATCCTCAGTCCGGCTTTTCTTTTTGAACACCGAACTAAGCATCAGGGGCTACTGTCTATGCGGTAATATTTTTACATATTCTAAACTTACCTCAAAGCCTGTTAGAAGGCTGGTACAGGCTTCAGTCAGCCAGCTCTTGGTGGACTGAACTTTCTGGATCACCACACTCATAACAGTGCGGTGCTCCTCGTCGATGGATG
>NC_041391.1:17756075-17760773 GCF_002162155.2 Triticum dicoccoides | reverse complement strand
GCCGTTAAGCGCCTCCAGCAAGCTATCCGGTGCCTCCGGATGGACGGAGGTCACCGACATCGCAGTCTTGCACTTCTTACGAAGGGGCCACTTGCCGGACTTCGGAACCTCTAAAGGTTCCGGTACGGAGTCCGGCACAGGGCCGGACTTAGAGCCCTCTGGGGTCTCGCCCCCTTTGCGCCCGGAGCCCGGGAGGTCGCCTTGCGGTGCCTCCAGGACCACCTCCTCCTTGCTGGGCCCCTTTTGGGACTCCATCGCGGTGTCGTCTGCGTCACGAGGAGAGGAGGCGGTCGGAAGTGAAGTGCTATTCACATCCGACGAATCTAGGGAGCCGCTCGACGAAGCGGCGAGCTCGTCCTTGGGTGTGCTACATGGTTATATTCGGTGTTAGAAGACACTATGCGACAAATAAAAAGTCATGAGCTATTCCGGAGTACGGGCACTTACGATCTCGCCAGGGGCTTGGCCCTTGTTGGCCACTCCTCCTCATCGTTGTCGGCGTTGGTGGAGAAGTCCGGAGGAAGGGTCCTTCCTTTTTTGGACCCTCCGGCCTCCCCAGTCGGGGCGGCCTTCCTTTTCTTCTCTCCCCTCGCTGGGGGAGAGGCTTCCTTTTCCTCCTCCTCGTCCTCCGGGGAGGATTCCGCCTCAGAGTCGTCGGACAATGAGTCCGACAGCACCTGGCGCCAGGAGCTCCTTCGAGTTCCCGTGGCCTTCTTCTCCGTCACCACGTGAGGTGCCGGAGCCAGCAGCCCCGTTAATCGGGCGTCCGCTGGGTCTTCTGGCAAGGGGGCCAGACAGTTAATCTGTCCGGACATCTTCAGCCAGTCCTGTCAAAGGTTAGGGAGTTTTAGATCCCACATAAACTCAAACTATGAAAAAAGAGCCCCTTAAAGGGTAAAATAACTTACCTCGCTGGCTTGACGTTGGAGTTGAATCCGCGATCTTCGGTAGTGGATGTGGGAGCCTCGGCGCCCTTGAACAACACCTTCCAGGCATCTTCGTACGTAGTGTCGAAGAGCCTTTTCAGAGTTTGGTGCTGTGCCGGATCGAACTCCCACAATTTCAAGGCCCGTTGTTAGCATGGGGGAATCCGGCGGATGAGCATCACCTGGATTACGTTGACAAGCTTGATATTCTTGTCCACCAGGTTTCGGACGCAGGTTTGGAGTTCGGACAACTCATCCGAATCACCCCACGTCAGGCCCTTCTCTTTCCATGATGTGAGCCGTGTGGGGAAACCAGATTGGAATTCAGGGGCCGCCGCCCATTGAGAGTCGCGCGGCTCGGTGATGTAGAACCACCCCGATTGCCACCCCTTTATGTTCTCCACAAAGGAGCCCTCGAGCCATAGGACTTTGGCCATCTTGCCAACCATGCCACCTCCGCACTCTGCTTGGCAGTCGCCCACTACCTTCGGCTTGAAATTGAAGGTCTTCAGCCATAAGCCGAAGTGGGGCTAGATGCAGAGGAAGGCCTCGCACACGACAATGAACGCCGAGATGTTGAGGATGAAATTTGGGGCCAGATCATGGAAGTCCAGGCCGTAGTAGAACATGAGGCCCCGGACAAATGGGTGAAGTGGAAAACCTAGTCCGCGGAGGAAGTGGGTGAGGAACACCACCCTCTCATGGGGCCTGGGGGTGGGAATGAGCTGCCCCGCATCGGGAAGCCGGTGCGCGATGTCGCTGGACAAGTATCCGGCCTTCCGCAGCTTTTTGATGTGCCCCTCCGTGACGGAGGAGGCCATCCACTTGCCTCCCGCTCCGGACATAGTTGGAGAAGGTTGAGGAGGGATGTGCGGACTTGGGCGCTGGAGCTCGGGTGCGCGGAAATGGATGAGCAAAGGAGGAAGAAGGCGTAGGTGAAAAGGTGGATCATTATCCCCTTATATGGACGGACGAGGCTATGCGTCCCCCGCCAGCCTGGTAAAACTCGCTTATCTCCCAAGCGCTGTAATCAATGGCGCAGTTGGGTTACCCACGTCCGTATTGATGGGAATCCCGGAATAAGGGGGCACGATCTCCGCTCTGATAAGACGTGCCAAGGAAACCGCCTCGCTAAACGCGCTGAGGTGGAACAGTAAAAACGATTCGTATAAAGGCCTGGCCGTGGTGTGATGTCACGCCGCGGAATACGTCAGCAGATCTGTGCAAAGGTTATTCTGTCTACGATAGTATGTGCAACTTGTTTTGCAGAGCCGGACACTATCCTTGTGTTCAAAATCTTCTATGAAGTATTCGGAGGAGGAACCCGCCTTGCAATGCCGAAGACAATATGCACGCCGGACCGTTGGCTGGACTCTTGGACTATGAAGATACAAGATTGAAGACTTCGTCCCGTGTCCGGATGGGACTTTCCTTGGCGATACGGATATGTAGATCTCCTACCATTGTAACCGACTTTGTGTAACCCTAACCCTATCTGGTGTCTATATAAACCAGAGGGTTTTAGTCCGTAGGACGAACAACAATCATACCATAGGCTAGCTTCTAGGGTTTAGCCTCTCTGATCTTGTGGTAGATCCACTCTTGTACTACCCATATCATCAATATTAATCAAGCAAGAGTAGGGTTTTACCTCCATCGAGAGGGCCCGAACCTGGGTAAAAACATCGTGTCCCTTGTCTCATGTTACCATCCGCCTAGACGCACAGTTCGGGACCCCCTACCCGAGATCCGCCGGTTTTGACACCGACACTAACCATAGCATGAAACATATGGATCCAAATCAGCCCCTTACGAAGCAACGCATAAACTAGGGTTCAAGCTTCTGTCACTCTAGCAACCCATCATCTACTTATTACTTCCCAATGCCTTCCTCTAGGCCCAAATAATGGTGAAGTTTTATGTGGTCGACGTTCACATAACACCACTAGAGGTTAGACAACATACATCTCATCGAAATATCGAACGAGTACCAAATTCACATGACTACTAATAGCAAGACTTCTCCCTTGTCCTCAGGAACAAACGAACTACTCACAAAGCATATTCATGTTCATAATCAGAGGGGTAATAATATGCATAAAGGATCTGAACATATGATCTTCCACCAAGTAAACCAACTAGCATCAACTAGAAGGAGTAATCAACACTACTAGCAACCTACTAGCACCAATCCCGGACTTGGAGACAAGAATTGGATACAAGAGATAAACTAAGGTTTGGAGATGAGATGGTGCTGGTGAAGATGTTGATGGAGATTGCCCTCTCTCGATGAGAGGAGCGTTGGTGATGATGATGGCGATGATTTCCCCCTCCCGAAGGGAAGTGTCCCCGGCAGAATAGCTCTGCCGGAGCCCTAGATTGGTTCCGCCAAGGTTCCGCCTCGTGGCGGCGGAGTCTCGTCCCGAAAGGTTGTTTGCTATTTTTTTCTCATCGAAAGACTTCATATAGGAGAAGATGGGCGTCGGAGAGCCACCAGGGGGCCCACGAGGTAGGGGGCGCGCCCAGGGGGGAGGGGCGCGCCCCCACCCTCGTGAGCAGGGTGTGGGCCCCCTGGCCTTCATCTTTGGCGACGATTTTTCTTTATTTATTTTAAGATATTCCGTGGAGTTTCAGGACTTTTGGAGTTGCGCAGAATAGTCCTTCAATATTTGCTCCTTTTCCAGCCCAGAATTCCAGCTGCCTGCATTCTCCCTCTTCATGTAAACCTTGTAAAATAAGAGAGAATAGCCATAAGTATTGTGACATAACGTAAAATAACAGCCCATAACGCGATAAATATCGATATAAAAACATGATGCAAAATGGACGTATCACTTGGCGATCCGGATTATATATCTCTTTCTCTGTAACCGACTCTGTGTAACCCTAGCCCCCTCCGGTGTCTATATAAACCGGAGGGTTTAGTCCGTAGGACAACAACAATCATACCATAGGCTAGCTTCTAGGGTTTAGTCTCTCTGATCTCGTGGTAGATCAACTCTTGTAATACTCATATCATCAAGATCAATCAAGCAGGAAGTAGGGTATTACCTCCATCGAGAGGGCCCGAACCTGGGTAAACATCGTGTCCCCAGTCTCCTGTTACCATTAGCCTTAGACGCACAGTTCGGGACCCCCTACCCGAGATCCGCCGGTTTTGACACCGACAATTGGCTATGCAGATGTCACAAGGTTGGAAGTGTATTAGTTGTTGCCAGAGAAATAATTGTTTGATGGTCTACGAGTGCTTGGATGTGATGCTGACAAAAATCATATGATGTCAGTGGTCAACAAGATCAAAACTTTTGAGTTGTATGTGAATGATATAAGATATGGAGGGATCAATCTTCAGTGATAATGAAATTCCAATGACTGGAGGCCCTGAGCTGCCAAAGGTTTTTACTCCTACAAAGAGAAGGCCACTGGATATTCAACCTTTTTATGAGAATGTTATCAACCCCAAACAGAGAGCAGAACTTCAGAGAAAATTTGACAGGAGAGAGGCTGAGCGTGGAACAAAATCGCGCAAATGTGGTGCTGCTCCATCAGTTGGGCCGGCCCAACTAGGTCCCATCTTCGAGGTTTTTTGTTTCATTTTTTCATGTTTGTTTTTTATTTTATTTTGTTCCTTTTCCTTTTTTATTTCAAATTCACAATCAATTTTTGAAATCTAGGAATATTTTTTTATGGTGTGAACATTTTTTAAAATTTTGCAAATTCACGAACAACTTTTGGAAATCCAAGAGTATTTTTTGAAATATGAGATTTTTTT
>NC_041391.1:17745923-17747696 GCF_002162155.2 Triticum dicoccoides | reverse complement strand
GGTGGCGGAGTTCGTGAAGGAGAGTGCGGTGGGAGGCGTGTTCCGGCTGCAGCTCAAGCTCGCCGGGGAGGTCAAGTACCCTCCGCACGGCAACGCGCACAGGCTGGAGGCCACCTGCCCGCTCGAGCTGCCTCTATCGTCGCCGGCCAGGTTCAAGAAGATCAAGTGCGTCTAACCAATCATGCATGCATAGCTCTCCTCTCCAGTTCTGTCAGCCAACCAACGCTAGGCATCGACCAGATCAATGCAGCCTATCCAGCGTGCTACATTAGCCTTTGCTTCATTCTTTAGGTGCTTCACTCTCTCCAATCTTGTTGTTGACTCATGCCTGCAATAAGTTGCAGTAGGATTATGAGAAGATGTAGTACATTTTTTCATGTTTAAATGCAGTTGATCTCAATGGCAGAAATATGTGTAACAATTATTCTCAAAAAAAGAAAGAAATATGTCACTACCAGAATAACTGGCGATGCCGACGTCCGAACCTATGCCGACGGCCCCCGTCGGCATAGATTGGCCTATCCCGAAGGCCCAGCCCAGGCCGTCGGCATAGAAAAGTCGTCGGCGTATATCCATCAATGCCGACGGCCCCCGTCGGCATAGATTGGCCTATCCCGAAGGCCCAGCCCAGGCCGTCGGCATAGAAAAGCCGTCGGCGGTATATCCACCAATGCCG
Organism: Triticum dicoccoides; assembly: GCF_002162155.2. Classification (NCBI taxonomy): domain Eukaryota; kingdom Viridiplantae; phylum Streptophyta; class Magnoliopsida; order Poales; family Poaceae; genus Triticum; species Triticum dicoccoides. Next base: position 17,747,020 of record NC_041391.1, on the reverse strand, counting down.
ACGGCCCCCGTCGGCAAAGCTCAGCCGTCGGCGTCGTGAGAAATATGCCTACGGTGGCCGTCGGCATAGAGGAGACCGTCGGCATAGCACGTGGGCCCGGCTACCCAGGCGGAGACGGCCTTTTGACGGCGTCAGTCTACGCCGACGGGCTAACGGTGGCCGTCGGCATAGACCCCACGTCATCGATCCGCGTCGCCCGCCACGTCATCGATCCGCGTCGCTCGCCGGTCCGTGGGGTGGCAAATCTATGCCGACGGCCTAGCCGGCATACCTCTATTTTTTTATTTTTTTTATTTTTTATTTATATTATTTACTTTTTCCTGTTTTTCTTCACAACATAAATGTGCCTTATCTAACAAAAACAACATACCCAGATGGTATATCGATTTCCCCCCTCACGGACGTTGCTGCCGCCGTGCCCCACAGCGACGTCGGTGATGGGGGGCACAACCCGGAGCTATGTGCCGGGTGCCTGCGCCAGCCACCACGCTTCCACAACCGTAGGAGGGCCCAAGGCAACACCTAGCGGCATTGCTACCCCCCAGGTACACCGTCCCTCTAACCGGGCCCTCATACATGCGGGGCGGTGTGGTGCCATGTTTGAAGAGGCGGGACGGGGCCCTGGGGGGATAGCAATACTACCTTAGCGTCGCACCGGGCCCTCATACATGCAGGATGGTGTGCTGCCATGTCCAAATTAGAGGCGTCGCGCATCTCCGAGGTGTGCCCCCCCCTCACGGACGGCGCCGCCGCCGGCACCTGGAGGGGGGAAACGGACGCGTCGGGTCTCACCCTGGAGACATGTGCCGCCTCTTCGGACATGCCACCACACCACCCCGCATGTATGAGGGCCCGGTGCGATGCTCGGGTGGCATTGCTACCCCTGAGGGCCCCAGTCCCGCCTAACCCTGTAGCGTTTGACCACGGGATCTACTCCTTTAACTTTGCATGGACGGGCTTTGACCAGTGAACGTATCCATCCGGTTGTGTTAGGTCAGCCCATAGGAACACTTTGGAGCAACATCCGGGCCAGACCCACGGCAAGATCCCCTCCGTGTAGACCCGGCGCGTCCGTCCCCCCCTCCAGGTGCCGGCGG
>NC_041391.1:17743040-17743600 GCF_002162155.2 Triticum dicoccoides | reverse complement strand
TGCTACCCCCTAGGGCCCCCGTCCCGCCTAACCCTGACACGGCCGTTTCCCCCCAGGTGCCGGCGGCGGCGCCATCCGTGAGAGGGGGGGGGGCACACCCCGGAGACATGTGCCGGGCGTTTGCACCCGCCTAAACTTCCAGACTATTTAAATAGGTCATATTGCTTTCCCCTCGGCGAGGTGGGATTATTTTTAAAAAAATTGTGGTTTGCATATATGCCGACGGCCTGGCCGTCGGCATAGGCCTCCAATTTACACCGACGGCTGGGCCGTCGGCATATGTGCATGTTATCCACTCCCCCGGGCTGCTGACATGTGGGCCTAGGCCTATGCTGACGGCCATGCCGTCGGCATAGGGCCAACCTTATCCCCTCGGCCACCCTCCTCCTCCACTCATTTCTCTCCCTCACCTTAACCGACCCCGACCCCTACCGCCGCCGCCCACCTCCTCCGCGGCCCGCCCTGAGCACGCCACCGCCCGCTAGCGCCGCCCCGCCCCGAGCACGCCGGCGCCCGCACCTCCCCGCTCCGACCCGCGCCGCCCCACCCCAAGCCTGCCG
>NC_041391.1:17736529-17741686 GCF_002162155.2 Triticum dicoccoides | reverse complement strand
CCAACCCCCCGCCGGCCTCCCCGCCCCGACTCCGCGCCTCCCCGTCCCAACTCCGGCCGGCCCTCTCGAAGGTGAAAATTTTATGTTTTTTAGTGTTTTTTAGTAATTTTGTAGCTAGTTACATAGGTATTTAGATAGATATTTAGATAGTTAGATACATAGTTAGATAGATAGTTAGATAGGTAGATAGTTAGATAGTTAGATAGAAGTGAGATAGGTAGTGAGATATTTAGATAGGTAAATAGTTAGATAGTTAGATAGATAGTGAGATAGGTAGTAAAAAAATTTGGTTAGATGAGATGCTATATGTTGCATATCTTGCAAAAAAAAATTGGTTCGATGAGATGAATCAATGATTATGACAAATAGGTCATAACGATGATGATGAATATGTGATGACGATGATGAATATATTGTTAATGTTGTTAGTTTTTTTGCCTACATGATGCAAAAATAAATGAATGCATGTTTAAATGTTTTAAATATGCTCTATTAGTTGTGATGTTCTAATTTTTTGGCGCGATGGAATTTGCAGGCTTTGTGGTGTTGCATTTCGGAGTGACCGTTGTACGACACGTTGGTCCCCCTGAGCATCCCTCTGCTGTTCGACTACTTCCTCTACAGCCGAGGGTGAGCTACAAGTCCATCTCCTCCATTTTTTCATATCACTAGATTTCATTCTCAAGTCAACTGGCGTAACCTAGGCGTCTCCCGTCCGAAAGGGTTGCATCGATAAATATGCATTCAATTGCATATTTATCACTGCAGCTCTTTCGGATTGTCTAGCGTTTACCATGGACAGCCCTATGATGTGTAGATTGGGTATGTTCTCCATGTTCTACCCCGTTCCGAGACAGGATTTCAGCAGCGCCTCCCCATTGTTCTCTGGAGCACATTCTCTCGGCTATTTTCCGAGACGTGTATCTGGAGAACAGCGGGGAGGTGCTGCTAAAATTTTGTCTCAGAACGGGGTAGAATGGAGAACGTACTCAATCTACACATCCTCGGGTGGGATTAGGACCCATCTTTACCTATTAGAGATGTAGGTGAATTCAACGCGGTAGAAACTGAAAATTTGATGTGATTAATTTAAGTAATCCTTAATTATGTTGTGTGGCTTGCAAAAAAGCAGAGGATGGCAGATAATCAGTGAATGTACAGTGGTTTTATCCGTCGGAATCGAGTAACATCAGAGTGGATCGCGAAAACCGATGTGTATTTGAAGGAGATATTGTCGTCCAATGAGAATTATCCCACCATGCCCCTGTGCGAGATGTGCCAGACGTCATCGTAGAAATCAGACGGACATGAGTGAGCACCTTCGCACGCACGAATATATGCCAAACTTTGACATGCCGCCGATAAACATAGCCGAGCAGGACCGTGGTAGAGAGGAGGTGATGCGACAATGCATCGATGGATATGAGGACGACGGGGTCAGGGACATGCTAGACGATGTCATTGTTGCAGAAACGACAAATGCGACACCTTCAGAGAATGAACCGGAGGAGCCGGAGGCAACCGCAAAGGCCTTCTTGGAGGTCTTGGCCTCATCGAAGAAACCTCTTTATGTGGGTGCGAAAATATCTCAGGTGGATGCCATCTCGCAAGTGATTGCAGTCAAGGCTGAGTATGGCTATAGCCAGAAATGCTTCGAAGCATTCCTCGGAGTATGTGCTAACAGCCTCCCTGTGGGTCATGAACTGCCGAAAAGCATGTATGATACAAAGAAAATAATGAAGGCACTCTCTATGGATTATGATAAAATAGATGTTTGCCCGAAGAATTGCCTTTTGTTTAGGCACGAGTATGCAGATGACAAGTACTGTAGGAAGTGCGGTTCGTCTCGGTACATTGAGGTGGTCGGTGAGGATGGTGAGAAAAAGCAGCTAACCATCCCCGTTAAGGTTCTTCGGTATCTTGATTTTATAAAAAGACTGCAGTGCCTTTTCATCACGAAGGAGTCTGCCAAAATGATGAAGTGTCACAAGGAAGTTATAAGGTACAATCCAAAAAAATCGTACATCCATCGGGAGGGGAAGCATGGAAGTCGTTCGATGAAGAATACCCCGAGGAAGCAGCCGAGGCTGGGAATGTCAGGATAGCCATATCAGATGATGGGTTGAATCCATATGGTATGTCGTCCAATCCATACAGCTGCTGACCTGTGTTTGTAATTCCGCTCAATCTTCCTCCCGGTGCCCTAATGCAACGGAAGACCATGTTCTTGTCGCTCATCATTCCGGGGCCTGAATACCCGGCGAAGTAATTGGGTGTGTTTATGCAGCCGCTGGTGGATGCTTTGCACCATTCTTGGTACTTTTCGAGGTTGACATACGACCGGGATCTGCAGAGAATTTTTTTGATGAAAGTTTGGTTGCACTATTGCATGCATGACTTTCCCGGCTATGCTCTATTCTGCGGATGGTGTACAAGTGGGAAGATGCCATGCCCAGTGTGCATGCAGGATCTGTGAATGATTTGGCTGAGTAAGGGTGGCAAGTATGTAGCCTTTGACCTGCATCGACAGTTCCTCCCTCCAGACCATCCAGACAGGGAAGACAAGAAGAACTTCACGAAAGGCCGGGTTGTTCATGAAGTAACCGAGATTCCAACATTTTCGGGGGCAGATGTTCTTGCTCAGCTAAAAGCTCTCAAGCCTAAAGTCAAAGGCAAAGGCAAAGGCAAAGCCAAAGGCTTCGAGGGATATGGTGAGACGCACAACTGGACTCACATTACCCCCTTCTCGCAGCTTCCCTATTTCAAGGACCTCAAACTTCCTTACAATATTGATGTGATGCACACCGAAAAGAATGTGGTAGAGTCCCTTTTCCACACGATCCTGAACATTCCTAATAAGACGAAGGATAACGTTAAAGCTAGAGCCGATCAACAGAGAATTTGTGATAGACCACGCCTGAACATGAAGCCTCCCACAGGCGGTCGAAAAAACTGGTTCAAGCCAGATGCTGACTTTGTCCTTAAACCGCAAGAAAAAAAAAAGAAGTACTTATCTGGCTGAAACAAATTTTGAAGGTCACCGATGGTTATGCATCGAATATAAGTAAGGGAGTCAATATTTCAACGGGCAAAGTGACTGGCCTGAAGAGTCATGACTACCATGTATGGATTGAGCGGATAATGCCGGTGATGGTTCGAGGCTATATCCCCGAGCATGTCTGGCGAGTGCTTTTCGAGCTTAGCCATTTCTTCCGCACGCTCTGTGCTAAAGAAGTAAGTAAAGAGGTGATTGAAAAATTGCATAAGAAGGCACCAGATTTGATAGTCAAGCTAGAGAAGATCTTTCCGCCAGGCTTCTTTACTCCGATGACACATCTCATTCTGCACCTCGCGAACGAGGTATTGTTGGGGGGGGGGCTGTGCAGAATCGTTGGCAGTACGGCCCTGAGAGGCAGAACAAGCATCTCCGACAGAAATGTGGAAACAAAGCTAAGATTGAAGCTTCCATGGCTGAGGCAGTTATCCTGGAGGAGGTGTCAGACCTCAGGACATCATACTATCCAGACCACGTTCCCCATCTGCATAACAAGGTGCCTCGATACAATATAGAAGAGCCCAAGTATCAACCCAGGCTCGATCTATTCAACGCGCAAGGTGGGAGGGCTGGGGCCCCGAAATCTTATAACATGCCACGACAAGAGTGGGAGGACCTCATGTTCTATATCTTGCACAACATCAAGGAAGTTGAGGAAGTGTGGATGAGGTAATACCACTACACCATTCCTTTATGTCTTCCACATCATCATGTTCCATGTTCACTTAGTCCCGGTCTAACACTGCTTTTCTTTTTTTAGTGATTTCGTTCAATAGGAATGGACGGGAGTGAATCCTCCTACTGAGGCGGAGGCACTTACTCTTCTCCATCATGGAAACCCTGCACGTAAAAATTTTGTTGCTTGGTTCATGGAGAAAGTAATTTTCCACACTCCCCTATTAAATACCTAGTTCAACATGTATTAGTTAACCGAACTAATGCACGCAACAATTTCCATTATACTTGTAGGGAAAAGATCCGAACATTTCTATGGATGATGAATTGAGATGGGTTTCCATGGGTTTTGACCCTGCCGTCATGACATGTAAAAAGTATGATGTGAATGGGTATCGCTTCCATACAGAGGAGCACCAAAACATCCGGCCCGATCCCAAAACTATAAATACCGGAGTGTACACCCCCGGTCAAAATTCAGTAGACTACTACGGAAGGGTACAAAATATATACGAGGTTAAATTCCGCCAGGGGCGTGGGACCCTAAGTCTGCCTGTGTTCAAATGCCGATGGTTCGATCCGCGGGAGGGGGTAAAACATACGCCTTCCATTGGTTTGGTCGAAGTTAAACCATCAATCGTCTATGCCAGAGCCGATCTCTTCATTGCGGCTACCCAAGCTACACAAGTATATTATCTGCCTTACCCATGCCAGAGAGAGTATCTAAAGGGTTGGGAAGTTGTGTTCAAGGTGTCGCCACATGGTAAGCTACCAGACCCGAATGAAGATGATTACTACAATATTAACCCCATGACATACGAGGGAGTGTTCTATCAAGAGCAACCTGATGATGATGATGTGGTTAGAAACGATGACGCTAGACCATTGGGTGATGATGACGTGGATCCAAATGTCGACGATGCACGGAATGATGGTGAGACCATTGTCAATGAAAATGACATAGTTCTGCTAGAAAAGTTAAACGAAGACGCTGACGACGAGGAAGAGCCTCCACCTCCGCCGGACAACGAAGATGATATGATTGATAGTGATGATGAGACGGACCGAGAAATAGGTTACAACAGTGATGATTCATATGGGTTCTAGCAGATGTATGTTTCAAGTCTTTTTTTCTATAGTTTAGGAATATGCCTTTTTATGCATTTTTATTAATGTGTTTATTATCATGCCGTTTCCTTCATTTCATTAATTTACTAATTGTTTATTCTCTTTTCAATGCAGGTTCGTGGAACATGGGCAAGGGGAAGGCCGACGGCGTGGGTTTCCTACGCAAGGTCGTCGGCCTGCCTAGTCGGAGTGGTCGAGCACGTAATCCTCCCCCTCGGCTACTTGACGATGACTCCTCACAGGGAGGTCGAGGGAGAGGTGCCCCTAGAGGAGGAGGGGGCGGGGGGAGAGCCTCTAGA
>NC_041391.1:17724720-17736031 GCF_002162155.2 Triticum dicoccoides | reverse complement strand
GACTTAGGGGTGTTGTCTTCGAGGCCCTCCTCTAGTGAGGTACACTCTGGGGAGGAGGAGGAGGAGGAGGCAGGCGAGGACGAGGAGGAGGAGGAGGAGGAGGATGAGGTTGGGGAGGGGGAGGCAGGCGAGGAGGAGGGTGGTGGCGGGGATGATGGTGGTGGCGGGAAGGGGGTTGACAACAAGGGGTGGCTGCGTGGTAACGCAAAGCTACCAAAGCAGGTTCCTGCTACTGAGGACCAGAAGTGGCTCATTGAGCCCACGGGAAAATAGTAAGTGCCACTTTGTAATAATTTTATTATTTTGCTTGTCACATGCTTATTCTGGTTGTTATTTATTTTGCTTGTCACATGCTAATAGTTCATTATTTTGCAGCAACTGGATATATTCTAAAGGGGTCCGTATTCCCAATGGCCTCATCACCATCTTGCTGAAGTTATAATGGCCGGGGTTGTACTGTGCGGATCCAGTCAGGCAGCCGGACCGTCGGGTTTTGGCCACGAGCTGGGACCACTAGGAAGCGGCCCTCCACGCGGACCATGAGACCCATGCCAAGGCCGTGATCACTACTTTCTGGGTGAGTTCTCTTCAGAAGCACACGTCCATTCTAGTTTCATGAATGATTTAACTCATGGCTTCTTCCATTCTTGTTTCATGCATGATTGTATAAATTCTATCGAGTTCTTCCGGAGCACAGGGCTAGAGCGGACCAGATCGTGCTGCCCCAATGCAAGAAGAAGGCCCGCCAGATGCAGTACGAGGTGCGCTATGTGGCCATCTCGACATACTACCACGACGTTCTTGGTGTGAAGATGAACAATGAAGAAGCGCGGAGGATGGGTGTTGGTGTCAAAACCGACGGATCTCGGGTAGGGGGTCCCGAACTGTGCGTCTAGGCGGATGGTAACAGGAGACAAGGGACACGATGTTTTTACCCAGGTTTGGGCCCTCTCGATGGAGGTACTACCCTACTCCTGCTAGATTAATATTGATGATATGGGTAGTACAAGAGTAGATCTACCACGAGATCAAGGAGGCTAAACCCTAGAAGCTAGCCTATGGTATGATTGTTGTTGTTTTCTATGGACTAAAACCCTTCGGTTTATATAGACACCGGATAGGTTAGGGTTTCACAGAGTCGGTTACAATGGTAGGAGATCTACATATCCGTATCGCCAAGCTTGCCTTCCACGCCAAGGAAAGTCCCATCCGGACACGGGATGAAGTCTTCAATCTTGTATCTTCGTAGTCTTGGAGTCCGGCCGTGATGATAGTTCGGCTATCCGGACACCCCCTAATCCGGGACTCCCTCAGTAGCCCCTGAACCAGGCTTCAATGACGACGAGTCTGGCGCACATATTGTCTTCGGCATTGCAAGGCGGGTTCCTCCTCCGAATACTTCAGAGAAGGTTTTGAACACCAGGATAGTGTCCGGCTCTACAAAACAAGTTCCACATACCACCGTAGAGAGAATAACTTTTGCACAAATCTGCTGACGTATTCCGCGGCGTGACATCACACCACGGCCAGGCCTTTATATGAATCGTTTTTTACTGCTCCACCTCAGCGCGTTTAACGAGGCGGTTTCCTTAGCACATCTTATCAAAGCATAGATCGTGCCCCCTTATTCCGGGATTCTCATCAATACGGACGTGGGTAACCCAACCGTGCCCGCTGGCACGCCTCCTCTACCAAAGGCGAGTCCTAATCGACCACGGGGTGGGCTCTTGGTATTCAACCTCTTTATAATGAGACCAAGGCCCTCTTCTTTTTACACCCTCCATCGAGTTCGCCTCGCGCTTCGAGTTCCAACACCCAAAGCTTCAAATTCTGGCGCTTCGGACCTTCGACAATGTCCGGTTCCGACCAGCATGGCCGATGGATGCCTTCCTCTGTTACAGAGGAAGATGTGCTAAAGCTGCGAGACGCCAGGTATCTAACCGGCGAGATCTCGCATAGGCTGCCTGCTCCAGGGCAGGTCATTCCCACTCCTGAGCCCGGCGAGAATGTGGTGTTCGTGTCCCACTTCCTTCGGGGTTTAGGCTTCTCGACGGATCCCTTTGTGCGAGGGCTCATGTTTTATTATGGGCTTGATTTCCATGACTTGAATCCGGAGTCCATCCTCCATATCTCGTCATTCATTGTCATATGTGAGGCCTTCCTCCATATTACCCCTCACTTTGGGTTGTGGCTCAAGACCTTCAAGGTGGAGCCAAAGAAGATCGAGGGGCAGCAAGCAGAGTGCGGAGGGGCGGTCATAAGCAAATGTGCTGATGCTCCGTGGCTCGAAGGCTCTTTTCAAAAGGAGCTTGGTTTGTGGCAACAGGAGTGGTTTTATATTACCGCTCCTAGGGGCACCAAATGGGCGGCGCTTCCCGCCTTTCGCTCAGGTCCATCACAGCGGCTGGCGTCATGGGTCAACAAGGGACTCGACTGGGGGCCGTCCAAAGACGTTCCTTTGCTGCAGGGCCGTATTCGAGACCTCCAAGAAAGAGAGATCAATCTAGTTGCAGTGGCACAGGTTATGTTGATCCGGCGCCTTCAGCCCTGCAAACATCGCCCCCCTTCGCCAGTGGGAATTTAATCCGGAGGGACCGCGAGCTCTCCAAAAATTTATGGGCACGACGCCCGTGGAGATGTATAAAATGTTCTTCGGATCACAAGAGAAGTGTCTGGACCTGACTGAGGACGCAGGACTATGCTGCAATCGCCCAGATACTCAAGTAAGTAGTCCTGTAACCGGACAAGCTGTCCATTCATTTATCATATATACATGCCCTTCAAAGGAGCCGTTTTTTGAACAGGAGTGGATAGCCAAAGCAAAGTTAATAAGGTGTCCGGCTCCCCTCCCAGAGAACACGCCGAACCCCATGCTGGCTAAGATGTTGCAGGCCGCGCCTTTTAAAGAAGGCGAGGGGAGCGGGGAGGCAACTGCCTCCACGAAGGAGGTCTTTGAGGAGGGAGGGATCAAAAATCCCACCCTCCAAGGAGAGAAGAGGACCGCTTTGGAAGATCTGGAGGTCAAGGCCTTGAAGAGGGGGAAGAAATCTTCGTCGGAGAGTCCGGCGCTGGGGAGTAGCCCAGCCGCACTATTTCCCCAAGGGGATCAGCCCTCCAGCGAGCCGTAAGTGAAAAGTAGGGGTCTTGTAAATAAGGAACATCCCTGTATTTATTTCTGAAGATAACCGAAATTTTACTTTGTAGTTCGGATCTCAGCCCTTCTCAGCAGAGCTCGTCTTCGGGGGATCTTCTTCCGGAGATGTTGGAGAGCGAAACGCCTCCACCTGTCGCACCCTCATGCGAGGCGGACGACCCTGAGGTGTCGTCGCGGAGGGTTCCCCCAAGTCCGGCGGGGCCAGAAGGTCCGGCGCCAAGGGGTGTGCGGTCGGAGGAGCTAAAGGATCTGCTTGGGCGAGCGGCTATCTCAGAAGATCACCGTGTTCTAATGGGTACGGTGATTGAAAGGATTGCATCCGCGGAGAGCGGATTGCATGAAGCCGTCAGAAGCTTACTGACGGGGTTCGAGGTACGCAAAAAATGATGTACCTTCTGACAGTTATGCATATAAAATGCGCCCTGTATAGATAGTAGCCCCTGAGACTCGGTATGCTGTCAAAATTGACGGCGTGCCGAGGATCAAAATCTCAGTTATAACATATCGCCGCTCCGAAACAGGAGGCGGGGCGTCCGGTGGCCAGCCGGACTGATGAATATGCCGAACTAAAGCGGCAGCTTGACGAGGCGGATGCGGACATCGAGCTGGTCAATAAACGGTTCGACGAGTCATAAGGTATGCGACTTCTATGCGGACACCTGGTAAGGGAGCTTGACGCCCATGTCTTACTATTTGTATGCTTAATGCAGATGGTGCCGCTGCTGTGGAGGAGCTTCGGGCCGAACTCACCCGAGCGAAAGAGCAAGCCAGAAGTAGTAATGCGGCTGCTTTAAGGGCGGACGAAGAGCTAAAACCCGAACGGGCTGCTCACTGCCGAAGCAGGGAGGAAATGGCCGATATGGCCAGAAAGTTGAAGGATATTACCGACCACTACGAGGTTCTTGAAAAAGAACGTCAAGTGGAGCAAGAGGGCCTGAAAAAGGCCACCGCCGAATCCAAGGATGCCCGTTCCGCTTTGAGAGCTGCCAAAGAGGAGCTGAGTCAAGCCGGGGCTATTGCGGCTGGAAAACCGTTTTTGCTGCGGAGGAAATATACGGATCCAAAGTATGCTCAATTTGACAAGTTGTGGAGTTCGGAGGATGCTTATCTGGACTTGGCGGCGGGCGCTGCAGACGCAGTTGAGCACTTCCGGCCCAGAAGGGGCACAGAAGGGAAGAGCTATATTGGTCGCAATTCCATAGTCCGGAGCGTCTTCTTCCGTTAACTGATGGGTTGGCCGAATGGGCCGAGCTGAACCGACTATCCGGACTTGCCATGAAGCATGTCATGACTCATTTGTGGCCGGGCGGACCCCAGCCGAAGAGTTATTTCGGTTTAGTGCAGCAGTTCCTTGGTGCGATACCACGTATCGACGCAATGAGGCGGTCGGCGTGTATTGAGGGAGCGCGGATGGCTCTGGCCCGAGTCAAGACATACTGGGCAGAGATGAAGGCCACCGACGTTGCATCCCAAGATTCGGACAGAAGTCGAGTACCTGCCGAGCACTACTTTGAAGAAGTCCTACAGGGTGCTCGTTTAATAGAGGAGCAGTGCTCGAAGGATGTTATGTTTAAATGACATGTATGATTTGTGAAAACAATGTTTCAGTATAATATAAGAGCTTTTTATACTTGTGCGTTCAAGTAGTAAACTACTCCATGTGCGGCCGTTTGTGTATATGTATATATAACCTGAAAGATGGCAGTCCTTGGCTTCAGCCCCCACACACATAGTGCAGGGGTGTTTGCAAAGAAAGCGCTTTGTCACACTTAATCCAACGTCTTGGTCCTGTTAAGGAGGTGATAGCGTAGCAAACTAGGCAACCGGACTATAATGCTTTATCACTTTCACTTAGCCATGGGAGTTCGAGGGTGGGGCTACTATATAGCCCCTGGGGGCACCGCACTCTCCCGAATTCGGGGTGCGTATGTGCCTGACCGAAAACCGGTCCTTCATCAATGCGGAGGAATCCTAAACATTCCAGTGAGTCATCGAGTGGTTGACCAGTCTCTCGCTATATCATGACAGTCAGTTTTCGGCTTTCTCTACTGAGGTGCTCGCCCGGCCGAACCGGGGCACAATCGCAGTAGTTCTCCTGGTGCCGCGTTAGCCGATAAAACGGAACGTAAGGCAGCAAAACACAGGAGCCGGGCAAACCCAACATTTGACCAAAGACATGATTCGGAGCTGATGCATATAAGTCCTAACTCGAGACGCCGAACACTCCCTAAGGTATTCGGTTTTTATAAAAACGGGCAGAATAACGCCCTAAGCCCCTGGTGTCCAGGTACGTGCAAAAATTCTGGTGCGGCCAATGCCAAAACGCCAGCCTCCTCCTCGGTTATAGCGAGAAACCGGGGGATGTATATCAACAAGAGACAGTAAAAAAGGTTTACGCAGGGTCTTAATCTGAAAAGAATCTTTGCAACGGGTCCCTACTGCACGTCTGCGCTTGTGTCTCCGTTGTGCCGTATCCTAGACGGGTGTAGCACGTTGTTCATCTGTAGAAGAGAAGAACTTAGTTTAAAAAGAAAAAAAAGATCGTGCAAAAGATGTACTTTATATTAAATAAACAGAGTACGAGTCGGAGAATTGGATAAGATTGAGCTTTATTGTCTCTTGTGATACATGCATGCAGCCCCTTGTATGGGGGTGTGTCGCTAGCAGGCGCCGGACTCGTCTAGCCGTGTCCGGGGTTTGAATGACCAATTCAGGTTCTTTGACTAGTGGTGCCGGATAGGTGTGGTGCTGCCAAGGCAGTCTCACGTTCCTCCGTGCTCAAGTAACACTTAATACTCCCTTTTAATGAGATGATGTCGCGTGGACCGGGCATTTTAAGTGTGAGAGATGCATAATGCGGTATTGCATTAAAGCGGGCGAAAGCTTCGCGTCCCAATAGTGCTTGATGGCTACTTTTGAACGGGGCGACATGGAAGATTAACCTTTCGCGGCGGAAGTTGTCGGATGAACCAAACACAACTTCTAGCAGTATGGAGCCCGTACAATGGGCATATTGGCCTGGCATTGCTCCTTTAAAGAAGGTGTTGCTACGGCGAATTTTGGTTGGGTTTATCCCCATCCTGCGGATTGTGTCCTGATATATCAGGTTTATGTCACTGCCGCCATCCATGAGGACTTGTGTAAATTGGAATCTGTTGATTATAGGATCCAATATCAAGGCAGTCCATCCTGCGTTCCGGATACTTTCGGAATAGTCCTGATGGTCGAAGGTGATTGGTTTTGACAACCAGTGTGCGGCGCGCATTTTAGTGGGCGCCGCTCTGTTTTTCCCTTTGATCACGTGAAGTGAGTTTACTGTTTTGACCTCGTGTGGGAAATTCCTTTGTTTTTCGGGGCTCTGCTTGTGGTGCTCGTCATCATCTTCGCTTGGTGTGTCAAGCCCCTTGTGTTCGGCGTTGAGTCTGCCGGACTGTTTGAAGACCCAACAATTTTTGTGGTATGGTTTGGAGGCCTCCCAGGAGTACTGTGGATTTGACATATCTTGTCCAAGATTTTGTGGAAGTTGGATAGCTCATCGCTATTGTCCTTGAGGGGCAGTTTTTTGTTGTTCTGTCGTGAGCTTTTGAATCCGGCGTTGACTGCCTCGCTCTTTGGACCGTTCCTTTTAATCCGGCGCTGGTCCTTGTTGCGCCATGGTTTCCCGTTTCCATCCCTGACTTCGGATGTACTTGGGTCGCTGGTGCTGCATCTTGCTAGCCAGCTATCCTCTCCCACGCAAAAGCGGGTCATGAGGCTTGTTAATGCGGCCATGGTTCTCGGCTTTTCTTGGCCGAGGTGTCTGGCGAGCCATTCGTCTCGGACGTTGTGTTTGAAAGCTGCTAAGGCTTTGGCGTCCGGACAGTCGACTATTTGGTTCTTTTTAGTAAGGAACATGTTCCAGAATTTCCGGGCTGACTCTCCGGGCTGTTCAGTTATGTGACTTAAATCGTCTGCATCCGGAGGGCGGACATATGTCCCCTGAAAATTTGCCCGAAACGCGTCCTCGAGGTCTTCCCAGCTTCCAATGGTATTTTCTGGGAGGCTTTTAAGCCAATGTCGAGCTGGCCCTTTGAGTTTGAGGGGTAAGTATTTTATGGCATGGAGATCATCTCCTCTAGCCATGTGTATGTGGAGGATGTAATCCTCAATCCAGACTCCAGGGTCTGTTGTTCCGTCGTATGCCTCTATGTTTACCGGTTTGAATCCCGCTGGAAATTCATGATCCAGTACCTCATCGGTGAAACATAGGGGATGTGCGGCGCCCCTATATTTGGGTGTGCCGTGATGTTCGAAATTTTGGCCTGTTGCATTGCTTTGAAGAGCTTGATTTCTTGGCCCATAGATGGACCTAACTGGGCCATCTTTTTGCTGTGAATCCATATGCGGATCGCGTACCAGCTTGTGTGCGGCGCCATTTGCCGCTCTCTTTTTGCCGTGGGGTCGTCCATCCGACCGGGTGGCCTTTTTATTCTTTGATTGTGGGGGCTCTAAGGCCTCCTCGTCAAATTTGGGCAGTAGCTTTCTTTTTGGGTAGCTCTTTGTTCGGCGACTGTTGCCGTATTTGTCTGCGGTGTTGAATACTTTGCTCCATCTGATCCTGAGTGCATCTTCCGCTGTTTTTTGCTTCCGCTTCTGCTTTTTCAGGCTACGCGCAGTGGCGACGAGCCTTTTCTGGAGGTTATCTTGCTCCAACGATTTGTCCGGCGTGAGGTCGTCCGGACTGTTATCTTCCCTGGGGACGGGTTGTTTATCCAAGTTGTCTTGTTCGGACGATTGCTCGATAGCATGTTCATCGTCCACCGGTTCGCCCTGCTCTATGGCTGGGTCTCTGTTGAGGCGGGACTTGGTCCGGCGTCTACGTTGCCGTTTTGACTGCTTTTCGAGGGATTTATCCTTCGTAGCGTCCCGTTGTTCCTCGTCTTCATTTCCTTTAGGTGTATCCACCATGTATACATCATGAGATGAGGTGGTTGTCCAGCATCCTACAGGTGATGGTTCATTGTTGTCTCCTACATCGTCGTCCATACCGTCGATGTCTTCGGAGTCGAAATCGAGCACGCCTTGTAAGCTTTCGACGGTGGCTACGAAGTGGGTGGTGGGTGGGCGTTGAATTTCTTCGTCGTCCGCATCCCAACCTTCTTGACCGTAGTCCGGCCATGGCTCTCCGGATAAAGAGAGAGACTTTAGTGAATTTAGGATGTTGCCAAAGGGTGAGTGCTGAAAGATGTCCGCGGCAGTGAACTCCATAACCGACGCCCAATCGGATTCGATTGGCAGGGGCGCGGAGGGTTCGGAGTCCGGAGAGGAGTCCGGCACCCTGGAGTCAAGGTCTTCGCAAAGGACAGGGATAGAGTTCGGCTCAATCGCCATAGAGATTGTAGCCCCCGAGGCGGTGTCCAACCACCCGTCCTTGTCCGGCTCTGGATTAAGGGCCGGAGCGGACGCTGGTGCGGCCTCCAGGGCACTGTTCGGCTGCAGAGCTAGATCATGCCCATCGAGACAGTGCGGCACGCTTGGCTGCGGCTCGAATCCGTCGAAGATCAAGTCTCCGCGGATATCGGCCGTATAGTTCAAACTTCCAAATCTGACCTGATGGCCAGGGGCGTAGCTTTCGATCTGCTCCAGATGACCAAGCGAATTAGCCCGCAGTGCAAAGCCGCCGAATACGAAGATCTGTCTGGGGAGAAAGGTCTCACCCTGGACTGCGTGATCGAAGGAGCCATCGGGCCTATCGGTGACGACACAGAGGAACTCTCAATGAAAGCACCAATGTCGGTGTCAAAACCGGCGGATCTCGGGTAGGGGGTCCCGAACTGTGCGTCTAGGCGGATGGTAACAGGAGACAAGGGACACGACGTTTTTACCCAGGTTTGGGCCCTCTCGATGGAGGTAATACCCTACTCCTGCTTGATTAATATTGATGATATGGGTAGTACAAGAGTAGATCTACCACGAGATCAAGGAGGCTAAACCCTAGAAGCTAGCCTATGGTATGATTGTTGTTGTTTTCTATGGACTAAAACCCTCCGGTTTATATAGACACCGGATAGGTTAGGGTTACACAGAGTCGGTTACAATGGTAGGAGATCTACATATCCGTATCGCCAAGCTTGCCTTCCACGCTAAGGAAAGTCCCATCCGGACACGGGACGAAGTCTTCAATCTTGTATCTTCATAGTCTTGGAGTCCGGCCGTGATGATAGTTCGGCTATCCGGACACCCCCTAATCCGGGACTCCCTCAATGGGCATTACCTTGGAGAGGCCCGAGTTCTTGGCGGTAAGTATAAAAGATTTTTCATTATGCTTTCATATATTGTGCTTTCATTATGCTTTCATTACCATGTGGTACATTTCACCGTTTCATGTTGACATGCCATTATGCTTTTATTATGTAGGTGTGTCCAAATTGGTGTTATGGAAAAGACGAGTCCTGGGTGGCATTGGTGGATCTTTGGTGTGATGAGGCTGGAGTTTGGGCGGCTACGAGAATCAAAAATAAGGCTAACCGAGGGACGGAGGGAGTACATGCTCAGGTAAACCGAAACCACTATCTCCACAAGGCAGTTAATGTATGACTAACCCCATTAAACATTCTTCTTCTTCTATTTACCATCACTTTCTTATGTATGACTAACCTTTGTTTGGTGGTGCAGGAGGAGAAACTGAAGCGGCCGCTCTCAGACATGCAGGCGTGGGAGATCGCCCATACGCGGAAGGACTCCAAGCCTGGCGAGCCCAAGTACTACGACAAGAAGACCGCGGGGAGGAAGGAGGCCTACTCCGCAGGGTATCCGAAGTTACATCCTGACACACCTGACCCCATTGCGGCGGATCTGGACGAGAGGGCGGTGGTGAGCATGGGGCCCAAGGAGCATGGTCGGGAGGCAGTTCTCAATGCTGTGATCACTCCTACTATCTCCTACACACAGCTCCGTCGAATCGACCCGAGCCTGAGCCAGCGCACGAGCCAGCCAGTGACCAGTGCACAATCCCTCTTTCAGGAGCAACAATCTGTAAGTATTTTCCCTCTTATCTTCATTGCTCACTTTATTTTCCGCATCTAGTAGTTTTATGAGTTCCATCATGTCATACCGTAGGCCTACCTGGAGTACACACGCCAGGAGACCATGGCGTGGCATCAGAGGCTTCATGAACACCAAGTGCAGAGGGATCGCCAGCTGGAGCAAGCTTTTCAGGAAATGGCGGCCGACAGGTGTCCTTAGTTGCAGCCAGCACAATGCCCTCCAGCACAACCAGTGCTGCTGACCTTTGAGGAGTTTGTGGCACAGAACGCTGGCCCCTCGCCGGTTAGTTCATCCCCAATCTATTCACCCAAAGCATGTCATGCCTTTCAACAGAGTCATATATCCCGTTAATATGTCTTTTCAACATCCAGGGAACAGGTGGATCTACTGTTGGCGGTGGTCTTCGCAGCACTCCGGAGACACGGAGCCCGACCACTCCGATCCACGGAGGCGGAGGCGGAGGTGGAGGCGGAGGCGGAGGTGGAGGCGGTCTTGGCGGTAGCGCTGCCGGTAGCACTGACGACCTGGGCTTTGGCGCTCTTGGCGGTGACGACCTCCGCGGTGCTCGACGTCCTGGCGCTTAAGCCTTTGGGTCACATTGTGGCGGTTCTCGATGCTGTGATACTTATATGCTTGTGATATTTCTTATCTTATTGTTGTTTGTGAGATTCTTATATGCTTGGTGGTGATGATACTTATATGTTTATGCTTTGCGATGCTTCTTATGATGTGTGATGATGAATTTGTTGTGTGATGCTGCTCCTTATTGTTACGTGATGCTGCTCCTTATATATGCTGCTTCTTATATATGCTGTGTATATTCAAATGAATTGAGCTGAAAAGAAACAGAAAAAAGAAAAAAAAACTGGACAGAAACTATGCCGACGGCCAGGCCGTCGGTATAGGCCTGGCGTGAGCTCCCAGTGGCTGACACATGGCAGGTCTATGCCGACGGCCTAGCCGTCGGCTTAGTTTGAAACTATGCCGACGACTAGGCCGTCGGCATAGACCTGCCCCAGGAGCGCCCAGTTTCTGACACGTGGCATGTCTATGCCGACGGCCTTGCCCTCGACATAGTTTCAAACTAAGCCGACGGCTAGGCCGTCGACATAGACCTACCCCAGGAGCAAC
>NC_041391.1:17704133-17724350 GCF_002162155.2 Triticum dicoccoides | reverse complement strand
CCACGTGGCACCTCTATGCCGACGGCCCAGCCGTCGGCATAGAGGCGCCACGTGGCGAGAAGCTGTTGGTCAGCACTTGACGGCAGCCGCCGTTAGGTGATGACGTTGCCGACGGCCAGAGCCGTCGGCATAGATGTACGGCCACCGTCAGGATAGGGTCTATGCCGACGGCCTTTCTATGCGGACGATCATCTTGGCTACGCCGACGGATATGTTGCCGACAGCCCTATGCCGACGGGGGCCGGCGGCATAGGCCTGTCCCGACGGCTAGTCAGGGCTATGCCGACGGCCCTGGCCGTCGGCATAGGGTGTGATTCCGGTAGTGTGTGTGACATTGCTCCCCCCAAGAAAGGGTCCAGAATTGTCATCTGGATGAAAATTACAAGTTCATTTCATATTAAACTATCTCATATCATCGCCACGGCCAGATTGAGGGCCTTCCTTCATGGGAGTATATCATGAGCGCAGATATGCTACTCACTGGTATTTCAATGCATCTGCAGTATGACCTAATCTCACACTCTCTTAGTTTCAATACGCATGTCAATACAATACAGTGATGAACAAGTCCATAGACATGCCACATATCAGGACTCATGACTCCCCAGTGGTAAGTGCAACAACTCTTGGCTGACATGATATGTCAGCTCTCCACTGTTTTCCCAAAAAATGTAATGTTATTTCCATGTTGATAGAACATGCAGATCAAACCAAATTAAATGTTTGTCATCCCTCAGTAATTAGAGGGCATATGTAATTTCAAAACAATATTCTTATCTGTCATTTGAGAATTTAAAAAAAAAAAGTAGGAATCACTCCGAATAGAATTGGAGTACTAAGAACATATCTCATACTGCACCACATGCCCCCGATTTCAAAAGGTATACAGCCAAGCCAACTATAGCAAAAAAAGAAAAGAGACAAAACCTTCAATAAACACCTGGAATTATACACAAGTAAGAAAAGCAGTGCCTAGTCAGAAGGGTGATTGCTTGTCACGAGGAATTGCAGGTGCATGCCTGCAGATTCCAAAATTCACACAGATTAAGATAATGCTAATATAGCAAGGCAGGATGATCTTGCAAGACAACCATGGTGACCTGTCAATGGAAAATGTAGTTAATAATTCCAGTTTAAATATGTCTATAACATATCTCTTGAAGTAGGACTCCCAAATTCTTAATAGCTCGACTGCATGAGTACCTATTGAACCAATGGACCATATATGAGGACACTAGATTTTGCAGAGAACAAGCAGTACGATATAATCTTGTTGTCATCTCATAAGCTAACAAATAGCATAAGAAAGTATAGAGTAGTGAAGCACATTCATGCCTAAATGAAAACAGGAGTTCAGGAGCCTACAAACCATGGAAGCAAACCATAATGTACAGAAATATGTTAAATATGAAGATAGATTTAATGATATGTTCTCTGGCAGTAATATTCTTGATAGCTGGTAATTTATGCCGGCCAGTATCACATCTAGTGTAAGATCAGCAACACAAGCTCGATATAGTTGTGAAGATATCATTTTTACAACACTCAAAAATCTAGTGTAAGCCAGCTAGCATCAAGTTTCTGGCGCCAAATATAAAACATGATGTTGTTGAAAGAGAAAAACATTTTTTGTTAAATTTGAGCTCTGATTCAAATTAACTTGGCCCTGTGAGATGTTCAAACCCTTACTGATATAGCTTTGCACTTGACTTCGATGTAAGGACAGAGTTCACCCATGAAGTCTGAAAGATTCAGAATTTCAGAGTTAAATTTCAACTCTCATTCAGATTCAGAGCACAAAATGTATATAACATATAAATTGATTGTTTACATGCTCCCTGATTCATTCAATTACATCCAAGTGAAAATCCAAGACACCATAAGCAAAAAAGCATGGAGCTCATCAATGTACAAATTAATTAGAGCACCAGATGTATCTACATTATTCAACTTATTATTTGTTGAGATTCCCTCACTCCACTCAGTTGAGCTGATGAATCCAGCATGTAGGCGACAGCAACACACGCAGGTCTCACCTTGTGTATTACAATATCTAGGATAATACATACCTTCCAAAATTCAAAATGAGCAGTGTAGGATAAAACTCCCAGAGTGTATCATACTTGTTACTGAAACTGCTTCAGGGCAGGGCATCATCAACTAACAGAGCCTTCAGAATTGCAAAACCCCAGGCTCCATGCTTCGTCGATCACCCAGAAGAGGATATCACAATGCATCCAAATCCAGTTTTAGAACATCTCCTGGAAGAAAGAATGCACCATCGATCTACTTTAATAAAATAGCATCTTCTCCCAGACTCACAAGTCCTAACAGGGCAAGATATACGTCTTCCTCACCAGCATACATGAGATTTGCATGATAAGATCTCTAGCTCCCACAGCCGAGCCACGACACTTCCACACCACCATGTTAAACCACTGTTGCATCACACAGAGAGTTCTATCGATGATTTGCAGCGCTCAGAGGAAAGCTTATCTCCAAGTACTAGCAGCAACCAGCACAAAGCAAAGGGACGAGTAACACATAATTTTCATGCCACCCAGTGGAACTAATAGTGTATAATATGTACAAACTACAACCACTCGAAACAAATCAGGGGATCAGCATATTCAAGTCAGTTAACTAGCAGTATTATCAGTGTTTCCTCATACCGATTGATTTCAGCAATTAAATCTGAAGTAATGGGCATCAGTATCTACGAACGACGGATTTTTGGCCGGAATCAAGTTTGATCTTTGAGCAGCTATCTAAAAATTAGATTGGTGGTTTTTTATTTAAATGTACAAAAAGGAAAAGGAAAAAAAGGATACGTATACATCAGCTCCATCCAGGATATATGTACCATTCCGGTGGAACTAATGGAGTAGCATATCCACAAACTACAACCACACTCGAAACGAATCAGGCGATCAACAAGGAAAATGCATATTCAAGTCAGTTCACTAGCCGCTTCAACAAGAACAGTTGAATTAGTCACCAACCAAAACAATGACTTTAGCCAAACCAAAGACACCCTAAGCACTCAGTTTTAGCCAAACAAAAGAAGAGCTAGCTCAGACATAGAAGGAAGAAACACCAACTAGCTGCTAGTGAACCTCCTGGTGGTGCTTGGCACAAAGAATTACCCACAGGACCAAATCACCATAATAAACTAAAAATCTTAAGCTGACATCCACAATAAAAACATAATTTATGCCCATGGTGCAGAGCATGAAAATTCACAATAACAATACAAAAGTAATGCTTTTTTGTCTCGATAACATAACTAGCAGCAAGTGCTTCTCCGTTGTCTCAATGACATTATTTGCATAACAACAAACAGAGGCAGCTAAGTTTACTTAGTTTAAGTTAAATGATGCCAACTCTCCTCCATGTGAGAGTTCAATGTTTAGTAAAGTGAGAATCCCTATTTAGCAGATAACACGTACAGATGTGAGCCCTGCACATTTCATCCTACAACCCTGTAGGTATTTCCAATATGACCAATCGCTCCAACTCGTTACCTCTGCCCAACTAAAGGAGAAACCACTTCCGGACACTTTTCATAGTTGAATGATTACATCAATATTATAGTTAACTAAAGCAAAAAATGGACCACTATGAATCTGCATATGAGCAAACTAAAATGATTTTTATATCAAACCATAATTGAAAAATAGATTAAGATAAAGCCAGGTGAATTGACTCTGGTCCCTAAATATGAAGCACTAACACCAGGAGGCAACTTCCCCTACAGCTGCTTCCAGAAAGACTACTTACCTCAATTTGTGACTGGCATCAGATTGATGCTCCAATTATCCACATGAAGGAGATCTTACCCTGGCTCATTGTCTCAACGCACCAGAAACTAACTTGAAAACTGCATTGCAGAATGGTTCCAATACGTGTGTTTAAAAAACATGAATGAGGACGAAAAAGTTCATAACCACTCCATGGTTTCTTCTCTGCTGAGTGGTGACATTACATATCAGTATCCAGGGATCAAATTATCAGCTTCATCACTCGTTAACAACCACCAAGCCAGCATCTAACAGACATACAGCAGCGGACAACCAGCACACAGTTACATCAGGGCCCATTGTTGGCTTATGTGAATCTGAAATTAGTGGGCACCTCCCCTTTGCAAGCAGCATCGTAGTCTTTTTCAAGGTGTGGTGCAGCTTCCTTATGAGGGTGTATGAACATCTTGTTGAATGCCTTCCCGGACTCCTTGAAAACGGTAAAGTAGCTCGGGTCACGCTTGAGCAATCCATTTTCCTTGAGAAACTTTACGACATAGTACCGGGGTCTGATCCGGCCCTCCAAGCTGTAAGTGAGCATTGCCGGACGATAAGCAACGTATGCCGGTTCCAACCCCAGCTCAGAGATGAGGAACTCGGACCTGCGCTGCAGCGATTCCTTATTCTTCGTCAGCAGCGATGGAGCCTTAGAAACAGCAATGCCCACCTCGGCATCCGACCACCTGAATGTTTCCTTCAAGTGCTCTACCTTGGTGGTGATTTTCTCCTCGTTGAGGAATGCAACAGCTTGTAGTGCATGTCTGAACATCGGAGATCCACGGGATACACCAAGACCTTCAACACATGCCACTGCTGTCCGGAGGCGTTCCGTGCTGATGTTGAGCGGCGATGGTGTAAGTACATAGAGCTTGACAATATCACAAGCACCTAGCCCGCACTCCCGCAGGAAGGCGACATTGGGCTTGACCACCCGCTCGTGGTCGGAGGAGAGAACGGAGCCACTCTTGAGGGCTCGAAAGAGGTTCTCGGAGGAGCCGAAGAGGGGCAAGCAGTACTGCAGCTTGGAGACGATGGATCTACAACGGAATCTGTCGGGGCCAAGCGAGAGGAGGCGTGCGATCTCAGAAGGCGAGAGATCCAGGCCGGTGAGCTCCGCGACATTGGGGGCCAGGGTTTCCTCCACTTTGGCGCAGAGGAGCTGCGGGTCCTTGGCAACCACGGCAGCGACATCGGCGGCGGAGAGGCCGAGGCCGGCGAGGAAGGCGAGGACGGCGTCGGGCTTGGAAGGGGACTTGAGGTGGGAGAGCTTGGCGGAGGCCTTGAGGGCCTGGGGTCGGGTGAGGCCGCAGGTACGGACGAGGTAGTCGTCGACGGCGAAGGCGGAGGCAGGGTTGGGGGAGACGGCCGCAGAGAGGAGGCGGTGGAGAGGGGATACGGGGGAGGTGGGTGGACGAGATGAGAGGAGGTGGGTGAGGATGGAGCACCGTAGGCGGAGCATGGCGCGGCGGCGGAGAGGCCGGCGAGATTTGGCAGCGGCGGCCGGCGAGGGATGGGGAAAGCCGGCCTGGTGCGAGTGCGAGAGGAGAGGTCTGCTCTGGTGTCTGGTCTCTTCTTTTTTTTTTCTTTTTTTAGAGAGAGGGAGAGAATGCCCCTCTAAAACGTACTACTACTTAGAATGCATTGTGTAACATTTGTACTGCTTTGACATGATCTGTAATTTTAAACAACATCCAGAATTGCTGCATTATTATACTCCCCGACTTTGTACTAAATCAGCCGCACTTATTTTGAAACGGAGGGACTATATATTTTATACTACATAGCTAGCAAACGGGTTTAGCAATGCTGAAAGAACATACATATATATTCTACATATATTTTATACTTATTAATGTATGATTGGCTTCATATTAGATTTGTCCAAAAATTAGATCCCTTGCCATATTAGGTTTCACCGCGAATTCAATCATTCACTTAACGTGTTAAATTTCAGCTCTAATTCGATTAAAAACTTTTTCTTTTCTCGAATACGCACGAGTGTGCGTACTATATATATTAAGAAGAAAGATGGGTAAAGAGCCCTCCACAATGTTGTTACACGGTATTTACATGCACAAGCATTTCCGCCTCCACCCTACTTGCTACCGTAGCTAACTTGTCCCGCTCGCCCGCCGTTCCACCCGGTTGAAGAAGATGGTTAGGTCGCCTTTGAGCAGCCCCGCTTGTTTCCAATTCTGGCCTTCCTCCACGAAGTGGCGAAGCACATGTGGTATAGATGGAGAAGCACCCTAAAAAACAATTGCATTGCGATGCTTCCAAATCTCCCACATGGCTAAGACACGAAAAGCATTGAGCACTCTCTTATGGGTCTCATTTGAGTTCTGTGCGCGCACCAAGCAGCGAGTGTGTCGCTCATCATGGGCATCCAGCCGGGTTTGTCCATGTCTTGGAAGATCGCAGCCCAAATCTGTCTGGCAAAAACGCACCGGATGAAAAGGTGATCGATGCTCTCCTCCTCCTAGTTGCACAGCGGGCAACTATCTTGGTGGTCAAGGTCTCTCCTCGCCAGACGATCAGAGGTCCAGCATCTATTCTGCGTAGCAAGCCACACAAAGAAACGGCAACGCAGCGGCGCCCTAGCTTTCCATGTAAATTCAGCTGTTTGATCCACCTCCCTTCCCCCAAAACTTTGCCGCGTAAGCTGATCGCGCTGAGTATATGTCGTTCGTCTCCCAGGACCAAACCATATCATCCTGCCTTGTCTGATCCAGTGCTATGCCGGCAACCCTCGTCCATAATGCAAGGTATTCATCCAATGCCGCAAGGCTTAGCTCTGGGTTCACGTCCCTCGCCCAGGCATTCTCATGAAGTGTTGTGGCAACCGAACAGGTTTTCCTCGTTCGGGGCCGCACGCGGGCATAGATGTTGGGGGCAATATCAGCGACACGGAACCCATCAAGCCATCGATCTTCCCAAAACCTTATGCTCTGGCCACTGCCCACAACTGGCCTCATCGCAGAGAGAGCTAACTGATGTGCAACATTTGGAACTTGGATTTGGAATTCTGCCGAGGGCGTTCCTTGTCGAACTGCTGCAACCATGGCCAGCGTGCTTGCAGGGCAACATTCAGCCACTGCAGATTCGGGATGCCAAGTCCTCCCGCCCACTTTGGCGAGCAAACTCTTTCCCAAGCTACAGCGCAACTTCCACCATGCGCAGATGCGCCCGCAACCCACAGAAAACCACGGCAGATTTTGTTCAACGCAACGATTGTTTTCTTTGGCAGATCAAGAGCAAGCATCGTGCAGCGGCATTGCACATAGGACCAATTGAATCAGCAATAATCTTCCACTCTTGGGCACCTTAGATGCCTTCCACTTGGGCAGCGCATCCGCTAATTGATCCACAAAATAAGAAAGTTGCACTGTGGACTGCTTTCTGAGGGTGAGGGGCAGCCCCAAATACTTGCAAGGGAAGGATCCTCTAGGGCAGTCAAAGGTCCGTTCCACCATTTCCATCGTTTCAGTCGTGTGTCCAATCAGGAATGCTGCTGTTTTTCCGAGGTTTAACTTGAGCCCCGAAGCTTCTCCGAAAGTTTGAAGCAGCAGCGCACAAGTGCGAAGATCAAGCTTGTTTGGTTTGGTGAAGAAAACCACGTCATCGGCGAACATTGAGAGCCGATGCTTCATCCCGGATCGCGCTAGGGGAGCAAGCATGCCCCTCGAAGCCGCAAGCTCAAACATGTGATGCAACGGCTCCATGATCATGATAAAGAGCATAGGAGATATTGGATCGCCCTGCCTCAGCCCATCTGATTTGAGATTGGTCTTCCTGGCGTCCCATTTACCATGATTCTAGTGGATGAAGACACAAGCAGCCCACAGATCCAGTCCACCCAACGAGCGCCAAAGCCCATGGCAGTAAGCACTTCCAATAAGAATGGCCATTGCACCGAGTCGAAAGCCTTTGAGATATCTAGTTTGAGCATAACTGCCGGCTCTCGAAGGGCATGGAGACGCCGCGTAGTGCATTGAACCAGCATGAAATTGTCTTGAATTGATCGTCCCTTGACGAAAGCACTTTGGTGATTTCCCACAAGGAGTGGTAGCTCGGTGGCGAGACACGAAGCCAAGACTTTGTCGAAGATTTTGATCACCCTGTGCACCAAACTAACTGGCCTAAAGTCCTTGATATCCACGGCTCCTTCCTTCTTTGGCAGCAGGGTCACAATTGCCTTGTTGAGCACTGCCAAACCTCTCATGTCCGCCTGGTAAAACGCTCCCAAAGCCCGCATGAAATCCTGACGAATAATGCTCCAGCACGCAGCATAAAACCGGCCCGTGAATCCATCCGGCCCCGACGCTTTGTCGAGCGGCATAGACTTCTTTCAATAAAACTTACGATGGCATATATCTTTATAGAGGGAGTACCTTGCAAAAGTCAAAACAGGATTCTCTCAATAAAACTTACGATGGCATATCACGCTTGTTGCTGAAGCACATCAATTAACAGAGCCTTGAGAATCATGCAAGGTCCCAACCACCACATTTGGTCCATCTCTTAGAAAAAGAAGAAATCACCGCACCTTTTAGAGAATAATCACATTTTCTCCTGGACCATCCATCTACAACATTCAGTAAATCAGTTGGTCCACATATTTCATATTTAAGTAGTGTAAAATTTAGTTCAGGAATTGGTGTCAGATAAGTGTCGAATATATCCGGTACCTCCTATCTACCACATATATGGCATTTACAAGTAGCAAAAAACAGCTCCACCACAGATGTTGAATATATCTTGCAAACTCCCAAGTTGATCACCACTTTACAAGTAACAGAAACACAAATGCTTGCTCTGCATAAATGCCACTGTCAGCGGCTAAGCAGACTGTATTTTAGGCATATAATAAAAGCTTTGATTGGAAACTCAACACTTACTACTAGTAGTACCAAATACTCCCTCACACTAGTAGACGTTTGATACGTCTCCAACGTATCTATAATTTTTTATTGTTCCATGCTATTATATTACCATTTTTGATGTTTATGGGCTTTATTTTACACATTTATACCATTTTGGGACTAACCTACTAACCTGAGGTCCAACCCATATTGCTGTTTTTTGCCTATTTCAGTATTTCGAAGAAAAGGAATATCAAATGGAGTCCAAACGGAATGAAACCTTCAGGAGCGTGATTTTTGGAACGAACGTGATCCGGAGAGCTTGGAGTGCAAGTCAAGAAGCTGCCGAGGAAGCCACGAGATAGGAGGCCGCCCCCCCCCCTGTAGGGCGCGCCCCCTTGTCTCGTGGGCCCCTCGGGCGGCCACCGACGTACTTCTTCCTCCTATGTATACCTACGTACCTCGAAAACATCCAGGAGCACCACAAAACACAATTTCCACCGCCGTAACCTTCTGTATCCGCGAGATCCCATCTTGGAGCCTTCGCCGACACTCTGCCGGAGGGGGAATCGACCACGAAGGGCTTCTACATCAACATCCTTGCCCCTCCGATGAGTTGTGAGTAGTTTACCATAGACCTACGGGTCCATAGTTATTAGCTATATGGCTTCTTCTCTCTTTTTGGATCTCAATACAACGTTCTCCCCCTCTCTTGTGGAGATCTATTCGATGTAATCTCTTTTTGCGGTGTGTTTGTCGAGATCCGATGAATTGTGGGTTTATGATCAAGTTTATCTATGAATAATATTTGAATCTCCTCTATGCATGATTGAGTTATCTTTGCAAGTCTCTTTGAATTATCAGTTTGGTTTGGCCTACTAGACTGGTCTTTCTTGCCATGGGAGAAGTGCTTAGCTTTGGGTTCCATCTTGCGGTGTTCTTACCCAGTGACAGAAAGGGTTGCAAGACACGTATTGTATTGTTGCCATCGAGGATAACAAGATGGGGTTTATATCATATTGCATGAGTTTATCCCTCTACATCATGTCATCTTGCTTAATGCGTTACTCTGTTCTTATGAACTTAATACTCTAGATGCAGGCAGGAGTCGGTCGATGTGTGGAGTAATAGTGGTAGATGCAGGCAGGAGTCAGTCTACTTGTTATGGACGTGATGCCTATATACATGATCATGCCTAGATAATCTCATAATTATTCACTTTTCTATCAATTGCTCGATAGTAATTTGTTCACCCGCCGTAATACTTATGCTATCTTGAGAGAAGCCTCTAGTGAAACCTATGGCCCCCGGGTCTATCTCTTATCATATTTGCTTTCAATCTACTTTTATTTGCATATTTACTTTTTGCATTTATATTATAAAATACCAAAAATATATTTATCTTATCATACTATCTCTATCAGATCTCACTTACGCAAGTGGCTGTGAAGGGATTGACAACCCCTTTATTGCGTCGGTTGCGAGTTCTCAGTTTGTTTGTGTAGGTGTGTGGGACTTTTGAGGAGCCTCCTACTGGATTGATACCTTGATTCTCAAAACTGAGGGAAATACTTACGCTACGCTTGCTGCATCACCCTCTCCTCTTCGGGGAAAACCAACGCTAGCTCAAGACGTAGCAAGAAGGATTTCTGGCGCCGTTGCCGGGGAGGTCTTCGCTCAAGTCAAGACATACCAAGTACCCATCACAAACCCATCTCCCTCGCATTTACATTATTTGCCATTTGCCTCTCGTTTTCCTCTCCCCCACTTCACCCTTGTCGTTTTATTCGCCCTCTCTTTCCCAATCTCCTCCTCTCTTTTTGCTTGCCGTTTTTCTGTTTGCTTGTGTGTTGGATTACTTGTGTGATTTCTCGAATACCAATAATAATGATTTCCTTAGTACTCCGATTGCTCCTCTTAATGATGTTGAGTCTTGTGAAATCAATGCTGCTTTGCTGAATCTTGTTATGAAAGATCAATTCGCGGCCTTCCTAGTGAAGATGCCGCTACTCATCTAAACAATTTTTTTGATTTGTGTGATATGCAAAAGAAGAAAGATACGGATAACAATATTGTCAAATTGAAGTTATTTCCATTTTCACTTAGAGATCGTGCTAAAGTTTGGTTTTCGTCTTTGCCTAAAAATAGTATTGATTCTTGGAACAAGTGCAAAGATGCTTTTATCTCTAAGTATTTTCCTCCCGCTAAGATCATCACTCTTAGGAACGATATTATGAATTTTAGACAACTTAATCATGAGCATGTTGCCCGATCTTGGGAAAGAATGAAATTGATGCTTCGCAATTGCCCTACTCATGGTTTGAATTTATGGATGATCATACAAAAATTTTATGCCGGTTTGAACTTTGCTTCTAGAAATCTTTTAGATTCGACCGCGGGAGGCACCTTTATGGAAATCAGATTAGGAGATGCTACAAAACTTCTTGATAATATTATGGCTAATTATTCTCAATGGCACACCGAAAGATCTTCTAGTAAAAAAGTGCATGCTATAGAAGAAATCAATGTTTTGAGTGAAAAGATGGATGAACTTATGAAGATGTTTGCTACGAAAAATACTCCTCTTGATCCCAATGATATGCCTTTGTCTTCTTTGATCGAGAATAATAATGAATCTATGGATGTGAATTTTGTTGGTAGGAATAGTTTTGGAAACAATGATTATAGAGGACATTTTAATGCTAGACCGTTCCCTAGTAATTCCTCTAATAATTATGGAAATTCCTACAATAATTCTTATGGTAATTTTTAATAAGATGCCCTCTGATTTTGAGAATAGTGTGAAAGAATTCACGATTTCTCAAAAGAATTTTAATGCTTTGCTTGAAGAAAAATTGCTCAAAGTTGATGTTTTGGCTAGGAACGTTGATAGACTTTCGCTTGACGTTGATTCTCTTAAAATTAGATCTTCCCCTCCTAAGCATGATATCAATGAGTCTCTCAAAGTAATGAGAATTTCCATTGACGAGTGCAAGGAAAGAACCGCTAGATTGCGTGCTAAGAAAGATAGCTTTATAAAAGCGTGTTCTTCTAGTTTTCGTGAAAATAATGATGAGGATCTTAAAGTTATTAATGCATCTCCGATTAGATCTATGTTTTGCAATATGAATTTTGATGATTATGGGACTGATGATGAATTAACCTTGCCTAGAAGGCGTCCCAAGAATTCGGAGTCTTTAGATCTTAATGCTAAATTTGGTAAAACTGAGATTGGAGAATCCTCAACTTCTAATAATGTTGAACCCACTATCTCGGATTTCAAGGAATTTGACTATGATAATTGCTCTTTAAAAGGTTGCATTTCCTTGTTGCAATCCGTTGTTAATTTTCCTCATGCTTATAGTCAAAACAAAGCTTTTACCAAACATATTGTTGATGCCTTGATGCAATCTTATGATGAAAAACTTAATTTGGAAGTTTATATACCTAGAAAACTTAATGATGAGTGGGAACCTACTATAAAGATTAGAATTAAATATTATGAGTGTTTTGCTTTGTGTGATTTGGGTGCTAGTGTTTCCACGATTCCGAAAACTTTATGTGATATTCTAGGTTTCCATGATCTTGAAGATTGCTCTTTAAATTTGCACCTTGAGGATTCCACCATTAAAAAGCCTATAGGAAGGATCAATGATGTTCTTATTGTTGCAAATAGAAATTTGGTGCCCGTAGATTTTATCGTTCTTGATATAGATTGCAATCTTTCTTGCCCTGTTATTCTTGGTAGATCTTTCCTTAGAACGATTGGTGCAATTATTGATATGAAGGAAGGGAACATTAGATTCCAATTTACCTTAAAGAAAGGCATGGAGCACTTTCCAAGAAAGAAAGTAAAATTACCTTATGAATCTATCATGCGTGCTACTTATGAATTTAGTGCCAAAGATGGCACTCGTTAGATATATCTTTACTTTTTATGCCTAGTTAGGGGCGTTAAACGATAGCGCTAGTTGGGAGGCAACCCAATTTTTCTTTTTTTTTGTTTTTGCTCCTGTTTAGGAATAAATCTTGCATCTACTCTCTGTTTAGATTTGTTTTTATCTTTTAATTAGTGTTTGTGCCAAGTAAAACCTATAGGATAACCTACGATGATAGTTGATTTGATTCTGCTGAAAAACAGAAACTTTGCGTTCACGAGAAAACAATCAATAAATCCAGAAACGTGATTTTGCATTGATTCTTTTTTCTGCTGATTAATAAACAATTTTTCCAGTACGTACTATTTTGGTAGGATTTTTAGAGTTCCAGAAGTTTGCGTTAGTTACAGATTTCTTTAGACTGTTCTGTTTTTGACAGATTCTGTTTTTCGTGTGTTGTTTGCTTATTTCAATGCATCTATGGCTAGTAAATTAGTTTATAAACCATAAGGAAGTTGGAATACAGTAGGTTTAACACCAAAATAAATAAAGAATGAGTTCATTGCAGTACCTTATGTGGTGGTTTTGTTTTCTTTCACTAACGGAGCTTATAAGATTTCCTGTTGAGTTTTGTGTTGTGAAGTTTTCAAGTTTTGGGTAAAGCTTTTATGGACTATGGAATAAGGAGTGGCAAGAGCCTAAGCTTGGGGATGCCCAAGGCACCCCAAGATATTCAAGGATAGCCAAAAGCCTAAGCTTGTGGATGCCCCGGGAAGGCATCCCCTCTTTCATCTTCGTTCATTGGTAACTTTACTTGGAACTATATTTTTATTCGCCACATGATATGTGTTTTGCTTGGAGCGTCGTGTATTATGTTAGTCTTTGCTTTTAAGTTTACCACAATTATCCTTGCTGTACACACCTTTTTGGCGAAGCCTATTTTATTAGAATTTGCTAGAATACTATATGTGCTTCACTTATATATTTTGAGCTTGATAGTTTTTGCTCTAGTACTTCACTTATATCTTTTAGAGCACGGTGGTGGCTTAATTTTATAGAAATTGCTAGTCTCTCATGCTTCACTTATATTATTTTGAGAGTCTTTTAGAACAGCATGGTATTTGCTTTGGTTACAAATTTGGTCCTAGAATGATGAGCATCCAAGTTGGGTATAATAAAAACTATCATAGAAATTGAATTGGATGCTATGATCAATTTGTTGCTTGATAATTGTTTTGAGATATAAAGGCAGTAATGTTAGGATCATGCTAGTGGATAATTATGAAATTGAGAAATACTTTTGTTGAAGTTGGCAAGTCCCGTAGCATGCACGTATGGTAAAAGTTGTGTGAAAAATTTGTTGCATGAGGTGCTCTTTTGAGTGTCTTCCTTATGAGTGGCAGTCGGGGACAAGCGATGGTCTTTTCCTACCAATCTATCCCTCTTGGGGCATGCGTAGTAGTACTTTGCTTCGAGGGCGAAATAGACTTTTGCAATAAGTATATGAGTTCTTTTTTGACTAATGCGAGTCCATGGACATATGCACACTTATCCTTTTACTTTTCTAGCCTTTATTATTACCGCGCAACTTTCGCCGGTAGCATGAACCCTTTATTTACCTTCCTCAAAACAGCCACCGTACCTACCTATTATGGCATTTCCATAGCCATTCCGAGATATATTGCCATGCAACTTTCCACCGTTTAGTTTATTATGACACGTTTCATCATTGTCATATCGCTCTTTGCATGATCATGTAGTTGACATCATATTTGTGGCAAAGCCACCTTCATAATCTTCATACATGTCGCTCTTGATTCATTGCATATCCCGGTACACCGCCGGAGACATTCATATAGAGTCATATCTTGTTCTAGCGTTGAGTTGTAATTCTTGAGTTGTAAATCCATAAAAGTGTGATGATCTTCAGTATTAGAGCATTGTCCTAGTGAGGAAAGGATGATGAAGACTATGATTCCCCCACAAGTCGGGATGAGGCTTCGGACTTTATAAAAATAAAAGAGGCCAAAGAAGCCCACCAAAAAGAAAAAAAAGGAAAAAAGAAAAAAAAGAAAAAAGAAAAAAAAGAAGGAAGAAAAAGAGAAATAAAAAGAGAGAAAAAGAGAGAAGGGACAATTGCTACTATCTCTTTTTCCACACTTGTGCTTCAAAATAGCACCATGATCTTCATGATAGAGAGTCTCATATGTTGTCACTTTCATATACTAGTGGGGATTTTTTATTATAGAACTTGGCTTGTATATTCCAATGATGGGCTTCCTCAAAGTGCCCTAGGTCTTCGTGAGCAAGTAAGTTGGATGCACACCCACTTAGTTTCTTTTGTTGAGCTTTCATATATTTATAGCTCTTGTGCACCCGTTGCATGGCAATCCCTACTCACTCACATTGATATCTATTAATGGGCATCTCAATATAGTCCGTTAATACGCCTAGTTGATGTTAGACTATCTTCTCCCTTTTTGTCCTCACGACCACCATATACCACCATAGTGCTATGTCCATGGCTTGCGCTCATGTATTGCGTAAGAGTTAAAAAAGCTGAAGCGCGTTAAAAAGTATGAAACAATTGCTCGGCTCGTCATCGGGGTTGTGCATGATGGGAGTATTTTGTGTAATGAAAATTAAGCATGGCCTAACTATATGATTTTGTAGGGATAAGCTTTCTTTGGCTATGCTATTTTGATAGGACATGATTATTTGTTAGTATGCTTTGAAGCATTATTATTTTTATGTTTTATAAGATTTTATTTTGAATCATTTGGATCTGAACATTCATGCCACAATAAAGAAAATTACATTATGAATTATGCTAGGTAGCATTCCACATCAAAAATTTCTTTTTTATCATTTACACTACTAGGAAAAGGGCTATAGATAGGATTGATACTAATGGCGCACCAGGTAAGTAGTGCGCCACTACTATATACTAATGGTGCACCTATTGTCGATGCGCCATTAGTGTGGAAGACACTAATGGCGCACCATACACTCGGTGCGCCACTAGTATTATTTTTTTCCCATTTTTCCATACATACTAATGGAGCATCAGGACGAAGTGCGCCATTACTAGTTCTAACTAGTAATGGCGTACCGGGCAGACAGTGCGCCATTAGTATTTTTTTTACTTTTTTGCAAAACTACTAATGGTGCACCGTGTCACAGTGCGCCATTACTAGTTTAAACTACTAATGGCCCACTTTTCCACAGTGCGCCATTAGTATTTTTTTTTTACTTTTCTGCAAAACTACTAATGGCGCACCACCTGCAGGTGCGCCATTAGTAACCAGGGTTACTAATGGCACATTTGCTGGTGGTGCGCCATTAGTAACCTGGGACCCCAACAAGATATTTTGGACAGCCACATACCTACCCACTCATTTTCCCCACTTCATTCCCTCCACCTCCTTCTCCATGCTTTCGGCTGCCTCCTCCTCCTCACCTCATTTCCACCATAGATTCATCAAAATTAAGTGGTGAAATTACCTTTTTTTGATAGGTAAGTAAGGGGAAAGCTATCTTCATGATGTAGATCTACTTTTTTCTCCCTAGCTCGCTCCAACAACGTGCACATGCACTTTTTGTGCCCTAGCTAGATCTATGTATGTTTGTGGTGTTGCATGTGTTTGTGGTGTTGCATATATGTTTGTGTTTGCAGGTACCGGTATTTTAAATGCGATAGTTGCCAATATTTTGCCGGAATATTGATTCATTTCCGTTTCGGCGAGAATTTTGGCACTATGCATTCTTTTTGGTCCTATTTTTAGGGAAGGTCATGCCAAATTTTTTCTTGGTTCTAAAATATCGTTTTGCTCTACCCCGCATGCCACCATGGTCCGCACGATGACCGAAGGCATCGTGAATAGGTTTTTGAGCTCCGCAAAGGCCGAGATGCTTCAAAAGAACGAGACGGAGATAAGATGTCCGTGTCAAAGATGCAAGCTGAAGAGCCTTATTGCGGACCCGGATTCCGGGCAGGTGCGGGACCACCTGCTCTTGCGTGGTTTCATGGATGGCTATCGGTGACAAGGTGATGAAGATGACTATGAAGTCGTCCATGGGGGCCGGGCAAGAAATGAGGAAGGGCAACAAGACAAGTACCACCGCGGCGAGGGCGGGCGAGAAGATGAAGAATCTCCAGGACATGATCACGGCGGTGATGCTGTACACAGTCATCATGTAGAAGATGTCGTACATGATGATGAGGAAGATCAAGATGAAGGGCATGATCATGAAGATGAAGATGCCGGAGCAGACGACAATGGAGGCTGGGTGCAGGACCCTCATATTCAAGAGCTGCTTCTCAAGCAGACGAATAATGCAAGAGCTGCCGCCCGAGAGAAAGCCAAGCTAGATCAACTGGAGATAGACGCGGTTACTCCATTGTATGAAGGATGCAGGCCCGAGGATACCCGCCTGAAAGTAACGCTCATGGCTCTGGAGATGAAGGTAAAACACAAAATGACCGACGCATGCTTCGACGAGAACATGTCGTTCTGGCACGAACGTCTTCCCAAGGGGAACAAGTGCCCGACCAGTTTCGAGGAGGCGAAGAAAATCGTGTGTCCTCTGGATTTACCGCACGTGAAATACCATGTGTGCATGAACAATTGCATCATTTATCGGGAAGAGCATGCGGAGTCTACCATATGTCCGGTGTGCGGTGTCACTCGATACAAGAAGAGGAAGAAAGCTCCTCGAAAATCGGTGTGGTACTTTCCGATCACTCCTCGTCTGCAGCGTATTTCGCGGACCCTAAGGTAGCAAAGCTCCTGCGTTGGCACGCGGATAGGGAGGAGAAGAAGCGGGAAGATGACGGAAATGATCCAGAGATAAATAAAAAAGACAAGATGCTGAGTCACCCTAAGGATGCGAGCCAGTGGCAAGCGTTGAACTTCGAATACCCAGAATTTGGGAAGGATCCAAGGAACATCATGCTGGGCGCGAGCACCGATGGAGTCAATCCGTTTGGCAGCCAGAGAAGCACACATAGCACCTGGCCTGTGTTTGTGTGGATGTACAACCTTCCCCCTGGTTGTGCATGAAGAGGAAGTACATTCACATGAGTATGCTAATTGAAGGGCCGAAACAACCAGGGAACGACATCAATCTGTATCTGGGGCTGCTGAAGGAGGAGCTAGACACGCTGTGGAAAACGCCAGCCAATACGTGGGACACCGCAGAGAAAGAATATTTCCCTATGAGAGCCGCACTGCTCACGACGGTGCACGACTATCTCGGTTACGGATATCTCGCGGGGCAGGTAGTCCACGAATTTTCTGGATGCGTAAGGTGCATGGATGACACAATGTATCGCTAGCTAGATAGAGATCCCGGGTCTTCGAGAACCATGTTCATGGGACATCGAAGGTGGCTTCGCGACGATGACCCATGGAGGAAACGCAAGGATCTGTTCGATGGTGAAACCGAACCCCGAAAACGCCCGTGTACGAGGAGTGGCGAGGAAATAGATGAGCTGTTGAAAAATTGGAAAGACTGCCCACTGCCGGGAAAGAAGCAAAAGGCGCCAGAGCCGGGAAAGAAGCGAAAGGCGCCAGAGCCGCTGCTGAAGGTATGGAAAACGAGGTCTATTTTCTGGGACTTGCCGTACTGGAAGATCCACCGTGTGCCTCACAGCCTTGATGTCATGCATATCACGAAGAACGTGTGCGAGAGTCTGCTTGGTACCCTGCTCAACATGCCAGAGAGGACCAAAGATGGGCCAAAAGCAAGGGCAGACTTGAAATCAATGGGCATCAGGTAGGAGCTTCACGCTAATGATGATGATGATGATGATGAGGCGAAGCAGGACACAGAAAGTCGTCGCAAAGGCAAAAAGGCCAAGAAGACCGGAAATGACTACCCTCCCGCGTGCTTCACTCTAAGTCAGGAGGAGATCGAGAAGTTTTTCACCTGCCTCCTAGGTGTAAAACTTCCTTACGGTTACGCGGGGAAGATAAGCAGATACCTAGACCCAGCGGAGCAGAAGTTCAGCGGGATGAAGTCTCACGACTGTCACGTGCTGATGACGCAGATACTTCCAGTTGCAATCCGTGGGATCATGGACGCGCACGTCCGTGAAATGCTATTTGGCCTATGCAACTTTTTCGACGTCATCTCTCGGAAGTCCATTGGCATGAGGCAACTCAGAAGGCTACAGGAAGAGATCGTGGTGATACTATGCGAGCTTGAGATGTACTTCCCGCCTGCATTCTTCGACGTTATGGTGCGTCTGCTGTTCCATATCGTGGAGGATATCATCCAACTCGGGCCGACGTTCCTGCACAACATGATGCCGTTCGAAAGGATGAATGGTGTCATCAAAGGATACGTTCGAAACATGTCACGTCCAGAGGGAAGTATAGCCAGGGGCTTTCTGACCGAAGAGTGCATCTCCTACTGCACGAATTATCTAGGCATCGAGAACCCCGTTGGTCTGCCCATCAACAGGCACCTCGGCAGGCTCGCTGGATGGGGTCACCATGAGGGTCGCCGCGAAATGCATGTCGACTTCGAGGGTCGACTCGCCGACTTTGAAAGAGCAAACCTAGTCGCGCTACAACACATAGACATGGTCGATCCTTGGGTGGTAGAGCACAAAACCTTTATTGAGAAGACGTACAATGACCGAGGCCAACAGAGGACGGACGGAGATATAATCAAAGAGCACAACTCATGTTTCACTCGTTGGTTCAAGCAGAAGCTTCTGTCATACCCTTTACATGAGGATTCTTCCGCGGAAGAACAACTCATATTCGCCTTGTCACAGGGCGCCGAGCACAACCTGATGACCTATGAGGCGTACGATATCAACGGCTACACATTCTACACCGAGAACAAGGACATGAAGAGCGATGGTTATCAGAACTCCGGGGTAACGATGGAATCCTACACCGGCAACGACAAGGACAGAAACTACGGAAGGATCGAGGAGATCTAGGAGCTGAGCTACGTTGGAGAGAAGGTCCCGATGGGCCAAGAGCGTCCTAAAAGAAGACCGGTATTTCACCACCATGGTTATACCCGAAGCCAAATCCAAGACCGCGGGCGCAAACGAAACCGCGAAAAATGAGCCATGGGTACTGGCTTCCCAAGTGGACCAATGCTTCTTCATTATCGACCCGTCAAAGCCCAGTCGTGTTGTCGTGAGGAGAGGCAAAAGGAAGATCATCGGAATGGATGGAGTAGCCAATGAGCAAGACTTCGACAAGTATGGCGACCCGAAGATCGAACATGACGACGACGATGAAGTAGCAGCACACACCACAAGAAGAAGCAGGACCACCCTACCTAAAGGAAGTCCGTTCCACAGAAGAACTCCATTTGTGAAAAAGAAGGGCAAGAAGATTGTTAACAGATAGCTAGCTAAGATCGATTGTATTTAAATTGTAGTCTTCATTTCTCGATTGTATTTCATGGGCACTTTTTCATATCATGAATATTTTTAAATTTCATGGGCACTTTTTGAATTCATGAGGACACTTAATCTCGATCCCCCTCCATCTCGATCTTGATTCCCCCTCCATCTCGATCTCGATCCCCCTCCATCTCGATCCCACTTGCACCCTTCCTCGCTAGCTCCACCGCCGCCGCCGACCCACCGCAACCCTCCCCCGCTCCACCGCCACCGACGAGCACCCGCCCCCCACACCCTCCCCC
>NC_041391.1:17693593-17703927 GCF_002162155.2 Triticum dicoccoides | reverse complement strand
GATATTTTCAAGTAACAAATCTGAACATATTTTTTAAAAAATTATTACTGTTTTTATAAAAAATATTACTGTTATGATTTAAACAAGTTTGAACATATTTAAACACAAATAAATATAAAAAACAACATTTAAAGTGCATAAAAAATATTGGGGAGCCTGGGAATCGAACCAGGATCTCCTGGTGTGTGTGCTGCGTGCTGACCAGTCGGGCTAGTGGGTGGGTTCAGTTGTAGATAGGGTTAGGTTGTAGACAGGGCTAGTGGGCTAGATTAAAACAAAATTCTAATGGCGCACCGAGGGGTGGTGCGCCATTAGAATAGTCATACTTATGGCGCATGAGGGGGTGGTGCGCCATTAGAAAGCTTCCCCCCCACACTAAATCCCCAATCTCTCTAATCTCTCCCCTGCCTCATCGATCTCACCCGCTGCCCCCCGTGTTCGCCGTCCCCCTCGCCGCCTTCACCGTCCCCAAGCCGAGCGCCGCCTCCCTCGCCGTCCCTGAGCCGAGCGCCGCCTCCCTCGCCGTCCCCGAGCCGAGTGCCCTCGACGTCCTCCCGCCCAAGCGCCCCCTCCCCTTGCGGCCCCGCCTGCGCCCTCGACATGCTCGCCGTCCAACACCGCGTGGCCTGCCCAGGAGGACCGCCGCCGTCTTCCTCTTCGACTACGAGGACCCGAACGAGCTCGGACGCCCAGGAGGACCGCCACCGCTCGACGCCCTCGGCCGCGCGGCCTGCCCAGGAGGACCGCCACCGCTCGACGCTGAATTCGCGCCGCCTCGACTAGCTCCGGCTGCCCCAAGTCGCCCTCGACCTCCCAAGTGAGCACCCGAGCCGCATCCCCCTCTTCCCCCTCTTTATTTCCTTCTGATGTGTTCTAGGGTTGGGGGTTGGAGAAATTTGGACAAGGAAAGGGGGTTGGAGAATTAAGTATCTAGGGTTTTCCAAATGTTCAAATCTCTGAGCTTGCATTTAGATGCATTTTAGAGGATACTAGTCTCAACAAAGCATCCGCCTAGAGATTCTTTCTTTAAGTAGCTAGGCTCAATTAGTGAATTTTCCAGTGAGTTTGGATTCATGCAACAATATGAAACATTAATTACTATTCTTTCTGTCCACTAATGATAGATGTAACATGTAAGAAGTCCATAATTGATTAATGGATCTGTTAGTTTGATAGTTTTTTAGTGTTGCACCTTTTCCTTCTACACTCAATCTTGTTAATGGCCACAATTTTTTGTGTTCAGTTTAGGAGTTGGTCCTTGGGAAGCATAAATAAAACATTATTGGCAAGTGCAGTCTTGTTACTCCTAGGTATCTACAAATGAGTAGATGAATATTTGTTACCAGGAGGGGTTACAATATCTTTCAAACTGATGTTCTTCTCATGATCATGCTTTCTAATGGTTTGATATCACCCAAAGTTTTGCATGGAAACTACAAAGGTACTATGTAGTGTTGTATTACTTCTTCCGGATTCAGGGTGTTTAAATGTGCATTAGTTCTTCTGATAATTAATGGTTAAAGTCCTTTGACAAGAATGTGAACAATAAGAGATGTAACCAATCCCAGAAGTAGAACCATGTATCTTTTCTCTCTACAATTCTCATGCAACAATATGGAACTAATTCTTTAAGTAGTTAATGAGAACACTTGGTCCATATTCATTTGCAGTGAACATACATTTTCACTGTTCTTATAATATTTGCTTGATGTCAGATTATGCTATGAGGATATTAGTCTAAGCCCAGTCTTGGATGCATTGTTTTATCCTGCGGTGGTTAAACCGGTTCTGAAAATTATCTAGTTTGACCTGTACTTGTCCAGCTATCATAATCTATTCTTTGACCATGGCAGTAGCTGGCATTTTGTTATGATAATTTCAGTATATATCTTACTGTCCTTTGTTGATCTCGTTGTATTTTCAATTCACAGGCAACTCTCTGACGAAGTCTCCTCCAGGTAATATATGTCTCATGCTTTCTAAAGAGTACTAGTATACTGACTAAACTATCCACTTGCTATGCTTAGATGCTGTGTTGTCTGAATCGTGACACTTTGCCTGTCATAATGCAACTAAGCATACTAGTCTCAACTAAGCATACTAGTTTTTTGTAGTGAGACAGTAAGATAGTGAGACCGTAAGAAGGAAACTTCCCAGATTATGTAGAAAGAAAATACTTGGTTTGAAAGCAAGTACCATGACATGAATCAAAAAACATATACGGTGGGAAAAATAAAATGGCAGAAACCTGGGAGGTTCTGGTTTGCTGTATCTCCACCAGTTTGGGTTGGTGAATGTGGATGATTTTTTTATCCTGTGAACTCATTGTACTGCTACACGAATTTGGTATCATCATGGTGTAATTTTGTTAACATTCTCGTTTTGTTAGATAGTGGCTACACTAATCTAGAGTGATACAATTTTCCTTCCCATTTGGTATCATCATGTTCAGTGTATACAGTTATAACATCATGTGGGTTTTTTAAGTCTGTTTACAGCTCTAGTACACTTCTCTTACACTTACCGAGGACTTGTATTTGCTACTGTTGTGTTGTTGTTCCTATACTGTAATTGCTTCAGCGCACACTACCATGACTTAATGTTTACAATAGCTGTTTTCTTTGTGTCCAATAGTCAGCGTATATTTTTCTTCAGAGGTAACTGGTCAAATGTTCAGTGTGTATGTCTGAACTTGAATGTTGCAATGCTGTTTTCTTCAGAGGCTACTGTCAAAAACTTGAGCTATTGTCTTGCAAAGATGATGATCATCTTGCTAGTTTGCAGGGTTTTGTCTCCGACCATTGTGTCGTGATGAATTTGCAGGTACCCCGAGAGGCCCTTGAGTTTGCCGGAATGTCGATTAACTTCCGTTCCGGCAAATTCGGGTACTCCATATGTCCTATTTTCAGCAAAGGTCATGCTAAAATTTTCCGTGAATTTTAGCATGACTTTGCTAATAATAGGACATATGGGGTACTTGCGACTAATGCATGGGCCGGGGTATCTTAGTACTTAGTTAAGTAGGATCAACTACCCTGCCATTCTTGCTGCATTAAACCATAGGTGGCAATAGAGCCAAGTGATTAGGCCCAACTTAGAATTCTCCTTAGCATCGATAAACCCTAGATGATAAACCCAACATAGGTGGCATGTAGAGCCAAGTGATTAGTGCCAAGTGATTAGGCCCAACCTAGGGTGCCTCGGCATCGATAAACCCTAAATGATGAAAACTTAACTTGGCTGCCCCGGATGCCTCGGTGTCGATGAGAACCTAAATGATGTATGCTTAGGCTTTTAGGGTGCCTCGGCGTCTACAAACCCTAAATGATGAAAGCTTAGGCTTTTAGGGTGCCTCGGTGTCGACAAACCCTAAATGATGAGACCATGATCTTGTTCCTTAACAATAACCAACTTTTTGACCAAACTTTTTTCCTATTTAGAGCGAAACATGGCCCACAACGATGAGGCCGGTGGTTCGGGCGGCAAGCAATTCTGGGAGCTATCCCAGGAGATGGAGGAACAACCTCACCGCTATGAGGACGCCGCGGAAGACACTGATCCTGATTACACAACCCCTAGTGGCGTCGGGGATGACACCACTGATGGTGCCGCCGAGGATGCCACC
The DNA here is from genome assembly GCF_002162155.2 of Triticum dicoccoides. Classification (NCBI taxonomy): domain Eukaryota; kingdom Viridiplantae; phylum Streptophyta; class Magnoliopsida; order Poales; family Poaceae; genus Triticum; species Triticum dicoccoides. Next base: position 17,700,302 of record NC_041391.1, on the reverse strand, counting down.
ACTGATGATGGCGGCGCACACACAGATGGCAGCCAACCGAAGAAGCAAAGGAAGGACCGGCGCCCGAATGCGCTCCGCACCCTCAAGGAGGAATTCACTCAAGTGGACTCCGACGGGAATCCAACGGAGCCCAAACATATAGTCAAGGGGTACTCGGTTCAGCTCGGGTGCATTCTCCGGAGCACAGTCTCGATCAACACCGAGAACCTTAGGCATAAGGACCGAGGGAATTTGCGCAACCTCCTCTTCACGAAGCTGCACAAACGATACAAGTTCCCCGCCGAATTTGAAAACACACGCCTCTCAGGGAATAAAGTGAACAGTGCCGCCCTCACGAAGATGAGCACGACCCTGTCTACTTGGAGAAGCGCGGTGAAGAGAATGATTGATAAAGGTGATAGTTATGAGAAGATCAAGGCGAAATATCCTTTGATGAGCGAAGATGAGTACAAGGAGTTCAAGATCAAGTGCGAGAGCAGTGCAACCTCCGAATCAAGTCAGTGGGGGAAAGAAATGCGGGAGTTGAACTTAGGGGAACACAAACTCGGTCCCGGCGGTTACAGAGTGGCGGAGCCTATATGGGACAAGGAGGACGCGGAGCGTGCCGAGCAAGGCCTACCGCCCCACTTCGAGAAATACAGCGGTGACAAGCAGATCAGGAACTATGTCAGGGCCCGGTATAAGGAGGACCCGATAACAAAGGAGCTTACCACGGATCCGAAGACCAGGGCGCTTGAGCTTGTTCTGGTAAGGAATACACCCCCGCGTAATTAGCTCCATATGGTTGCACTCTAATTAATCCCCAATATTTCTAAATGGTTCATGTTCCTTTCGCAGGACACTGAAAGCAGTAGCGCGGGGTCGTCTCAGAGCTCCCCTTTCAACACCCCTTTAAATAGGGCGTTGAATGTAATGAAAAACAAGGATAAGCTCACTAAGCCGACGTCAGCTGATCGTGTGGCCGGCAAAGGCTTGTCCACAAAATGGGGGTCATACTATACCGCTGGTGTGCGGAAGGAGAAAAAGACCAGCTCGGAAAGCCAGACGCGTGAGGTTGAAGAACTCAAGGCACAAGTGGCGCAGATTCCGGAGCTTGTCCAAGAGCAAGTGAAACAACAACTGGGAACGAAGCTCAACGCCATGGTGCCTACGTTGATTCATGGGCTGACGACGTGGATTGCGGGCGGCCAACAGGGGCCTCCCCCGGTTCCCAGCTTCACGGCCAGCAACTCGCACAACGCACAGGCGGCGCCATTGGTGTCTCCGGCGGTGACGCCATTGGTGTCTCCGGCAGAGGCGGCATTCGTGTCTCCGGCGCCGGCACGGGCATTGGAGCTTAATGCACCCGGGTGTACGCCGGCCGGCACCTCGCCAACAAGCGCCCCTCCGTCAGTTGCACGCCCGCCGTTGGCGGTGCCTTGACATTAGCCGAGCTCGACGGCATCACGGTAACTAAGCCTCTCGGCCGATGACTTCATCTCCTTGCCTTTGACTGGGCATCCCTCACGCCCTGTACATGTTTTTGCAAGGCACCGCCGACGTTCGTTGCACTCTTCTGCACTTCGTGGGCGCCGAGTTGGTCGATGTCGCCAAGGGCAGAATCATTCAACCGGGCAACCCTATGTTCCACGGTAATCCGATGCCACCCACCGTGTATAGGGTTGAAGTGGTTCGGGTGCTGCCAGGCTGCGACGAGCTGTTACCTCCGATTCGACCCGCTGGGGCCGACGAAGAAGATGAGATGACCCTCAGCGCCTGCGTAAACTGGCCCCTGCTTTGGCCGAAGAGCCAGATTCGTTTGGGGGCGGGGTACACCACCCCACAGACAAGACCGCCAGTCGTGCCGGCGCCAAGCCATGGCAAGAACGCTGCAACGCTACCGGACCTGCCGGACATCCCTATGGCACAGGATCCGGACAGCCCTATGGCACAGGATCCGGACGGTGACGACAACAACGATGGTACATTTACCAAAGTTGATAAGTACTTTGCCGAACATGGGTACACTGACGAGTTCTGCGGGCCTCTTTCTCAAGAACCCAACCAAGACGACCGCGATCTAGCTGGTACGGCGGAGAAATCCAATTGCAACAGGTGTCGTCTGGCGTTCAGTTCTCAGGACACGCCTCCAGCTCCCGCCTTCACCGAGCCTCAGATAGCTGAGGTGCGAAATATTATCAGCCCCAACACGCTCAAGAAGGCGGTCTGTGAGCAGAACTCGGTCCCATTACAGGAGATCAAGAAGAAGGGACGGAAACGAAAGACTAACAAGGCGGTGCGAGCCAGCCGGCACCGAGTTCGATCCGTGCTTAGGACGGGCCACCTTCACCAAAGGATATCTCGAGGAGGGTGCATGTGGCGGGTAGGGTGATGCTACCGCCAAATATGCTGAATGCTGCAACCGGTGCTATGCGGAGTCTGCACAACAGTGTTCTTTCTTTGGAGAAGCAGCGTCTTAGAGAGAATGATGTGGCATACCCAGTTTTCGTGGCCAAGGTGCCAGAGGGCAAGGGCTTTGTGGATGGCGACATCGGGGGTACGATCGTCCTGCGGTTTGATGACATCTTTGCTATGTTTAACCTTCATCCGCTGCACTACACCTTCGTTCGGCTGTTTTTGCTGAGTATGGAGATGCGGATCATTAGAGACAAGACCCCGGACATCGTGATAGTCGACCCCTTCTACATGCGTGCCAAGCACTTGAGCAGCGCTGGGGACCGCCAAGTTGCGAGTTCACACCTTGAAGGCGTCATTCTGGCAAACCCAGATAAGGATAACTTCCTTGTGGCTTACTTTCCCGAGTAAGTCATCCCTTAACCGCCCCGTAACATATGATTTCTTAGATTTCGATCGTTCTTTTTTTTCTAACACTCCGTGTTCTGTGCAGTGACACACATTGCACACTCATCCTCTTAAGCCCGAAATATTCCATGGCCACGTATTTCGACCCGAACCGTAACTCCAAGATAGACTACACAAATGTCAAGAAAGTTCTTGATGATGTTCTCCCCGGCTACGCCAAATCTGGAGGCACCTTGACCAGGGCAGTTCGTAAGTACGACAAGCACACCTTCTCACACAATACGAATTTCTGCTGCGTCAAGCAGCCGCCTGGCGGTCATAAGGATGCCTACTACGCCCTCCATCACATGCGGGCGATCGTAAGGGACCATCATCAACTTCTGCTACCAGATAGTCTCAAAGATTGGGCCGCGAGGTTGTCGGCAACCCAGGACGCGGACCTCAGACAAGAATTCTTTCGCATCCAGTCGGAGTTTGCGGACATCATCCATCAAGATGTCCTTCATACCTCGGGGCAGTTCTACCTCAGATATTAACCGTCCAACAATGAGATAGATGGAACGCTACAAATGCAGGGTGACAACGACCGCGATTTCATGACCATCACGACAGACGACGGCTTCATCCACGCTCCTGTCCGATGAGTCGAGTCGAAAGTAGTGATGTGTAGTTCTGAAACATTGATTGGCTCATGTTGTAATTAAACTTTAATGAATTCGTATGTCTCTTTGGTTTGGACAGTCATTCAACTTAGATGTAATCGATGCTATTTATTAGTAGGATCATGAATCATGCTATTAATGTCTTGCTTTTCTCTTCCGATCCTTTTGTTGCATACTTACATATTGCTTATGTATTGTCTGTTGTCTGTTGTTTGGCTTGTGCATAGAGATGTCGTCGTGTGTCATGTACAAGGGTAAGGTTCCCGGAGTCTACGACGACTGGGAGGAGTGTCGGAGACAGGTTCACCGTTTCAGCAGTAACAGTTACAGAGGGTACACCACTAGGGGGGAGGCCGAATCTAGATACGCCCGCTATCTAGCGGGAGAGAGGAGGGAGTGTTGGAGGAACCGGATGAAGACCAGTTTGATCGCGATGATGCTCATCGTGATGACCGCAGCTCTCTTTTATGTGATGGTAGTTTAGATGATCGATATCGACTTGTAATGTGAAGACAAACTCGATACTCGCGGTCTTGAGACTTGTAATGTTTTATCTTTGTTCGGTCTTTTAAATTCGGAGACTAATATGATGAATTGTATTCGGAGACTAATCTTCTATTGTATTCGATGAATCTGGTGTTGCTGTGTGCTGCTGTCTATATTCTGTCCAATAATATATTTTGTAACCTGTGCAAAAATCAGAAAAGCAAAAAAAACCAAATATTCATACTAATGGCGCATCAAGGCAGAGTGCGCCATTAGTATAAGAAAGCACATGGTTACATATGGCCCCCCGGGAGGCATAGTAATGGCGCATGGAGTTACATACTAATGGCGCACTGCCTGGTGCGCCATTAGTATACCAGATACTAATGGCGCACCAGTGGTGCGCCATTAGTAAAAAATACTAGTGGCGTGCTACTAATGGCGCACCGGTAGTGCGCCATTAGTAGGCAAAACCGGTGCGCCATTAGTAGGCCTTTTCCTAGTAGTGTTACCTATTCGAGGATGAGTAGGAATTAAGCTTGGGGATGCTTGATACGTCTCCAACGTATCTATAATTTTTTATTGTTCCATGCTATTATATTACCCCTTTTGGATGTTTATGGGGTTTATTTTACACATTTATATCATTTTTGGGACTAACCTACTAACCGGAGGCCCAGCCCATATTGCTGTTTTTTTGCCTATTTCAGTATTTCGAAGAAAAGGAATATCAAACGGAGTTCAAACGGAATGAAACCTTTGGGAGCGTGATTTTTTGGAATGAACGTGATCCGAAGAGCTTGGAGTGCAAGTCAAGAAGCTGCCGAGGAAGCCACGAGATAGGAGGCCCCGCCCCCCCTGTAGGGCGCGCCCCCTGTCTCGTGGGCCCCTCGGGCGGCCACCGACGTACTTCTTCCTCCTATATATACCTACGTACCCCGAAAACATCCAGGAGCACCACGAAACACAATTTCCACCACCGTAACCTTCTGTATCCGTGAGATCCCATCTTGGAGCCTTCGCCGACACTCGGCCGGAGGGGGAATCGACCACGGAGGGCTTCTACATCAACATCCTTGCCCCTCCGATGAGTTGTGAGTAGTTTACCACAGACCTACGGGTCCATAGTTATTAGCTAGATGGTTTCTTCTCTCTTTTTGGATCTCAATACAATGTTCTCCCCCTCTCTTGTGGAGATCTATTCGATGTAATCTCTTTTTGTGGTTTGTTTGTCGAGATCCGATGAATTGTGGGTTTATGATCAAGTTTATCTATGAATAATATTTGAATCTCCTCTGAATTCTTTTATCTATGATTGAGTTATCTTTGCAAGTCTATTCGAATTATTAGTTTGGTTTGGCCTACTAGATTGGTCTTTCTTGCCATGGGAGAAGTGCTTAGCTTTGGGTTTAATCTTGCGGTGTTCTTACCCAGTGACAGAAAGGGTTGGAAGACACGTATTGTATTGTTGCCAGCGAGGATAACAAGATGGGGTTTATATCATATTGCATGAGTTTATCCCTCTACATCATGTCATCTTGCTTAATGCGTTACTCTGTTCTTATGAACTTAATACTCTAGATGCAGGCAGGAGTCGGTCGATGTGTGGAGTAATAGTAGTAGATGCAGGCAGGAGTTGGTCTACTTGTTATGGACGTGATGCCTATATACATGATCATGCCTAGATAATCTCATAATTATTCGCTTTTCTATCAATTGCTCGACAATAATTTGTTCACCCACCGTAATACTTATGCTATCTTGAGAGAAGCCTCTAGTGAAACCTATGGCCCCCGGGTCTATCTCTTATCATATTTGCTTTCAATCTACTTCTATTTGCATCTTTACTTTTTGCATCTATATTATAAAATACCAAAAATATATTTATCTTATCATACTATCTCTATCAGATCTCACTTTCGCAAGTGGCTGTGAAGGGATTGACAGTCCCTTTATTGCGTTGGTTGCGAGTTCTCAATTTGTTTGTGTAGGTGCGTGGGACTTTTGAGGAGCCTCCTACTGGATTGATACCTTGGTTCTCAAAACTGAGGGAAATACTTACGCTACACGTGCTGCATCACCCTCTCCTCTTCGGGGAAAACCAATGCTAGCTCAAGACGTAGCAACGTTCTGCGGTAACGGTGCGACGTGAATATTATTAAATACTCGGATCGCGATAAAATCATGAGTTTTTTACACGACGTGGGCACATGTGCTAGGAATGATGGTAATTTTTCATATTTTTGGTGATGGAGAAGTATCCGAACACTTCCCTCTCTGCGGATTGCCCTTCGCATGTCTACGACTGTGGCCGGCGGCCTCCGGGGGCTAGCATGCCGCCAATCTTGCGTACGCGGCTTCTCACAGGTCTGAAGTGTTGTGGCGGTTGCAAACGCCCGGCACGCGTCTCTGGGACGTGGCCCCCCTCACGGATGGCACCGCCACCGGCACCTGGAGGGAGGAAATGGAAGCGTCGGGTCTACACGGAGGGGATGTAGCTGTGGGTTTGGCCCGGATGTTGCTCCCAGGTGTCCCTCTGGGCTGACCTGACACAACTAGGTGGAGAGGTCCACTGGTCAAAGCCCGTCCTGGAAAGTCAAAGGGCTAGATATCGTGGTCAACCTCTCCAGGGTTAGGCGGGACGGGGCCCCTAGGGTAGCAATGCCACCGGAGCGTCATACCGGGCCCTCAAACATGCGGGGTGGTGTTGTGGCTTGTCTGAAGAGGCGGGACGCGTCTCCCGGGTGTGGCCACCCTCA